>NC_138903.1:101661576-102236542 GCF_965194825.1 Balaenoptera physalus | reverse complement strand
GCCAACGCCACGGCACGCCTATAGTGCCGTGAGAGCAGCCAAAAAAGGCAGAAGACTACCTATCACTACGTGAGCCCGGTGGGGTCAGGGAGCAGGCGACATGCACACAGCCCTCTGCGGCCCGTTGCTTTCACCTGCATTCAACCCCGGGAGCATACATACGCACGCAAAAAGGACGTGTGCTTCCCTCCGCAGACCGGGGGGGACAACTTGGGAGCGGCCATCGAGCAACGGTGAGGGCTTTGGCTTTGACTGGGAGAAAGTCCTATCCACAGCGGCACCCCCGAGGCGGTTACAGGGAAAAAGTACAAGAGAAGGGACGTTTTGTACACGCTCTGTAAGCGTACATACACGTGCTTACACACGACGCACGCATGATACGCACGCGCGCCCACGCACACGCTTGTGTACCTGCGTGTTTACGAATGAACGAGTGGAGCAGGGAGCGAGGGAATGAAGCGACGAACGAGTGGGGGGTTTGAGGCTAGAGTACAGACACAGTCCCATGGAGAGCTCCCCAGAAGGGTCTGCTGAACAGACGGCCCTCCCCAAGGTCATCTGTCTGTGTGGATGGAGGGGAGCCACTGGGATCTACACCTGTCCCAGCAACTCCAAACCACCTCCCTGCACCCCCTACCCCGGGCACTCCATGGCAGAGTGACTGCCTGACACCCCTGGAGGTGAGCAGGGGCAATCTGCCCCAACTCCCTGGGTCCCCGTCACTTCCTCCCGCTGCCATAGTGGCCTAGACCCTCTCGGGCCTGCTCCTGAGCCCTTAAGCCAGTTCACGTAGCTGGATGAGAACAGCAGAGAGGCAAGCACGCAGGAAGCGGAGAAACCCAGGTCCTTGTGCCACCTCTAGCTCTGAATCAATGTCCAGAGAGAGCTAGGATTCTGCCCGACACGACCCAGATGGATGCCCGTCCCCAGGTGTGCAGACCTGACAGGGTCCCGGTCGCCAGGACATGTGGGCCAGGCAGCGTGGCCTCAAAACAACTCCCAGAGGCATGCGGAGATGGACCCACCGATGCACGGATTCCTTGCGATGTCTTTACCTGTGCGCGCCTACTGCCAAGGAGAAGCCCCAGAAGGAAGAGACACCACCTCCCCCAACCCCCCAGTAGGGCCAACCCCACTCGGAAGGCCTGGATGGCTCTCGGGCCTCCCTGGGCCTTTTTTGATCCGCAAAGGGCGGAGGGAGAGGCCGCGCTCGCAAGGGTGCTGGGCATTTCTGGAGCAACAGTGCCATCAAGCGGAAGCTTTTTGAGCACGGCCTCCAGCCCCTGCCTGTGGATACTGTGGGGAAGGCCTGTGACGGGAGGAGGGCTGGCTTTGGAGCACTCAGAGGATTCCCGGGCCGAACCTGGCCGCCGGGCACGCCTCCAGAGTAGGTGTGGAAGCGACACGCGGCGGGGTTCGGGGCCGGGCTCGCCCACCGAGGAGCCCCGGGCGGCCAGGCCCGCCGCGCTCCCCACCCTCGGGGCCGGGCCTCGGCAGCCGCCATGTTGAGGAACAAGGAGCTGAAGCTCCCACCCCAGGGCATCTGGCCCCTGGATCCTGGCTCTCCCTGCAGGAGCGAGGTCGGCCAGTAGGGTCCCTGGGGTCTCAGGGCCACCGGGGACCCAGGACCCGTGGCCGGTGCCCCGGCGGAGGCCCCGGGCCCTGCCACCGTGGACCACGGGGAAAGGGGAGGACGTGGCCGCCCTGTCCCCTGTCGGGGGCAGCACCCTGCACACAGCCTGGAGAACGTTTCCTCGTTAGCGCTTGCTCCCAGACGCAGACGAGGAAGAGTAATGCAGGGGCACTGCACATTCCACTCTCAGTTCGAGCTGTGTTTCGGTTTGTTTACTTTTTGCTCCTGCCAAAGAGAGTCCGGGTCCCAGGCCCCGCAGGATCCCGTTGAGGCCCTTCCTGTGCCGTAGGACACAGGGTATCCAGGACCCACTCGCGATGGGATGGAAGTGGGCCACGATCGGTACGCAGAGAGGGACGGCACCGTCCGCAGCAGGGGGATCCAGGTCCGTTTTCCGCACTCGAGCTCACCTCGGGAACAGGAACTTTGCGGCCGGGGAACGCCCTGTTCCTCGGACTCCCTCCCCGTGGAGGACCCGGCGGTCCTCTTGTTTGGGGAAGACTCCTGGGATTTTTCACAAGCGGCTCCACGTTCTGCAGGTGCAGCCGTTGGCCCTGGCCAGAAGGCCACACTGAGAGCACCTGCGGCCGGCGACCAGTCAGACCGCGCAGCTACGTCAGGACCCGGCCCCAAGGAAACGCTCTGCCCACGTAAGATCGCCTGACAACGTGTCAGGCGACTCACAGGCGCGAAAGGAAAGGGGCGCGGGGCGGGTTTCAGCACCCTTCCAGGAGGGGTACGTGCGGAGGGAGGGAGGGAGGGGTCCAGCCTGGAGACTTGCTCCCAGTCGGAAGCCCTCCCCCCACAGCGCACCCCGCCCCGGGACCTGACCCCCAAACCAGCCCACCACCCACCCCCGCCCGGGCAGGTAAGAGCTGGGCAAAGGGCAGGAACGAGCCGCCCCACGGCTTGTTCCAGAAGCGGCCTATCGGGTCAGCCGGGGACTCGAAGGCACCGCCGTGTGCCCAGGAGTATGCACCTCGTTCCTGGCCTTGGCAGACAAGCTGGATGAGGGGTGGTCATGGGGGAGAGGGCAAGTTGGGGAGGCGTTTCTCTCAGTCCAACAGAGGTGAGCTTCAGGCAGCTTCTTCAGACCTCTTCGGCTTGATTCCCTGGCTGGGCTGCAGGTGCAAGCACAGGGCCGAGACCTGGAGAGCCGGGCCGGAATGCAAGCCGGGGCCTTTCCTTCTCCTCGCCGAACTGAGGCTCAGGGCCTCGTGGGGAGAAAGCTGAAGCCTGCTGCAAATGCATGGCCCGGGGGTCCACTCGGCGGGGCTCTGCTCAGCTCCTCTCCTCTCGTGTCCTGCCCTCTCCTCTCCGGGAGCCGGGTCCGGGAGCCCTCGGGACGGATCGGGACGGGACAGGCCAGGCCAGGCCTGGGCCAGAATCCCGGAGACCCTGGGAGATGGCACCGCAGCCACCGATTAGACTCTTCGGCTCAGGTGAAGGGCTCCTTCTGCGGTGGCTCCTGCGTCCCGCCAGCGCCGTCCCCTTCTGGACTCGGACTGCCAGCTCTCGCTGGGCCTCGGGAGCCCTGGGCACTGGGTAGCCAGGCTCCACGTGTCGTCTCTGAGCTGGACGGAAGAAGGTCACTGGGCCCGCCTCGGCCGCTGCCGCCAAGGGCGGCAGAACTCCCGTTGCCCGCGGTGGTCTCTGGCTGGGCCGCACCGTGGCCCAGAGAGGCTTCCGGGGCCCTGGGCCCGCCCCGGCCGAACGTGCTCTGGCTCCGAGGGGAAGGGGCACGCGGCCAAATGCCCGCAGAACCCCGGCCTGGCCTCCTTCGGAGCAGCTTCCTCTAGGCCCGCCCAGACGTGGCGGCCACCAGGGTCCACCGAGACTCCACTCTCTGTAGCCCCACGTGCCAGGCGGCCGGGCTGTGCGCCTTGTGCCACTGCCCGTCTCTGGAGCCTCCACGGCACCGCCGGGCCTTGGGCCATGCTTCCCGCCCCTTCCCAGGCGGGGCTCGGAGCTCTTGACTTCCCGGGGCCACTGTCCAGTGTTCCCGACTTCAATCCCTTGTCACTCCTCCCCAGGAAGGGACGGTACAGGGTTCGCGGGATCGGCGGACCCGTTCCTCTTGATGGCAGTATTGCACCACGAACGGCAACCTGCCCTTCCCCTTCCCCTCCCCCAGGCCCTCTCCCTCTGCCCTTTGCCGAGGGAAAAACGAAATGCCAACCCCTGCCCAACATGGCAAAAGCGAGATGGCTCATCAACCTGGCCACTTCAGAGGGGCGCGCCTCAAAGTCTGGCCCTCCATCCTGCTTCTGCGGGGCCTCGTCTCTGTGGGGTCCTCTTAGCCTGCCTTTATGACTCCCCATCCAGGCACCCAGCCGTGGACCGGCAGCTGTGTCTTTAGCAACCCACATTTGCCGAGGACCTCGGGAAACACTCCGAGTGTGAGCACTGAGATCCAGTCACGTCCGGGCGGTGCCTGGCGAGGCACCTTCTCATCAGTCACCGAGGGGCAAGCAGCCCGACGCAAAGGGCCGGCAGCCCACAGGCACAGCCGCGGTGCAGGGCGAGCTCGGCCTCCTATGGCAAGACGATGGACGGCCCCCGAGGACCTGGCATTTCTCCCACGGCGGCCCGGGGGCGGGGGGTGGGAGTGGGGTTTGGTGTTCAGGCGTGGACGGTGGCACACACGGGTCGGTCGGAAGGGCGGCCGGGCGCTGCCCCAGAGACGCCGGAGCGGGTCAGTCTCCTGACACCGCCCAGGGGAAGGCCAGGGATGGGAAGACACCCCCGGGGTGGGTGTGTGGGTGGGTGTAGGCTCCCGCCAGCTCGCTGTGCTTTACACCTCGGAGCGACTGGGAGCCACCGGGGACTCCTCTTCAGTTTCTTTCCGGTGCACTGGGGAAGGTGGTTTAGACACAGGTTCCTGCCCTTAAGCGTCCTCTCAGCGCCTGCCTGGTTGCGCTGACTTGGGTGGAGGGCGGGGTGGGCCACTGGGGGCACTGCCGCCACCGGCCCCACCCATGTTGGCTGAAGGAACACACTCTGGATGCCAAGTGCTCCGGGGACACGAGGCCTTGGAAAGAGAAGAGAGCCCTGGTCCACCGCCGCCTCGGGAAGCACCACGCGTCCTCCGTGTTGGAAAGAACCGGAGGCACGGGACGGGACGGGACGGGACATGATCGCGTCTTCTCTCCTTCTCCCTCGGTTTTCTTTGTTGTTGTTGTTGTTGTTTTAATTATTTATTTATTTTTGGCTGTGTTGGGTCTTCGTTTCTGTGCGAGGGCTTTCTCCAGTTGCGGCGAGTGGGGGCCACTCTTCATCGCGGTGCGCGGGCCTCTCACTGTCGCGGCCTCTCCCGTTGCGGAGCACAGGCTCCAGATGCGCAGGCTCAGTAGTTGTGGCTCACGGGGCTTAGTTGCCCCGCGGCATGTGGGATCTTCCCAGACTAGGGCTCGAACCCGTGTCCCCTGCATTGGCAGGCAGATTCTTAACCACTGCGCCACCAGGGAAGCCCCCTTCCCTCAGTTTTGTCTCAGCACGCCTTCCTCTCTTTCTCTAACTCCGAATCTGCTGTGCCCCCGGGCCCTGGCAATTCTTTCAAGCCGCGGTACTGAGGTGCGTCGAGGAGAGAAAACCCAAAAGAGCCCCACCGTGCTGAGTGCACGTCTTCCGGGACCCTCGCCCCACGCCGGGGGACTTGACTCGACGCCCAGATATTACCGTGAAAGGCTCTTGGGATGGCCAAACAGGGTCCTGTGGAAGGCAGGGTCACCCCAGAAATGCCACGCTGCCCTTGCTGCTCGAACCCTGCCTCCGCCCTTTGGTAACCACGAAACGTCAGCCACGCCGCCGACCCGTGTGCCGTGACGCCTCGCTAAACCACGGCGCCACACGCTCACCAGCCCGCCTGGAGAAGCCTTCAATTACTTTGAGCCCAGGGTAGGAGGCGTCCTCCTCACGGCAAGACTGGTTCAACAGAAGACAGGAGGGAGAAGGAAGAAACAGAGACAGAAAGAAAACACCTCCGGCTGCTGGTCACGCACCCACTCAGGCGACATTTCCCACACGGAAGAAGGGACGTACACCTCCTGAAAGGCCCCACACCGTCAAGTTCCTTGGTTTGTCAAGAGGCAGACTTGCGGAGCGCAAGGAGCCCTACAGCGGGCTGCCCCGAGCCAAACCTCCACGCCGCCCAGCGGGCGCCCCCTCTTCATAATCCCGCAAGGGCACGTTCCCGAGTCCTTCCTGGCTTGGTGGAGGGCCATGGTGGAGAGAGCTGGGCCCAAGAGCGATCAGGAGAGGACGGGAGGAACAGCCATCACAGGCTCCACTCAAAGCACAGGAGGCAAAAAGCCCACGAGGCCTGGCTCTCCCTCACACGGTCTCCCACCGCCGGCCCCCACGTCGGGCTGGGCTGGCACTGCTGCTTCTCGGGGGTGAGGTGGGGCGCCGAGTGACCACGTCACGGGCGGTTGGCTTCACGGAGCCTGGAGCCCAGACCGGGTCCCGGTGCCGGTGCAAGCGGCCCGGGCCCGATCCCTTTCCACTCTCCCCGCTCCCGCAGGACACTGACCTCAAATGCTACGTACCGATCGCCTAGGGTAACCGTACACAGGTGCTCTAGATGCTCGTCCATGCACCTCTTTCTTCCGGCTCCCCCAGTCAGGACCTGACTCGAGAGCCTTTCCTACCATGGCCAAGAACTCCGGCACAGTACACCCGTGTCCCCGTGCCACGATCCCACCTGGGAGTCCCTGCTTCTTGAGCCTTGCTGAATGAACTACCAGAATCACTGACTTTCTCCTATGGTGAAATAGACTCTTTCGGAAGAGGGAAGGGAAGAGAACACAGAGCTCGCACTCACCCAGAACACCAGCGCCTGGAGATGACCGACGTCCCCGATTTCCCTCCTCCTCCTTTCCTTCCGCTCTGCCTCCTCTGCAACGAGAGACAGCCGAACGCCCATCACTCAGTGTGGCACCGCCACGGTGCTTGTGAAGGGGGGGGGGGCAAGAGGGGGGAGGAGGGGGGAGGAGAGGAGGGGGGAGGAGGGGGGAGGAGAGGAGGGGGGAGGAGGGGGGAGGAGAGGAGGGGGGAGGAGGGGGGAGGAGAGGAGGGGGGAGGAGGGGGGAGGAGAGGAGGGGGGAGGGTCCGCGTACACCCCCGCCCGCGCAACCTCGAGAGAGAGTGCCTTCGGTTCCTATTCCTACCGGCACCCCCGGGTCAACCAACAACTTCCAAACAAGGCACAAGTGTGAAGAATCAACTCCACTCGTCCTTCGGAAATGGCACGGATGCCATCCGAGGCAGGGGGGCCGTCAGACGGAAGCAGTTTGTACACAAAGAAGCGTGTCCGGTGAAACCCTTGATCCCGTCATCCTCCAAAATCTCTTTCCGGTGGGAAGCACAGCCATCACCCTGGCGTTTACAGGCGCGGAGCTCGTCTCCTCGGCTCTGCACCCGTGGGACTATGGCGGGACAACCCCAGGTATCTTGGCAAGCCCGCGCGCGTCCTCCACAACTGACCAGCCGTTCCTAGGACGCGTGGGTCAACGGGCACCGACTCGTCTCCCCTCTGGCCGCACACAGGCCCACCGCATGGACTTTCCGGGCGTAAGGGCACGTGCTCTGGGACGTGGCCCACTGGAGATTTACCCTGCTCCTCTCCTCTGGGTGGACGCTGACGCCGGAAAACGTACCCTGGTCACGCTCACCCGCACCCTGGTAACGACGACTCAGTGGCCCGCGCCTCACAGCCAGTTCCGTGGGAGACAGAAGAGGAGAGGAAGGAACAAGGCGGAAGCCTAGCGTCCAAAGAGGAGGGGCCCGTGAGAGACCCTATGCTCCTGCCTCCAGGCACAGACAAGGGTACCCTACCTACCCTGGGCAGCTGTCCGAAAAGAAATGGAGGGGCCCTAGCAGGACACGGCGTTGACTCCGCACAGACGTGCCAACGCCACGGCACGCCTATAGTGCCGTGAGAGCAGCCAAAAAAGGCAGAAGACTACCTATCACTACGTGAGCCCGGTGGGGTCAGGGAGCAGGCGACATGCACACAGCCCTCTGCGGCCCGTTGCTTTCACCTGCATTCAACCCCGGGAGCATACATACGCACGCAAAAAGGACGTGTGCTTCCCTCCGCAGACCGGGGGGGACAACTTGGGAGCGGCCATCGAGCAACGGTGAGGGCTTTGGCTTTGACTGGGAGAAAGTCCTATCCACAGCGGCACCCCCGAGGCGGTTACAGGGAAAAAGTACAAGAGAAGGGACGTTTTGTACACGCTCTGTAAGCGTACATACACGTGCTTACACACGACGCACGCATGATACGCACGCGCGCCCACGCACACGCTTGTGTACCTGCGTGTTTACGAATGAACGAGTGGAGCAGGGAGCGAGGGAATGAAGCGACGAACGAGTGGGGGGTTTGAGGCTAGAGTACAGACACAGTCCCATGGAGAGCTCCCCAGAAGGGTCTGCTGAACAGACGGCCCTCCCCAAGGTCATCTGTCTGTGTGGATGGAGGGGAGCCACTGGGATCTACACCTGTCCCAGCAACTCCAAACCACCTCCCTGCACCCCCTACCCCGGGCACTCCATGGCAGAGTGACTGCCTGACACCCCTGGAGGTGAGCAGGGGCAATCTGCCCCAACTCCCTGGGTCCCCGTCACTTCCTCCCGCTGCCATAGTGGCCTAGACCCTCTCGGGCCTGCTCCTGAGCCCTTAAGCCAGTTCACGTAGCTGGATGAGAACAGCAGAGAGGCAAGCACGCAGGAAGCGGAGAAACCCAGGTCCTTGTGCCACCTCTAGCTCTGAATCAATGTCCAGAGAGAGCTAGGATTCTGCCCGACACGACCCAGATGGATGCCCGTCCCCAGGTGTGCAGACCTGACAGGGTCCCGGTCGCCAGGACATGTGGGCCAGGCAGCGTGGCCTCAAAACAACTCCCAGAGGCATGCGGAGATGGACCCACCGATGCACGGATTCCTTGCGATGTCTTTACCTGTGCGCGCCTACTGCCAAGGAGAAGCCCCAGAAGGAAGAGACACCACCTCCCCCAACCCCCCAGTAGGGCCAACCCCACTCGGAAGGCCTGGATGGCTCTCGGGCCTCCCTGGGCCTTTTTTGATCCGCAAAGGGCGGAGGGAGAGGCCGCGCTCGCAAGGGTGCTGGGCATTTCTGGAGCAACAGTGCCATCAAGCGGAAGCTTTTTGAGCACGGCCTCCAGCCCCTGCCTGTGGATACTGTGGGGAAGGCCTGTGACGGGAGGAGGGCTGGCTTTGGAGCACTCAGAGGATTCCCGGGCCGAACCTGGCCGCCGGGCACGCCTCCAGAGTAGGTGTGGAAGCGACACGCGGCGGGGTTCGGGGCCGGGCTCGCCCACCGAGGAGCCCCGGGCGGCCAGGCCCGCCGCGCTCCCCACCCTCGGGGCCGGGCCTCGGCAGCCGCCATGTTGAGGAACAAGGAGCTGAAGCTCCCACCCCAGGGCATCTGGCCCCTGGATCCTGGCTCTCCCTGCAGGAGCGAGGTCGGCCAGTGGGGTCCCTGGGGTCTCAGGGCCACCGGGGACCCAGGACCCGTGGCCGGTGCCCCGGCGGAGGCCCCGGGCCCAGCCACCGTGGACCACGGGGAAAGGGGAGGACGTGGCCGCCCTGTCCCCTGTCGGGGGCAGCACCCTGCACACAGCCTGGAGAACGTTTCCTCGTTAGCGCTTGCTCCCAGACGCAGACGAGGAAGAGTAATGCAGGGGCACTGCACATTCCACTCTCAGTTCGAGCTGTGTTTCGGTTTGTTTACTTTTTGCTCCTGCCAAAGAGAGTCCGGGTCCCAGGCCCCGCAGGATCCCGTTGAGGCCCTTCCTGTGCCGTAGGACACAGGGTATCCAGGACCCACTCGCGATGGGATGGAAGTGGGCCACGATCGGTACGCAGAGAGGGACGGCACCGTCCGCAGCAGGGGGATCCAGGTCCGTTTTCCGCACTCGAGCTCACCTCGGGAACAGGAACTTTGCGGCCGGGGAACGCCCTGTTCCTCGGACTCCCTCCCCGTGGAGGACCCGGCGGTCCTCTTGTTTGGGGAAGACTCCTGGGATTTTTCACAAGCGGCTCCACGTTCTGCAGGTGCAGCCGTTGGCCCTGGCCAGAAGGCCACACTGAGAGCACCTGCGGCCGGCGACCAGTCAGACCGCGCAGCTACGTCAGGACCCGGCCCCAAGGAAACGCTCTGCCCACGTAAGATCGCCTGACAACGTGTCAGGCGACTCACAGGCGCGAAAGGAAAGGGGCGCGGGGGGGGGGGGGGTTTCAGCACCCTTCCAGGAGGGGTACGTGCGGAGGGAGGGAGGGAGGGGTCCAGCCTGGAGACTTGCTCCCAGTCGGAAGCCCTCCCCCCACAGCGCACCCCGCCCCGGGACCTGACCCCCAAACCAGCCCACCACCCACCCCCGCCCGGGCAGGTAAGAGCTGGGCAAAGGGCAGGAACGAGCCGCCCCACGGCTTGTTCCAGAAGCGGCCTATCGGGTCAGCCGGGGACTCGAAGGCACCGCCGTGTGCCCAGGAGTATGCACCTCGTTCCTGGCCTTGGCAGACAAGCTGGATGAGGGGTGGTCATGGGGGAGAGGGCAAGTTGGGGAGGCGTTTCTCTCAGTCCAACAGAGGTGAGCTTCAGGCAGCTTCTTCAGACCTCTTCGGCTTGATTCCCTGGCTGGGCTGCAGGTGCAAGCACAGGGCCGAGACCTGGAGAGCCGGGCCGGAATGCAAGCCGGGGCCTTTCCTTCTCCTCGCCGAACTGAGGCTCAGGGCCTCGTGGGGAGAAAGCTGAAGCCTGCTGCAAATGCATGGCCCGGGGGTCCACTCGGCGGGGCTCTGCTCAGCTCCTCTCCTCTCGTGTCCTGCCCTCTCCTCTCCGGGAGCCGGGTCCGGGAGCCCTCGGGACGGATCGGGACGGGACAGGCCAGGCCAGGCCTGGGCCAGAATCCCGGAGACCCTGGGAGATGGCACCGCAGCCACCGATTAGACTCTTCGGCTCAGGTGAAGGGCTCCTTCTGCGGTGGCTCCTGCGTCCCGCCAGCGCCGTCCCCTTCTGGACTCGGACTGCCAGCTCTCGCTGGGCCTCGGGAGCCCTGGGCACTGGGTAGCCAGGCTCCACGTGTCGTCTCTGAGCTGGACGGAAGAAGGTCACTGGGCCCGCCTCGGCCGCTGCCGCCAAGGGCGGCAGAACTCCCGTTGCCCGCGGTGGTCTCTGGCTGGGCCGCACCGTGGCCCAGAGAGGCTTCCGGGGCCCTGGGCCCGCCCCGGCCGAACGTGCTCTGGCTCCGAGGGGAAGGGGCACGCGGCCAAATGCCCGCAGAACCCCGGCCTGGCCTCCTTCGGAGCAGCTTCCTCTAGGCCCGCCCAGACATGGCGGCCACCAGGGTCCACCGAGACTCCACTCTCTGTAGCCCCACGTGCCAGGCGGCCGGGCTGTGCGCCTTGTGCCACTGCCCGTCTCTGGCGCCTCCACGGCACCGCCGGGCCTTGGGCCATGCTTCCCGCCCCTTCCCAGGCGGGGCTCGGAGCTCTTGACTTCCCGGGGCCACTGTCCAGTGTTCCCGACTTCAATCCCTTGTCACTCCTCCCCAGGAAGGGACGGTACAGGGTTCGCGGGATCGGCGGACCCGTTCCTCTTGATGGCAGTATTGCACCACGAACTGCAACCTGCCCTTCCCCTTCCCCTCCCCCAGGCCCTCTCCCTCTGCCCTTTGCCGAGGGAAAAACGAAATGCCAACCCCTGCCCAACATGGCAAAAGCGAGATGGCTCATCAACCTGGCCACTTCAGAGGGGCGCGCCTCAAAGTCTGGCCCTCCATCCTGCTTCTGCGGGGCCTCCTCTCTGTGGCGTCTCAGCGCAGTGTGCTTGGCATCTGGGAATGAGTTCCTCTTGATGGCAGTGTTGCACCAGAAATGCCATCCTGCCCTTCCTCACCACCCCCTCCCCCGTCTCCTAGACCTGTCCTTGTGCCCCTTTGTGAGGGGAAAAATACACCAACTCCAGTCCAACCTGCCTCCAACATGGCGGCTCACCGTTTTGGCCAAATTTGGGTATCACTTCCACATTTAGATGAGCAGAGCCTCATCCCTGTTTGGTCCTCTTAGCCTGCCTCCTGGCCAGAAAAGGAAAGGTTCCTCATCCAGGTAGCTAGCAGTGGATCTGAACCTATTCCCTATCCGTTCCTGTGTGTTTAGCACTGGAGTAGGGCAAGAGACCTCAGCAGATGCACCACACGTGGTCCTAGCCCCTGCTTACTAGTGCTAGCTGAGGTACAGTCTAGAGTCACAGAGAGGCCAGCCTGATGGTTTTACACACAGGTCAGTCCAGAGGAGGTAGATTCCATATCAGAGACACCAAAGGAACCAGTGTTGGTGGAGGGTCACTCTGTTTACCACTGTTTAACACAATGCCAGGAATTAAATATAAATTGCTCTAAATCAGTGTTAAAAGCCCTATCTTTAGGTAATGCCAAGTCTAGCATTTCCTTTTTAAAAACATTTTATGGCTTCACCCACCCAGTCACTAATGTATTTGTTCTGCCTCATAAAAGAACAAATAATATCAGTGGAAGTCTCTCCAGAAGAAAATCATCAGTATTTGGTAACCTTCTGTTTCAACAGAGAAGATGTTTATCCCTTTTACTAGGCAACGCAAAGGAAGGGTAATGCAAATATATCACGGTTGTTTTGTTTTGACCCTTTTAATAATGTCTGGGTCTTAATCTCCAGAGTTTCTTAAGCCCATCTTGTTATGTATTGGGAAGGATGTCTCTACCCTTTCATTATACATTTATTGAGATATTCATCCTCTTCTGGAATCACCGGATCAAAGTCTGTTATCAATACTTCTTGTCCATAATGATCAACTGAGCCCCTAATTCCTTGTTTCCAATTGATTTCAAGTTCCTCCTGTTTGGAAAGACACCTGGGACCTCAAGCAGACAGGCCTCTTTATATGTCCGGGTGTTAACTTTGGTCAAAAGGGCACAGTTATATCACCTTGCTCACAGCCTTGGGTAGGGAGTTTGTGTGGGTCAGGACCTAGTCACTGGCTTAATAAATAGGAGGGGCTCAGCATCCTTTCCACTTAACATTAACTTGCAAAATGTTTAGAAATCTTAGAAGTGTGTAAAAAAAGGGAAATCAAGGGTTTCGGTATCCCTATAACGAGGTGTTTTAAAAAATTAGTGACACTAGACTCTGCAACAGTGCGCCTAAGAGGGAAAACATTTCAGAGACATTGATTCTTAACTTCTTTTTCCCCGACTTTACCCACCCAGTGCTCAAAAATCCAACACTCGGAGGGGTACGTTTCACAAAGTTCTAACCTTTCGAAGGGTTGATTACAATATGGAAAATATACCATTCACTGAAACCGAGAAAATTAACAAAAGTCCTGACAATCAAGTGCTCTACGAATGTTTTTTATAAGCCAATTCCATAAATAAATATCCAGTTAGAAACAAAGTTTACAGGATTTTAAATTATCAATGGTGAAAGATTATATGCTTAGGGTAATGTTAATACACACATGGAAATCTACAGGAGGAACACTTTAAAATCCCCGTAGGACAGACAAGTAGACTTAAACAAGAATAAAGATGTACTACATTCTCGGATAAACAGACTTAGACTCAAGAACATTAACAATTCTTCATCAGTTAATCAAGCAATCCATTCTAATCCCAAAGAAAATCCAAAAGGCTTTTGAACACTTTGTTATTTTCCACTGTTAATAAGGGAAAACAAACAGGCAGAGATATCCAGGAGAGTTATGACAATGAATAGCCATGTTGTGAGAGAACTAGTCATACCACATGTGAAAATATATAGTAGAACACAAAGTTCAAGAATAGACCTGAAGACATACAAGAATTTAGTATACACTGAGGCAGCCTCCCAAATCAATGAGAGTACAGACAGCCTTGGGACAAAGTGATACCCATCTAGAATAGGCTCATAGTTCCACACCTCTCACAATAAACCACGATGAACTGTACAGGCATCCAAGAATTAAAGGTACAATGCACAGAACCATACAACTACTAGAAGAAGTAATGGACAAGATTCCTTTATAGCTCGGGAGCAGGAAAAGCCTTTTGTACGCCTGACCCAAAAATCCATTAAAAAAACAAAAAGGATAAATGTGAACACCTAAAATTTACCATGCTAACGAAAAAAGCATAATCGAAGTTAGAAAAGCATTGATAAACGGGAAAAAAGTATTTAATTCACATCAGTAGTCTTCCTAACATAGAGAACAAGCTTCTAGATATCGTTTAAGAGTAACAACCAAGAGAAAAAGACATTACTAGTTCACAGAAAAAGAGCCACAAAAGGCTCTTAAATATACCAAAAGATTCCCCAGCCGCACATATAAAGGAAATACAAACAAAAACTACACTATAACTTCATACAAAGTATGAGTTCCCAACCAAGACCTGCCCTTTCAGAGGGGCCTGTATTACCTGCCATTTCCTCACCTCTCTTGACTCTGACTTGTCTCAAATCCCCTTTACCCATGAAATGGTTATAATCCCACTGTAAACAAAGTACAGTCCTTTATATGAAAATCCCTGACCCTTTAATTTCGATTGCCCCCCCATGCCATCAAATGTCTACAGAAGTTCTTCGAATTTTTAAATTTTGGTAATAAGGCCAATCTTCTGCCAATTATCAGTAACAAGAAACAAGCATTTGCACGAACACGCACCCTTAACAGTGTCATAAAAAAAAACTGTGTTTTTTTTTCCTTTTGGAGTTTTTTGTCCACGTATAATTTGCTCCCCTTATTCATATTTTGTATTATTACCATGAACTTTTATCTTTGATAACCTGAAATTATTTCTTTAAAAAGCTTCATTGCTTCTTTCATTAATAAAAGGCCTCCTGTTACTGCACAGAACTGTAAATAGATAAAAAACATTAACCACCAGTATTCCCATCACTTGCAGAGACCCTGAAAATCTGGGGGTTTAATCTTCCATGTGGTTAAATGCATACGTGAAAATGGAGCTAGGACTTTTTTAGGTCAAAAATTCACGAAAGGAAATGTTACTTCTCTAGGGATACATTCCGGGGAGCCCAGTCCCTGTCGGCAGCGCACTCAATCCCACCCAACCAAGCCGACCCTCCTGCGGCCACGTAAATGGGGAGGGAAGGAAGAAGGAGCTGGCGGCCCCGCGCTCTCCTCCTGCCCTCCCCGCCCTCTGGCCACAGGGAACCGCTTCCCTAGGGGCTCTACTTGGACGCTCTCCCTACTGGCGCCAGAGCACAGAACTCAGGCGGCGGTACAATCCCGGCGCCCACGCTCAGCCAGCCTCGCCTCAACGCCAGACCCCGGCCGGGCCCACGCGGCGCCCCCTCGGCCCGTCCCCGCCTCCCCCCGAGCCGGCCAGGATGCAGCGACCATTGGCCTACGGCGCACGCCAGGCATACGCTGCCCAGACGCTAGAGGACGGGGAGGGTCCCCGGGATCAGAAAGGCTGCCGGACGGAGCCCAGCCCCCGGCCCCGCGTCGCCCCGCGTCAGGGAAAGGAAACGAAGGAGGCTGAGGGGACCCACCTGGCTGAGGCCACGCTCCGGCGGGACAAACCCGGTCAGCTCTGAACCTTGCGCGGGGGCCGGCGGGACTCGACGGCGCCCCACGCCCACCCCTGCCGTAAAGCGGCGCCTGCGTGGCCCCGCGTAGACGACCCCACCCCCACTCCCACCCCGCCCCCTGTCGTCGGCGTCTCCTCGGAGAAGCCCGGGAGGTGGGGCGCGGCGGGGGGGAGGGCGAGGGGGAGAGGAGGGGTTGGGAATCCGGGTTCCTCGGTGATGGCCCCGCCCAGGGGAGGGGTGGGACATCCTCAATTGGTCCCAGGTGCCGAGAGGTGGGAGAGGGGAGCTTGGGAAAGTCTGAGAGGAAACCTCCCGTGTTTCGCTCTCTGCTCGGGAGGACCAACTTGTCCGCCTTGTAGGGGCCTTGCCGCCAACGATGTATGCGAAGGAACAGTAAAACGGAAATTTTACCGTTCAACGGTCGCAAGACTATTTAGAGGAAAAAAGTGTAAGTACACTTGCAAACGATGTGACGAGTTTGTATCCTTCATATGCTTGAGGTTACTAATACTTGAATTGCTCCCTCCTCAGGTGAGAGGCAGAGTCCCAAGAGCAGGCACTCCCTGCGCCCCGTCACCTCCCGCTCTTTGCCAAGGACCTGCTAGGGAGCCAGCGCCTCTGAAGCGGTTTTCCCGGGGCTGCTGCAGGTGGTGTCCACACCGCCTAGGTGGGTGGGGATGTGCTGCGTCCGAAGGAGTCGCAGCGACTCGCAGGTTTCTCCTGCCTGGCGGGCGCCTTGACTTGTTGTTTCCTGTTGAGAAAAGGAACACGCTCCTCTAGAGAAATAACCTTCACATCAAGGAGACACATGTAGCATAGAGAGGAAAAGGAAGATGACAGGTGATGCCGCCACTCAGAGACGAGGGGTGTTAAACTGGGGCTTGTATCCACCCAGTAGCTTGTTCCCTGCAGAGGGGTGCAGCGGAGGAGAGAGAGCACGGGAGAGAGATTCAAAGACAGACCTTTAGAAACAACTGTCTCTAGGGTCGTGGGTAACCGGCAGCTTTCTGGTGACTAAAACAGTCGAGACTGTGAAGGTGTTTTTGTTAACTCTTTCTTTCCATGGACAAATGTAATTATTGCTTGGTTATTTCTTAAGAAAAAACATCTCCAGAAATACAGAAGTTTTTTCAAGGGAGAACCGAAGTCACCGCTGCCCCTATCCACTCCCCAGTGTAACCACCCTTCCAAGAAACACTTAAAAGAAATCCATGGGCTCTGCAACGACCCCAGGGCAGCACAACTGGCCTGCTGACTGCCCCTAACTCCTCAGGATTTCCTGCCTCCCTTCTGCTCCCCCACTGAGCACCTGCACAGGCCCAGGCCCCCCAAGACCGCCTGCTGTCCGGCTAGTCCCAGCCTTGGCTCAGGCTCTGACTCACAGCGCCTTTTCTCACCCATTCCCTGCTGTTTGGGCAGAGCTGGTGGGAATTTCCAGGGCAGAAGGGAGGAGGACAGTGAGGACCCTGAGGTGCTTAGTTCTGGCCAGGCAGCTGCCTTTTTGCATTTCAGGTCACCACAGGAGATCTCACAAAGCGCAGCTGCCTTCAACTCCTAGGGAGTGAAGGGAGGGCTTCATGCTCTGCTACAACTTGCCCGCCTTGTTGAGGGTGGAAAGTGAAGAGAGCTTCCACCTCCTCCCCACGCGGAATTACCTGACCAGTCCCTGGGCTCTGGATCTCAGCTGCCCCTCTGGATTCCTCTGTGAGTTTCTTTTCCTTCACTCTAGGGAGGAGTGGCTGTTTCTCCATGCAGAGATCCAAGTCAAAGTCTTTTTTCTGTCTCCATTCCCTGGATGAACACAGATGCAATAACTACTCATTGTGCCAGGAAATCGAGGTCCAAAGAGGCTACGTGGCTTTGCCAATGTGAACCAGGAGTGGTTCACACACACAAGGGGTGGGGTGGGGTGGGGTGGGGGGGGTTGGGATGGGGGCGTCTCATGCTGCAAATCCATTGCTCTCTCCATGCAAATGGCCACTGAGGGCAAGAGAAGATGTTCAACGTCATTAGTCATTAGGGAGACCAACATCAAAATCACAAGAGATACCACTTGACGTCTACCAGGGCAGCTGTAATTTTAAAAATGGAAAATAAGAAGTGTAATAAGGATGTGCAGGAATTGAACGCCTCATACACTGGCTGGTGGGAATGTAAAATGGTGCGGACACCGTGTAAAGCAGTTCGGCACTTCCACCAAAAGTTAAACATAGAGTGACCACGTGACCAGCAAGTCCACTCCTAGACACGTATCCCAGAGAACTGAAAACATTCAAACAAAAACTTGTACGTCAATGTTTACGGCAGCCTTATTCACAAAGCCAAAATGGGGGAAGCAACCCAAATGTCCATCGACTGATGAATTTTTAAACAAAATATGCTATACCCTTACCATGAGTTTTTATTTAGCCATAATATGGAATGAAGTAGTGATACGTGCTGAAATACGGATGAATCTTGGAAACATTATGATACATGAAAAAAGCTAGACACCAAAGAACACACATTGTAAGATCTGATTCACGTGAAGTACCCAGAACAGGCAGATCTACAGAGAGAAAAAATCCACGCGTGGTTGCCATAGGGCTAGTGAGAAGGGAACGTTAGGAGGAAAACTTTTTCTCTACCGTCTTAGGTTCAACTGGCTAGGGGCCTGAAAATTAATTATCGGTAAATTAATAGGAGAAAAGTTTATTTACCATGAAGGAGCTTTCAGATGAAGAGGCTCCCTAGACGGCTAGAGATAGGGGTTTATATACCAACTTCGCAAGGGGGCTTGGTGGATCAGGACTTCAAAGGATGGAAGGGTCTGATGAGGCTTATTTACACCATCTTCTGGAATGTTCTCATGTCCAAGATCAGGCCTCCCTGATTAGAGACACGCCCCCCCCCTCGTGTGGGTGGGGTTGTGGCAGCTGTCTCTTATAAAGTTCTGCTTTAGCCAGATAAGGGCAGTTCAGAGAAGACTTATTTCTGCCTCTGTTGTAGCTCAGATGTTTTCAATTTGAAGTAATCTTTGTACCATTCAGGCCGGTTTCAGTCCCATCCCGAGAATAGGGAACGGCAGATAATAAGTATGGACTTCCTTTTGGGGGTGATGAAAATGTCCTAAAATTTATTGTGGTCACGGGCCCACAACTGTCTGAATATAGTAAAAATCAGTGACTAGTACATTTTAACATTGTGGATTATATGGTACATGAATAGCATATCAAAAATTTAAAAAGCAAGCCAACACATACATTTAATAAAATTTCAGTAAAAGGTAGATGGTACATTTTATAATGTGGGTGAATCAAGGTGAGAATAGTACAACCCACCGATCAACCCCCGTCTCCCCGGCCAGGGGAAACTTTTTGTTTCCCATCAAAAGTGTGGGAAACAGCGCGGGTGTTCTGATGTGATACAATTGACACTGTACAGTACAGCGCAATCTGATACTCCTGTTGTATCATATAGGGGTACAAAGCATCAAATCTAAAATGTGCCTGCTAAGGGACATTTCCCTGGTGGCGCAGTGGGTTAAGAATCCGCCTGCCAACCCAGGGGACACGGGTTCGAGCCCTGGTCCGGGAAGATCGCACATGCCGCGGAGCAACTAAGCCCGTGCGCCACAACTACTGAGCCTGCGCTCTAGAGCCCGCGAGCCACAACTGCTGAGCCCGCGTGCCACAACTACCGAAGCCCGCGCGCCTACAGCGCGTGCTCTGCAACAAAGAGAAGCCACCGCACGCCGCAACTAGAGAGGGCCTGCGCGCAGCGGCGAAGACCCAACGCAGCCAATAAATAGATAAATAAATAAATTTATAAAATGTTCCTGCTAAAATAACTGAGCCTGAATCTAACCATACCCAGAGATCTCACTACGGGTTATTCTGTTTCTACTGGAACATGTTCAGGACAGGATGCGTATAGAGTAACACTGAATGTGAGTAATTCTACAGGACAAATAATCTAGTCTTTTCATCAAAGGAATAGCAAAGAAAAAACGGGGAGGGGCTGTTATAGATGAAAAGAGGACTAAGTCCTATTTCAGCGAATGCTATGTAAGATACTTCTTTGGATCCTAATAAGAACAAATCAAATTTAAGAGAGATATTTAGGTCAAATAGATACATTGGACATGGATGGTTTCCTGTGGCATTAGGGAATAATTGTAATTTTTCTTAGATGTAATGACGGTATTTTGGTTATGTTTTTTTAAAGCCCTGTTTGTTATAGTTTATGTTACCGCAGAGTATGTGGAGGAAATAACTTCTTTGGATTTACACACGAAGTCGTAGGATATCTGGAATATGCTTTGGAGTATGCTAGAAAAAAAAAACAAATAAATCTTAAGTGGCAAAGCGTTGATTGTTGAAGCTCCTTGACCGACATACAGAATTCTGGATATATTGTCCTATCGGCTTTGTTTGAAATGATCCATGATACAGAGCTAAAAATATCCACAAAAGCAACTGTGCCAACCAACACTGATAAAGTAATCGTGTTTTGAGTATGTTATTGAGTAATATGGGTGAAAACACCAACCTAAAAGAGTTGATTCTGGTTGCATTTACAGAGCTGTAATCGGTTGTATCTCCAGTTAGGACTGGAAACAGGTGGTTTTTGTTTTAAGTACTGTAGAATTATCCAACCACTTCATTAAAGCGTAGGGTATCTATTTTTAATGATCTCTTGTGTGAGAATGTAAATACGGGGAGGAGATTCTGAAAGACGCACACTCTACAGGTGACAGGGTCAGCTCTGGGAATGGCATGAACATTAGGGCTGGTGGCCAAAGGTGACCTTCATCATTTGCTGAGCACCTACTATGTGCCAGATACTACTGTTCTTCGTGCTGGACATACAGACACGAAAGAGACCTAAAGTCCTTGCTCACATGGGGCTCACATTCTAGTGGGGGAGACTGAAAGGTAAGCTCAATAAGACCCACGTGTATTATAATGACACGTGCTGTGCAGCACACGAAGGCAGGGAAGGGGAATAGGTCTGGGGGAGGGATCTGCACCTGCAGGTAGGTTGTATGGAGAAGGCCTCACTGAGAAGGGGACATAGAGACCTGAAGGAAGAGACGGGGTGGGGTGGGGGGGACCTTGTGGACATCTGGGGGATGATCCTCTGAGGATCATATCCTGTGTGCCTCTTACTAATGTTATGCTGTTAAATCATTTAGACACTTACAAATAGTCATTGACCCTCCAGTTTTGAAGCAGGAGGCGCTGTGGTGTATTTCTGTCCGTTTGGAATTGGTCAGGGTTAGGGCCACAATTACCTTGATGAGGATATGGTTGAAGACCTTAGCCACTTTGAATAAATCGAGGTTCTAGCCATGCATACTAAGTGTGTGCTCCTATAAAATGGATCTTTTTGGAATACGTGTAGAGATTGGTCCCTCCAGAACATCTTGCTGAAGTGGCTCGGTCCACTTCTGTAAGTTGTTTATAGCTACGCGACTGACAGTGCTGAACAAAACCCAAACTGTCATTTGCCCCTTGGGCCAGGACGCTCATCCCTCGTGGAAATCAATCAGTTATAAGTGGGAGAACATTTCTGTATCTGTGGCTGTAGGGCTGACAGTTTATTTATTTATTTCACTAACCTCAGGGACAGTAGGTTAGGGAAGCAGAAAGGCTGATCCGGTATCTCTGACCACAAGCCTCAATGCCAGCAAATTACCATATGAAGTGACCAAATGGTCACAGTGGATTACGTCACAGTGGGTTTGCAGTATAAAGTCCAGACCATCTGTAGCTGTAGGCTTATTTCTCCTAAGGGTAGGCAGTGGCTGGATGGGTGTCTTTTGCAGAACTAGGAAAAGGCTGGTGTGTTTTTGTTTTGTTTTGTTCCTTTGTTTTTTACTTTTTTCATGCTGAATTCTTACTTAGGGAAATTAATCTGTATCTGTGGCCAAGGTATTCAACAATACTTTCTTTCCTTTTCAGGTCACAGTTTGGTAAGAAGATCCAAGGGCACGATCAACAGCTCGTGCACTGCCTTGGTGTGGACCCAGAGTTCAAGCACAGACGAAGATCAGACACTGACTTCACACTTCTGATAGGTACGCAGTACAGCCCTCAGTTGTGCTTTGATTCTGTTTCCCCCTTCTGTACAGTAGGCTCCCCTCTCAAGGCAGGTCTCTCACCGAACTTCCTCTTGTTAGTGTCTGGCTAGCACCACGTCCAGGTATACTCAGTCCCTGTAATTGTTCATCGTGACGATCAGGAGAGTTCTGCCTGTGAGATTCAAATATCAACCTATCTGGTAAGTTCCAACACCCCTGAACTCAGTTGAAACTCGAAGCCCAGAAAAGGCCATTATTTTACTAGAGCCGATTTCACACATCTGATAGGTATGGAACATAACTCCCAGGTGTACTTTGTGTTTTACCCCCTTGCTTTTTACAAAGGTGACTTTCTGAAATGTTTTAATCCAGTTTATACTGGTGCCATGGAGGCACGTTCTTCACGCTCAAGACTGAGCAAAGGCAGGGTTATTTCAGTAACCTGGGACCTTTTAAAGCTATAAAAAATAGCCCGACATTTTCATAAACCCTAGAGCTAGGAAAGAACTTGAGGGGAGCCTGTTTGTCCCCTGGATTGCTGAGAAAAGGACCTTCTGTCATCCTACACTGGAATCTCTGAGAAGGATGATGTGAAGCTTCTCATGTGAAATGTACCTTGCTATATAGCGCCTCCTAGTTTAAGAAGTTTTTTTTATACCGTATTGAAATCTCCATTGGTAAGGATCCAGCATACACTCATTTGTCGATTCTTTACAGGAGGAAAACTAGAGCTGTCAAATGCCAATTCTATAGTATTCTTCTGGTCTACAGCACAGGGCAGGCTCAGTAATAATGAAAGAGGAAATAGCTTATTATTGTTTATGATGTATTGTTCTTTTGTGATTTTAACAGTAATACACCCATAGGTGATTTAGAAAGTTATACAGGTTTGATGGGGGAGTCATAAGGGACTGTTTCCAGTAGTTGTGCTGGCTGATCACCTCTTATGGACCATACCATTGGCACGCTCTCCTGTTGATGTGGGTGAGCGGGTCAGGGTTCAGCAGACATTGGCTTCGTGTGCTGTATGCCAGCTTTTTATGACGATTGTGTTCTGTGAATCAGCAGTTGGGGCAGGGAGAGATGAGGGGACCAGAGACGGTAGTCAGCATCATAACCCCCTCATGACCTCATCAACCTGCCACCTCTGATCTGGAACACATCCTTGTACTTCTCCAGGTTTTGATATCTCTAACTAATTTCTGGGTAAATCCATGAAAAGTTCCTACATATTTATGGTCAAGGACCTTTTCGAGAAGCTGATGAATACTGTGGAAATTAATTTTTTAAAAATGCATATCTGTACATACATACACAAATTAGCAGCTACTTCAGGAAGTTTAAGGAAACCTATGGACCTCTCTTAAGAGCACCTAGACTTAGGGAGTTCACTGTCTCTTCCAATTTCACACATCTGTGGTTCTAGTGCCTTCCACCATTCAAATCATATCAGGCCCCTGCCTGAAGCTCTCCAATAATTTCCCATTGAAATTAGAATGAAAATATTTACCAAGCATGGCCAGCAATGAACAAGATCGGGCTGCTCTTTGCCCTGATCACTCAACCTCTTTTCTCCTTGGTTACTTTGCCCTAGACACACAGGTATGTTCCTTCTGAGCTTTATTAACAGGAGTATAATAGGCAGAAGATAAACTGCCCTGTTTACAGTGTACACCTTGATAACTATTGACATATGTTCCACCTGAGAGATGATCACCACACTCAGAATAATGAACACATCCATCACACCCAAAAAAGTTTTTGCTTCCTTGGTGTGTATAGTAATGACAACTACATTTTGCTCCAAAGAGGTTCTCTAGTTATTTATTTCATCCTTAACTAGGGGTAATTTATTATTAAGACAATTTCATATATATTAAGAAACATGTACCCAAAGTGTTTGAATGTTCCTGAGAAGTTCCTTTCTTTATGTAGTTGATATTTTCTGCCGTAGATCAAATGTTACTGAAGTGAAAGTTTTCACAGAAATCTTGAGTTAATGGGTGTTATTGTATATCCTCCCATTGCTGCTTTTGGTTTAAGGGTCATTTTGAGTCTTCGTCATTATAAATGTGGATTCACTGGCACATTTCCACCCATAATGAATCATGAAACAAATTTAATTTCTGTAATCATAAAAGTTAAAAAGTATTTGGAATCCTTTAAAAATGGTGAGAATGTGGTCAAAATATATTCATGAATACTTGGTTATGGTCCTCGACAAACCTAGTGTTAAATTCATTCAGTTAGCTAAGCGAAGTGTATGTAGTAGCTTATGCTCTATATGTGTACATGTCAGTTTCTGTTTAGTGTCAATTGACGTAAAAATGATAGTCGGCATAGTAAAATTATAGGCTTGCCACCTTTTGCCTGAGGGAACTGACATAATAATCTCTAATTGCTTGTGTTTAACCTTAATTGATTGTTTTGTGGACTGGGCAAAAGTTGAGGAAAATTGTTAACAACAGCAATGGAAATTTCCAAAAATGTTTAAGGCTTATTAAATATTGATATGATTATTTTACTCAATTTAATCACATTACATATACTCTCCTCTATCTTTTGTGAGACTTTCAAAATGTTTTTTCAGTTATACAGTACTTTACCTTTCTGGATCCATAACCACGTATATTGAATTATTGGTAGATATTGATTTTTTGGTAGTGCAATAGTGAAGCACTGTAAACAAGTGAAATGTCTATCAATTGGCAAGTGGTTAAAGAAATATATTATACAGCCTGACAAACTGTGAAATATGTGTTTGGGTTTCTTTGTGAACATATGCCTTCATTTCTATTGACGTATAATTTACTACTGTAAAACTCACTTTCAAAGTGTACAAAATTGAGTTTTGATAAATGTATATAGTCATGTAACCACTATCACAATCAAGATATGAAATATTTCTATGACCCCAGAAAGTTCTCTGGTTCCTTTCTAGTCAGTGATCTCACTCTACTTCCATCCCTTGGAACTACTGATCTAATTTCATGTAGTTCTGTCTTTTTTTAAAATAATATACATGGAATCATAACGTAATGATCCTTTTGTTTCTGGCTTCTTTCACTTAGCACAATGCTTTTGAGATACATCCATGGCATTGCATACATCAGTGGTTCATTCATTTTTATTGTTGAGAAGTATTCTAATGTACTGATATATGACAATTTGTTTATTCATCAGTTGCTGGACATTTGGATTGTTTGAAGGATTTGGTGTTTCTGAAAATCGTTACAGGAAAATTTTATATCTTCATATAGATTTGAGTTACAGAATAGAATCCATCTATTTCAACCTAAAGGATTCCTTTTAACATTTCTTGTAGGGAAGATTTAGTGGTAATGAACTCTCTCAGCTGTCGTTTGTCTT
Source organism: Balaenoptera physalus (assembly GCF_965194825.1). Classification (NCBI taxonomy): domain Eukaryota; kingdom Metazoa; phylum Chordata; class Mammalia; order Artiodactyla; family Balaenopteridae; genus Balaenoptera; species Balaenoptera physalus. The sequence goes on along the minus strand of NC_138903.1, from coordinate 102,211,886 downwards.
AGAATGTGTTAATTTCTCTCTCATTTTTGAAGGACAGTTTTTACCAGATATAGAAATCTCGGTTGACAGTTTTTTTCTTTCAACAACTTAAACACATCATCCCACTTCCTTTCGGCTTGCTAGATTTCTGCTGGCAAATCTGCTGATAATCGTATCCCTTTTAAGTGACAAGTTGCTTTTCTCTTGCTGCTTTCAAGATTCTGTCATTGACTTTAGACAGTTTGATTACAGTGTGTCTCAATATGATTTTCTTTTGTTTTATCCTACTTCAAAGTTCATTAAACTTGTTGGATTTGTAGGCTAAAATCTTTTATCAAATTTTGGAAATTTTCAGCCATTATTTCTACAAATAATCTCTCTGCCCTTTTAGCTTGCTATTTTTCTGGGACTGCCATAATGCATATATTGGTCTACTTAATGATATCTGATAAGTCATTTAAGCTCTGTTTACTTTTCTTTATTCCTTTTTCTTTCTATTCCTCAGAGTCTGTCATTTGTTTTTCCTAATAAAATAAGGTTACTATAATCTACTGTTCCTTCCTTATCACCTTTAACAGATGTAGAAGAAAAACACTAGCCTTTTTATATTAAAGTGATAAATGAAAGGAAATTAGATTGCTCAAAGGATATGTTTAGAAATAAGCAACCTAAATGATTTCCATTTCATTCCTTCACATTTCTCTTTCTTCAATAGGTAGTTCCTTGTAGAACTGTGAGATAGTTACCTCGTTCTATCTGCTGTGATCTCTAAAGTCACTCTTTTTGATAGCAACAAAATGGTATAACCTCTCCTCCTTTCTCTGTCTCTGCTTAAGTGACCCCACTTGGCTTCTTTCAATTTTCTAATTAGAAAATTTCAAATGATACTGCTACTTCATGCAGACTTGCTGAAATTTGAGTTTGCTTTTTCTTTCCATGTGAATGACTTACACAAATGCTTTTGAACAAATGCCAGCTTTATTAATATCTTAATGTTATTTATATCTAGATTTTCTTTCACTTTCATGAAAGCATAGCTGCAATTCTATTAGGTTCTACCAAAAGTTTCATTCCTTTTTCTCCTAGATCCTGTGAAACCTTAGTATAGTATTTCTCTCCTGCTGGTGGAAGAGAGAAGCACAAGACTAAAAGCTCTCTGGTTTTCAGCCTCTGATAGTAAGGTAAAGTGCTTACATACTCTGTCTCTCTAGAGTTTGCCTTGTCTTGGAGATAACCAAGTTTTCTATCATTCCATAAATTATAGAGTATCGTTGAAGTAACTTCAGGATTTTTTTTTTTGCTTTTTTCTCTGCTAGAGAAAATTCTAAGAGCATGAGTATATAATGTTTGCATGAAGTTGTCAAGTTTATTGATGAAAGAAATTTCATGCTTTTTGATTAATAGATCTTTATGCATCTAATATATGCACTCTTGCATATATTGCGCATTCTTGTTTTAAGTAGCACATTCAAAATTCCCTTTGAGGATCTTAGAATCCACTTAGTTTGGGGCTTGCATTGTTAGCAGATACCACAAGAATGGAGCAAATGATGACTATGTATCTGCCCTAGATTTCTGTATTTGTGTATTTTGGGAAAAGGAGCACTGAAAAATAACAAAGAAATTTCAGTGCTTGATGTTTTATTCTGATAACCAACATTTAAAATTAAAATGAAAGCATGTATGTTCTCCCAGTGGCTGCCTGCATGACTTCTCTTTTTGTGAGCCATTTAAAGTAGTAGTATAAAATAGTTAAAAGAAGTCATTAAAAAGTTTCAGTTTTGGGCTTCCCTGGTGGCGCAGTGGTTAAGAATCTGCCTGCCAATGCAGGGGACACGGGTTCGATCCCTGGTCCGGGAAGATCCCACATGCTACGGAGCAACTAAACCCGTGTGCCACAACTACTGAGCCTGCGCTCCAGAGGCCGCGAGCCACAACTACTGAAGCCCGCATGCCACAACTACTGAAACCCATGAGCCTAGAGCCCGTGCTCTGCAACAGGAGAAGCCACCGCAGTGAGAAGCCCGCGACCCGCAACGAAGAGTAGCCCTTGCTCACTGCAACTAGAGGAAGCCTGCATGCAGCAACGAAGACCCAATGCAGCCAAAAATAATAAATAGAATAAATAAATTTTTTTTAAAAGTCTCAGTTTTGTCATTAATTGGCTATAGCTTTAAGTAAGTATGTCATTTATACTCCTTGGATCTTAGTTTCTTCATTATCAACAGGGGAGGATAAGATTAGTGGACTTCTAAGAAGACTGCTTCCAGTTCATATATTTCAGATCTGCGTGATTCTGATTCTATGTGTGGTTACAGATTGTTTAGCTAATTTAAATTTCAAGCAGGAAGATTGAGTGCCTCTCTGCAAATGTACCAATGAAACATTTACAAAAGGAAATGTACCAATGAAACATTTACAAAAGGAAATTAGTTTGGAAACTGTTTGTGCAGTTACCAAACTAAAAAATAATGTGGAGAAAACTTTAGGAGGGGAGATGAGAGTGTGGATTCAGAGAAAACGTGGATAATAATCAAGTTGAACAAGCTCACATTGGAGGACCTCCATCTTCTCAGTGAACTAGCAAATAAGTTTATTTACTGTCCATGAAGGCTCTTTGGTAGTTTTGAAATTTAAATAGACTAGAAAAGTTTTGGATCAGCCTCTGTGGGGTCCAGGACTCAGGTAGGGATGAATAAAAAAATTATTAAGTATTATTTCAGGTTTGACCCCCCAAACACTATCATTATCCAGATTGCTCACCTGCTCTTTCCTCAAACTTGGATATGAATGACTTTTTATAATTTCCAAAAGTCAAATATACTCTGTGGATTAATATTTAGTAATAGTGAAAGTAGTTTTTATTGTTCTACAAACTCTAAAGACAATTCTAGATAAGAAGATAAACCACTTTTGGAAACAGAATTAGCATCATTTGGATGAGCGTGCAACCTTCTAAAATGACCTGAAGTGACATTGGCAACAAAGGTCAAGTAAGATAAATATTACCTTTTCTATAGCTGGACTTGAGCAGTGTTCATTCTACAACTTCAGGCTTGTTTGAATCTGTTTAGAGTCCTGACTGAGGCAGGGCCTTGGACAAGATACAATGGAAGGATGTCCACCATTCAGATGATCTCTCTGACTTAGCACTACAGTTTAACTTCTCACACTCCTACTTTTAACATTTTATATAAGTGTTTTGGTTAGCCATCTTAAGAAGAATGCATTTTTGATGTCCAATTTTGCAGAACACCTCTTTTTGCATGCTAGACAATTCACGGTGTGGTAGAAAGATTCTAATTTGTATTAATATGCATCAATTTGAACATTCTACAAGTGCAATCTCTTTTCAAGGTTAAATATAGTTAAGAAGTTGAATTGCTTGAGAACTTTATGATTTTTTTTAAAAAAGTACAGAGATTTCTGATATACCCTCTCACCCTGCTCCCAGTAAATATATTGAATTAGTATGATTCCTTTGTTACAGTTGATGAGCCAATTTAAATACATTATTTTTAACTAAAGTCCATAGGGTGCATTAGGTTCACTCTTCGTGTTGTACATTCTATGGGTTTTAACAAATACATGATGGCATGTATCTACCATTATAGACTCACACACAATAGTTTTACTTCCCTAAAAATCCTCTGTGCTCCACTTATTCACCCCTCTCTCCCCAACCCTGAACCCCTCACAATCACTGGCCTTTGAACAATCTGAATAGGTTTGCCTTTTCCAGAATGTTATATACTTGGAATCCTACACTATGTAGCTTTTTCAGTTTGGTTTCTTTCACTTAGCAATATGCATTTAAGTTTTCTCCATATCTTTTCTTGTCTTCATAGCTCATTTCTTTTAATCAGTGATTTCTTTTACTCTATTGTATGGATGTACCACAGTTTATCCATGCACCTATTGGAGGACATCTTTTTTAGGTCCCATTTTCTTATTCATTAAATTTAAATGTATGGTATGAAATATTAAAAAACCATACTAATTTCTAAGATCTACATTTCAACAGAAAAACATTAAAAATGTCCATGATAAATCAAGAAAAACTCCTTGGTCCACCCATTTTTTTCTTTTTCTTTTTTTTCCCAGGAGTGAAAATGGGTTTGTTTGCCTTTGGTTGGTGACATATTTCTTCATTATTACCACCACTAGTACTAGCTCTGCCCCCAATTGTCATGATAATAATCATGACTGAGGGTCTGAGATTTAATGCTCTATTTCATACATAATATTGTTTTGAGCTTTCGTGAAATGATATTATTAAGTGAACATCTATGGTGGTGATCACTGCAGGGAAATGAAGAATTCAGAGCTCAATCCTAAGCTTAAGCACTGAACCCAGGTGATGAAACTATATATTGTGTCATGTTACAGTAAGTTCTATGGTAGAAAATTATTTTGTTAGATGGAAGAAAAATGTGACCAGTAGCAGACTTTCTGGCAAATTAACACTTTAGTTTAAATAACTCTACAGATTTTATTTTCTAAGACAATAAACAATCAGGCATTAGTTTCTTAAACTACCCTGAATGTTTTGTGATAGAATGTATTACACAAGCAAAACTTTTGAGAGGAAATTTTCATGATGGTGTGAATAATTGAGCCATGGTATTTCCTTTCAAGAAGAAAATCCCGGGCTTCCCTGGTGGCGCAGTGGTTGAGAGTCTGCCTGCCAATGCAGGGGACACGGGTTCGAGCCCTGGCCTGGGAAGATCCCACATGCCACGGAGCAACTGGGCCCGTGAGCCACAATTGCTGAGCCTGTGCGTCTGGAGCCTGTGCTCCGCAACAAGAGAGGCCGCGATAGTGAGGGACCCGCGCACCGCGATGAAGAGTGGCCCCCGCTTGCCACAACTAGAGAAAGCCCTTGCACAGAAATGAAGACCCAACACAGCCATAAATAAATAAAATAAAATAAATAATAATAATTAAAAATTTAAAAAAAAAAAAAAGAAGAAAATCCCCATTTTAATGATTTCCCAAAACCCTCTGTAGACCTCTGAGAATCTGGACTACCATAATTTAATAACCTATAAACTTTATATATCCACCTTTGACAAAAGCTCCCATGTATACTTAAAATTTTCATCAGTGTCTGAATTTTACAGCTGATTAAGTACTGTCCTCAATACGTATTTGTTTCTTAAATTGGTCTGTTTCCACATTCGACTTAAAAGTTATGTCAAAAGTCACCAGTGAACCCCAAATGACCCAATCTAGTGGTCTTTTCCTAGCCTTTTTCTGTTTCATTGTATTTATAATGTTTTATAATTTTAATAAAGGTTTCATTTTTTCCTGTCCTCCTACTTCCCTTTTCACATCTCTGAGAAGTCATTTACTCTCCCTTTTACTTCCCAGTGTGGCATTCTCCAAGGTTCTGTCCTCAGCTCATGACAAATAATATGCATTCATGAGGAGATAGTCTGCTATAGTAGTAAGGGAACTAAATTAGGTGTGGGAACGGCATTAAAATCTTACTCATGTTTCACACTACCTGCATAAGCTTTGTTCAGTCACTTAAATCTTGGAGTTTCATTTTCCTTGTTCACAAGAAGTGAGATAAAACTTGCCCTATCTATATTACAAGGTGATAATAAGAATCAAAAAGGATAATACATGTAAAAACTTTGATAATATATTACTATGCAAATGAATATTAATTATGTTATTAGAAGACAGGTAGGTCATTGGCACTGTGAGACAGACTCTTTGTATAAAGCTAATTGACCCTCAAGGACCTCAAACCCATGACCTTGTATTAATTATCCATGTTTGAACCAACTTATAGGATAGTTGGCTAGCCATACAGAATAATTCTTCTTTGCATATGTTTATCATGAAATATAATTTTTCATCATTTTGGGGAAGTATTTCAGAAAGCCTTTGATGAGGGTGCCAACTGTCCTCACATTAGGGTGTTAGCAGAAGTAGTCATTGTGTAGAGTTTAAAATGCTTATGAAATATCTGACTTATCAAATATCTGACTTATGCATGTACTATTAAGCCTTTGAATGTTGATAAATAAGCAATGTATAATCTATAAAAAAACACAAATGTCTACTGTTATGAATTGTTTACTGTATATTTTATTACAGGCACTTAAACACTGAATTATTTATATTACAGGAGCATGAGCCCTCAGCTTGCTCGTAAATTTCAGGACCTCTTCTCCTGCATCCACAGGCAGATAGAGGGTCATCCTCATCAACAGCTCTACCAGCGCCACCTCTACCTAGAAGAGTTGCTCCTCCTCCTCCAACTACTTTACCTAGAATAAGTAGTAAACCATCACCACCACCATCACTTTTGTTGGAGGATCTCTTCCTCCAGGATTACCACCTGCTCTGTCTCATGGAATGAAGCAGAAATAAATGTATAAACTTGAACTCTATATATTGAGTCTTGAACTGCATGACTTGATTCTCCTTTGAGAGAAATCAACTCGTCAAAGGGAAAACTTTTAACTAGAGTTTTTCAGTATCTTCTGGCCATTGGTGGTCATTAGTGTGTGAAAACTGCATAGCTGTGTACAAGTATGGTATAATTTTAGAGAATATGACTCTTGACTCTTTAACTTTCCTTTGTGAGCTCACCATCTTATGTTCCTCTTTCAGTACAGTCTCTCAATAATTGAAAACTCCATAGAGAATATGAAATTCATCTAGAAGGCAAAGTAGAATTAATAAAGTGATGTAAAGATAATTGTATTAGTTTCCTAAGCCTGCCATAATAAATTCCTACAAACTAGATGGCTTCAAAAAACAAAGTTTTCTGTCAATTCTGAAGGCCAGTAGTCCAAAATCAAGGTGTTGGCAGGGCCACACTCCCTCTAGAGGCTCTGTTCCTTGCCTCTTCCAGCTTCTGATGGCTGTTGGCATTCCTTGGCCTGTGGCCACATCTCTCTCTGCTTCATATTCACATGACAATCCCCTCTGTGTATCTGTACACTTCTTCCTCTCTTTTATAAGGATACATGTGACTGCACTTAGAGCCCACTCAGATAATCAAGGATAAGCCCCTCCTCTTAAGATCCTTAAGTTAATCACATCTTTTGCCATATAAGGTAATATTCACAGGTTCTATGGATTAGGACATGGCCATGTCCTTTTGGAGACCACCATTCATCCCACTACAATAATACAGGAAATACATTCTCAAATTAAGAGCAATTTTGTTTCTTTTTACCATCTTTAACTTCAAATGGTATAACATTCTTAGATATGAACATAAATATTTTTTGTAATTGAGCCTTATTATCTTAGTTATTTTTGTACTTAGAGAATGTTTCTATTTATTTTTAAACTTTCAGATAGTGTGGAGTAGGTGATAACATTCTGTGGTGACAAAAACCTAATTGCTTTTATTTATTTATTTTTATACATTTATTTATTTATTTGTTTTTATTTTTGGCTGTGTTGGGACTTTGTTGCTGTGTGCGGGCTTTCTCTAGTTGTGGCGAGCAGGGGCTACTCTTCGTTGTGGTGCGCAGGCTTCTCATTGTCGTGGCTTCTCTTATTGTGGAGCACGGGCTCTAGGTATGCGGGCTCAGTAGTTGTGGCTCGCGGGCTCTAGAGCGCAGGCTCAGTAGTTGTGGCACTCGGGCTTAGTTGCTCCGTGGCACGTGGGATCTTCTCGGGCCAGGGATCGAACCCGTGTCCCCTGCATTGGCAGGTGGATTCCTAACCACTGCGCCACCAGGGAAGCCCCCTAATTGCTTTTAGATATGGTGATTGAAACGATCTTTCTCCTGAATATTATTTTACTTAATCATCATCAAATAATATAACAAAATTTACCATTTTAACCAGTTTTTAAGTGTATAATTCAGTGGCATTGAATACTTTCACAGTATTGTGCAACCATCACCACTATCCATTTTCTGAACATGTTCATCATCCTGAACAGAAACTCTTTACTCATTAAACAGTAACTCCCCATTTACTCCTCCCCTCAAGCCCCTGGTAACCACCATTCTACTTTCTGTCTCTATGAATTTGCCTATTCTAAGTACCTCATATAAGTGGAATCATATAATATTTAATAATGTTTGTCCTTTTTGTCTGGCTTATTTCACTCAGCATAAGTACTTATTCAAGCCCAGGGCTAGGTGCTACATGAGGACTGGATATCATTTGACTCTGAGCCATAACACTAACAAACCAACTTAAGAGTCAACTTCTAGGGGACTTCCCTGGTGGCGCAGTGGTTAAGAATCCACCTGCCAATGCAGGGGACACAGGTTCGAGCCCTGGTCCAGGAAGATCCCACATGCCGCAGAGCAACTGAGCCCACGCGCCACAACTACTGAGCCTGCACTCTAGAAGCCCCTGAGCCACGACTACTGAGCCCGCGTGCTGCAACTACTGAAGCCCGCACACCTAGAGCCCGTGCTCCACAACAAGAGAAGCCGCTGCAATGAGAAACCCGCGCACCGCAACAAAGAGTAGCCCCTGCTCACCACTAGAGAAAGCCTGCGCGCAGCGATGAAGACCCACTGCAGCCAAAAATAAATAAAACTTTAAAAAAAAAGTGTCAACTTCTAGAGGATACAATTAATCAAACAGCCACATGGACCTTCTAAACTAGTAATCAATAAAATGAAACCAGACTACAAGTAAATATTTGGATATGAAGCCAGAGATAGAGAAATCACTTATGGTCAATATGGTTCCAAATAGACAGTGGAAAGACCATATCCAAGATCAAATGTTGTACCAACAAAAGACAGCTGCCTTTGTTTCGAGAGCCTACCAAAGGATATAGGCTTGGTGATAAGGAAATGCTCAAATATAGGAACCCCAAAACAGCAAAAAGTATTCATCTGGAACTTCATGTAGCCATTGGCCTGTACATGGTGGTCAGTGTACGTGTCGAAACAGAAAGGGGGCAATGAATGTGGCCCATTGAGAGTAGAAACAAACCAAGAGACAAGGTAATGAACAAGGGGTTGACCTGCATCAGAAGAAAGACTTCCTTGATAAAAGGGACAGCAGTGGACAGTGTGAAAGGTGATATAAGCAAGTGTGCCAGGAAACCAAGGTCCAAAGAGGCTAATTGCTTTTGCCGTTATGAGCCAGGGTTTCACATGACAAATTCACACACATGGGGCTCTCATGCTACAAATCCATTGCTCTCTCCTTGCTATACATGGACTTTCTGATTTCATCTTAGGGTTGTCAGGGAGGAAGACATTTTCTTCTACTCTTCTAGGTTTTTCTGGCTGGTCTAAGAATTAAATTGGCATGAGACAGATTAATAGGAGAAAATCAAACAAAGTTTAATAACGTATTCATGGGAGGGATCCAGGAAAACTGAGTAATTCACAAAAATGGCTGAAACACTCACCTTTAATACCATCTTCAGCTAAAGACAAAAGAGGGTGTTAGGGGTAGTGGTTTGGGACTTCAAAGGGGAGGAAGGCAATTCACATGGAAATGGAAAAGCAAATGTTTGGTAAACAAATGTATGCTGGGCCAGGCAGAGACAGTGGGAGACAGAGAGGAATTGTAACAAACAGACTTTGCTAGGTTCCTCCCTGTCTACACACCTAGTTCATATTATAGTTATCTATGGTGATAGCTCCCTTCCTAGAATAGGTCCTCTATCCACATTCTTTAGGGGAAGGTCAAAGCTTCTTCCTGAATCTTTTCGTCTTGATTGTTTTCAGCTCGAAATAATCTGCATGCCAAAGAGACATTTTGGGGTGACAAATTTTGTTCCCCTACAGAGCGGAGACCAACTTGACCTGCAAACCTTCATAACACTTGATGCCTCTAGACTCCCAGCCTCAGCTCCAGCTCCAACTACCCTTCTCTGGGCTGGGCCAGTTTCAATGCCAATAAAGGCGAGCTCAGTATACTCTAATTCCTTTCTCAGCCACAGGCCAGGACCATCATGACCTGCTTTCTGACTTGCTTCTGTTCGCTCCAGTTTTGCCTTGGCTCAGGTTCTTTTCTTCTTTTTTTTGAAGATAAAAGGAAGCATCAAGTTAATGAAAACCTAATTTACATACTGTTCTGTATGGCATTCAGATTAATGGGAGAACAATGGATATAATAAGAAAATTATACAAGGATTGAATTTCACATGGATCATTTGATATTCTACCTGTGCTGTGAGCAAGTCATGTTGCATTAGATCAAATCCTGATTTTATTACGTTACCGAATATCCCATTGTCACATCCTCACCTTTTGCCTCTTCATTACAGGGATGTAATCGCAGGATGAACCCCTCAGAGCTTGTGTTCAACTGCCCGTTTGTGCCTATTTCACAATCTGCCATTGTTACAAGACACTCTGGTTAATAAGCAGATAATAGGATATGTAGATTGCATGTACCTGATGAGGACGGAAAAGTGTTTGGCTCAGGTTCTTGAAGATTACTTCCACTCAGTGTCTCCACCCCTGCCTGTGGATGGATTTTGATTTACAAGCTCAATATGAGGCAGGAGATAGATGGGCCCAGGGTGAGCAGCTGGAATTTGTTCCCTGTGGACCGATACTCCAAGATGAAGAGAGGCTGACCCCAGATAAGAGATAAAAGACCACATATTTCTCATTCTCGAAGTCAAGGAGACCTTCCTGACTATGAAGCTCCTTGGAGGTCAAAAGGGGAGTGATGTCAAGCTACCAATAGGCCTCTTCGCTGGAATCCATCTTGGCTAAGAGATGCATGCACACACGGGAGGATCCTGAGATGTACCAAATATGGACTCAGAACCAGACAAATCAAAATGATGGGCCAAAGGAAACCCGGAAGAAATACCCCATATAAGTGATTTAAACTACCACGAGGGCACGATTCTCTCTGAGTCCACCCGTGTGTCTATGCACATGTACAGTACTCTTTTTCCTCCTATTAAACACTTCGTTTCACTACTTTCTATCTTTGTGGGAATTCTTTTCGGCAAAGCCGAAGGGCCAGGGCCTTGTCACTGGCCACTGGTCTAGCGGCTAGGATTCAGTGCTCTCTGCCGCGGCCCAACCAATGGGCCCAATCTCTGGCTGGGAACCAAAACCCCGCTTCAAGCCGCTGCAGGCTGAGGCCACCCGAGATCAAATACTCAGTGCATCAAGCTCACTCCCTTGGCCCCTACATCTCCTGGAACTCCACAATTCTCTCTGGCCTTCTGGTAAGGCAGGAGAGAGATGGGCTCCAGGTTAGACATTTATAATCAGCCTCCTGTTTATACTTCGAGATAGAAATAACAACAGGAACAGGGTAAATAGCTAGACTGTGTCTCCTGTGGACACTTTAAGATAACAGTAATGGCAGGGGCAGAGAGGGGCTAAGCCCTGCTTGGGCAAAAGGTCAAGAGGTCACATTTCTCATCCTTGGGGTCAGGGAGACCTTGACTGCACATGCACAGAAAGGCTCCTCGGGGGTCAAAAAGGGAGGGGACACCAGATCAATAATAAGTTTTGCTAACTTCCCAAAGGTCCTCGCGCTGAAATCCATCTTGGCTAAAGGATGCACGTGCACATAAGGGAGGGGCCTGAGACAAATCAGCTATTGGGTCAAAACAAGACGAATGGCCAGAGGAAAACAAAGACCTGGAAGACTGCCCCCTTATAAACGATTTAAACTTGCCAAAGGCGTGACTTTCTCTGAGCTCACCTGTGTGTCTGTCAGCATGTACTCTGCTTTTGTAATAAATACCTTACTTTCCTCTCTACCTTCTGTCTTTTTGTAAAAATTTTTTTCAAGGCAGACAAGAACTGGGGCACAGACCCTAGCCCTTGGCCCTCGTGGTCTAGTGGTTAGGATTCGGCACTCTCACCGTCAGGACTAGAGTTCTATCTCTGGTCAGGGAACTAAGGTCTCACTCCAAGTTGCTGCTCATTGCTGTCTCCCCGAAATCACTGGGATACAAATCCTGGCCCCTTCATGCTTTGCTGCACCCTTGTAGGAGGCAGGGGAGGCCTAGGCTGACAAATACTGTTCCTGAAATCTACGTGCTCACCAATTCTGCTCTCAGAATCCTGCTGCCTGAAATGTATCCCATCACGATTTCAAGACAAATACCCACACACATGGTCATATGTAGTTAGGATTAAAGGGAACCTCAGCTTCAAGATCAAGTCAAAATCCTTCCCAGATGAAGACTTTTATTTTCCTACTAAAGGCAGACCATTTCCCAAAAGTTTAAAGCGTTCCTTGCCTTCAGTTCAATTTTAAATAAGCAAGTTGCATTATGCAATTTAGCCACTAGATGGCAGGACCTCTTCAACCTGAGTATAACACTAACTGCTCAGAACATCTCCAGGTGGTCACAAGGGGGAGCCCCAGACAAAGCAAGAGGAATTTACCAGGTTTTGGTGAAAGAAGCTCTTTCCAAGCGTATCTTTATCTTGATAATGATGTTAGCAAGTATAATTTTGATCACCTACTTTGTTTCCACATTGATAAATCTCTCCTCTTTACATCCTCTCTCCACATTTAGGAACTCTTTTAAGGAAAACCACTTTAATCAGGAAAGAAAATCTGAGACTTTTTATGGAAATACAGGGCACACACAGAGGCTCCACTTTTGTTGAAAATGTATTTCAAAGGAAGTCTCTAGGAATCCTCAGCAAGCTTGCTCTGAGCACAGATCCTTTCAAACACAGAAAAACTGATCCAAATTTCACTCAATTATTCACAGATCTTTAAAATTAGTTTCATGCTAAGTACTTTGAGCTCTTTCCAAGGGTGAAGTAGGTGTGTTGCAAAATTATTTTCCTCTTTTTAGAAAATAAAGCCAGCTCTGAACAGAAGCTTTCAGAGCAATGGTATGGTTCTACCAAGTCTCATTTTCCTCTACCACAAGGGCAGCGTCTCAGATAAGAGCTGCATCTCTAGCCTTGGTCCTGGAACAGAGCCACATGACAGATACACAGCATGAGCAAAAACTAATCTCTTGTTATTATAAGCCACTGAAATTGGGGAATTATTTGTTACCACAACATAATCTAGCCTAAACTGATTTATACAGTGTATCATAGGAAGGACTCTGGCCTGGTTTTGATGACATGCTCTGCTTAAAACCCTTCAAGGACACTCATGCGCCTACTGGAGTCCAAATTCCAGCATGTAGTAGTTATAAAGGTCCTTTCTGATATGGTCCTACTTGTCTCTCCAGCCTCATTTCCTGGGACTCCCCTTTATATTCCACATTCTAACCATACTGGCCTATTTTAAGATTTCTCAGCGCATAATGTTGGCCTTTAACTTCATGTATTTGTACATGCTGGTCTTCATAAAAAGAATGTTATTCTTCCTATCCCACCCCAATCAACCCAAAATGTCTATACTTCCTTCAAGAATCCACTTAAACAGAATTTGCTCTGTGGAGGCTCATATAAACCTGCCTCCATTAAACACAATTGGTTGCTCTTTCCTGCACCACAGGATTTTGAACATCCTCTAGCAGCCCTTACCTTGCTATTCTGTAAAAATTTACATTTATCTTTCCAACTTTTCTTGAAAGAAAAGACCTTGTCTTATTCATCTTTGGAGTCCAAGAATCTAATGCAGTGCTTGGCACATAATAGAGGATCAATATAAGTTTATGAAAAGTGCTAACATACAGTCTTTTTCCAGCAAAGTTGTATACAAAAAGATGAGACAGGCCCTTCTACCATGTTAAAAGATAATACAAAAAATCTAATCTATTCCACTCTTATTTTGCTTCCATTTTCTTTATCAAGAATAATCCTCCATATTGGAAAGAGCAGAACACGTATGGTTAAGAGGAAACTGAAGCCTGAGATAGAAGAAAAGATAATAAAAGAGCATCTAGTAGCTTTTTAGTGTTCAAATCTCTATGACCAGATAAATTATAGCCTAAGACATTGAGATCTCCATGATATCTCACGGAAAATACAAGAGACACTAAAAGACTAGAAACAAGAAAATTCTATTGCAATTTTCTCAATTTCAAATGATAAACAAAAGACCAGATTCTAAAAACTACAGATTAAGAATTTAACAAGGTTTCTCACACCATATACAAAAATAAACTCAAAATGGATTAAAGATTTAAATATAAGACTCGAGGGACTTCCCTGGCAGTCCAATGGTTAAGACTCCGCACTTCCAATGCAGGGGGCGCGGGTTCAATCCCTGGTCAGGGAACTAAGATCCCACATGCCACGCAGCGCAGCCAAAAAAATAAAATAAATATGACTTGAAACCATAAAACTTCTAGAAGAATACATAGGCAGTACACTCTTTGACAGTGGTCTTAGCAATATTTTTTCGGATGTCTCTTCAGGCCAGGGAAACAAAAGCAAAAATAAACAAACGGGGCTATATCAAACTAAAAAATTTTTGCACAGCAAAGGAAACTATCAACAAAACAAAAAGACCGCTTACTGAATGGGAGAAGATATTTGCAAGCAAAATATCTGATAAGGGGTTAATATCCGAAATACATAAAGAACTCATGCAAGTCAATATCAAAAACAAACAAACAACCCAATTAAAAAATGAGCAGAGGGACTTCCCTGGTGGCACAGTGGTTAAGAATCTGCCTGCCAATGCAGGGGGACACGGGTTTGAGCCCTGGTCCGGGAAGATCCCACATGCCTTGGAGCAACTAAGCCTGTGCACCACAACTACTGAGCCTGCGCTCTAGAGCCCGCAAGCCACAACTACTCAGCCCGCATGCCACAACTACTGAAGCCCACGTGCCTAGAGTCCGTGCTCCACAACAAGAGAAGCCACCGCAAAGAGAAGCCCATGCACTGCAACGAAGAGTAGACCCAGCTCGCCACAACTAGAGAAAGCCCGCACCCACCAACAAAAACCCAACGTAGCCAAAAAATAGAGAAAGAAAGAAATTAAAAAAAAAAAAAAAAGGTCTGAGGACCTGAATGACATTTTTACAAAGAAGACATACAGATAGCTAACAGGAACATGAAAAGATGCTCAACATCACTAATCAGAAGGGAAATGCAAATCTAAACCACAATGAGATACCATCTTACACCTGTCAGAAGGCCAATATCAAAGACAATAAATAACAAGTATTGGTGAGGATATAGAGAAAACAGAACCCTCATGCACTGTTGGTGGGAATGTAAATTGGTGCAACCACTATAGAAAACAGTATGGAGACTCCTCAAACATTTACAAATAAAACTACCATATGATCCAGCAATTCCATTGCTGGGTATTTATCCAAGGAAAACAAAACACTATTTCAAAAACATATATGCACCCCTATAAAAAAAAAAAAAAAGAAAAGAAAAGAAAGCCAGAGGAGATGAGAGAGTGGGCTGAAGGAAAACTGGAGGCAAGGAGACCAGTTCTGGGCATGTGAGTAGAGGTGAAACTTGAATGTATTTTCTCACTCTCCTTGCAAACAACCTGAAGATGGAGGCTGTTGTTTCCAGCATTAAAGAACACTAGGACCATCCATCCCTGTAGTAAAACAAGTGGGATTTATGGCTTACTGAATCAACCATGGATTGTCTCCATAAAAGGTTGAAGAAAGTACTTAACTTGGGGTTTTAATTTGTATTAGGTGGTTTTAGAGAGGGTTTAAAGAATTAGTGCTTTGGTCTAGATTGGATGCTGTGATATAATAAGAAATAAATATTTAGTCTTTGTCCCTGGTTGCTGGCACACAGATTCTAAAACCCTTGGAATCTCCCAGATAATAAGAGTGTGTTTTGTATGCTAATTAGATGACTGGTGCCTTGGGGCTGCTCCCAGAAGGACCAAGGCATGATTAAAAGGTTAAACTTTCAGCCCCATCCTCTGACCTCCAGGGAGGGGAAAGGGACTGGAGATTGAGTTCAATCACCCTCACCAGTGTGAGCTGGCATCATCCAATCTGTTGAGGGCCCAAATAGAACAAAAAGGAAGAGAAATGGTGAATTCTCTCTCTCTCTTCTTGAGGTAGGACATCCATCTAATCCTGCCATCAGACATCAGAGCTCCTGGTTCTTGGGACTTTGGACTCCAGGACTTACACCAGTAAACCACCTCTCACACTGAAACCGAGCAGGACCCTGTGGGGTCCTGGGCACAAAAATCTTTCTGTGTCCTCCGTTTCTTGTTTGTAGGAAATAGGCTTCATTCAGCCTCCAAGACCTTCCCTGAGTTCCAAAGGGCAGGTTCAAAGAGTTGCTAATCAGGGAAGGGAGGGGGATGCAGAGACAAGGGAGGAGAAGCCAAGAAACAACAGTGCAGCCTTGGGGCAGTGTTCTCCTCAAGGGATACACATAACAATATCCTTGAGCTCTTCTGCAGAACTAAAAATCCCCACCAAATGGAAGATGTTAACTACTTGATGGAGCATTCTTTATTCCAGAGAGAAGGTCACAGTTCAATAACCTCGATAACCACAGAAGCCCATCACGAGACCATCTGATACCAGATGATCTCTGGATTGAAGAAATGCAGGCCCTGCATGCACCCTGACCCTTATCAGCAACCCCACCCCTTGACTATAAGACTCCTCACAACCCCCCAGCCCCCACCCCAGGTTGGGACACAGTTTTGAAGGCATTAGCCCACTGTGGCCCCCTTTGCCTAGCAAAGCAATAAAGCTATTCTTTTCTACTTCACCCACACTCTGTCTCCAAGATTCAGTTTGGTGCCAGTGTGCAGAGCATGATTTTTGGTATCAACCCCCACCCTGGTTTCTTAGGCCTTTGGACTAGGAGTTACACTATTGCCTCCCCTGGTCCTCAGGCCTTCAGACTTTGACTGAATTGTACCACCACTGGCTTTCCTGGGTCTCCAGCCTGCAGATGGTAATTAGTGGGATTTCTTGGTCTCCATAATCACATGAGCCACCACCAATTCATTATAATATATATACATATATATATTTCCCATTGGTTCTGTTTCTCTGGAGAACCCTGAGTAATATAATCACCAATGGCCAATGATTTAATCAACTGTGCCTACATAATAAAATCTTCATAAAAATCCCTCAACAGTGGGGTTCAGAGAGCTTCTGGGTTGGTGAACACATCAGGGTGCTGGGAGGGTGGCATGCTTGGAGAGGTCATGGAAGGTCTGCACCTCCCTCCCCCCAAATGCATGTCTTCCATTTGGCTATTCCTGAGTTGTATCCTTTATACTAAACTGGTAAGTATAAGCATTTCACAGAGTTCTGTGACCTGTTCTAGTAAATCATCAAACCTGAGGAGGGGGTCATGGGAACCCCTGATTTATAGCCAATTGGTCAAAAGTACAAGTGGCAACCTGGGACTCATGACTGGTGTCTGAATTAGGGGCAGTCTTTTACATTAGCATTCTGTCTTTTACATTAGCATTCTGTAGATTGACAAACTTATAAATACTATTTACAATTCCTAAAACGTGTGTGCTTTCTTATAGAAAATGTAACGTGGCATGCAACATATTTATTAAGAGTCCTAAATATCTTTACTTTCTCTGTAAAAGGAAGCCTATGTTCAGTATTTAATGTTTCAGTATCTTATTTTATTCTGGAATGATCTAGATATTCAGTAAACTTCCATCATTTAACTTAATTTAGCAAAACTCTAAAGTTTCAAGTTACTAAAAAATCTGGAGAAACTATTTTTAAATAGACATACCATAAAACATAATTATCCTTAAAGAGTTCACCTAAAAACTCTTATCTCATTTACATTTAATTTACTTATGAAAATATCATACCAAGTTATTTTTCTTGCTGACAAATTACATAATAGAAATAATATCTTATTTGACTTCTATTAAACCTAGGTATAATAAAAGTATTATATTTAATGTTGATGACTCTAAAGACATGTCTGTACTAATTAAACCAACAAACTTTAACTAAATTTAATACCAAATATTACTTTAATACTAAATATTTCCAAGATCACGTGAACCTGAAATTCATTTGGTTTAGTTTCTTTTATATTTCTGAGAACTTACTTAAGCACTTAATTTCCTTTAAGCCAATTAAATAGAGCTCATTTACAAATTAATTTTGTCAATACCATTTGGGGATGGAGACATATCATATCTATAATGTACACACAGACATATAGACAGACACAACTAGAGATCTCATAGCTTTGTTTTGAAACTTAGTCATAAATCAGATATTACAATATAAAACTCACTAGTTTATAAATAACAGTTGAAGTAAGTTAAGTTTACTTGCTTGAGTTTAAAAAGTTTCTCCCTTTTTTCCCCCCACTCTCAGGAATTAGAGATGGTCTAGATAAGAGAAAGATAAGAGTTCCTGAGAGCCTTGGTAGAACATTTACATCTCAAAGGCACAGGGAGAGAAATTTGAGCTCCTCCTAGAAGGGCTTTGTTCCTTTAGGGTCAGAATTTCGAAAAGATGTTTTATCAAGCTGGCTTTCTCTAATTGCATATGCAAAAACCAGTTTTGGAATGTCAAAAAAGAGCCTCATCTTGGCCATTTCAGGGCAGAATTTCCTTAGTTCCCAACTAAGTATGTACTTGTGGAGAGTGGCCAAGATGGTTGAGTAAAGAACCTGAGCTCACCTCCTCTCACGAGCACACCAAAATCACAACTATCTGCAGAACAACCATCAGTGAAAAAGACTGGAACCTACAGGAAAAGAGCTTCTACAACTAAAGACATAAAGAAAGAATCACAGTAAGATGGGTAGGAGGGGTGGACCCACGATGTAATCAAATCCCATAACCCCCTGTGTGGGGACCCACAAACTGGAGAATAATTATATTGCAGAGGTTCTCCCACAGGAGTGAGAGTTCTGAGCCCCACATCAGGCTCCCCAGCCTGTGGGTCCAGCACGGGGAAGAGGAGCCCCCAGAGCATTTGGCTTTGAAGGCTAGTGGGGCTTAATTGCAGGAGCCCCACAGGACTGGGGGAAATAGAGACTTCACTCCTAAAGGGCATACATAAAATCTCATGTGCACCGGGTCCCAGGGCAAAAGCAGTAATTTGATAGGAGCCTGGGGCAGACCTATCTGCTGGTTTTGGAGACTCTCTTGGAGAGGCAGGGGTGGTGGTGGTGGCTGTAGCTCACAATGGGGACAAAGACATGAGTGTCAGACATATTTGGGAACATTCAACTGCATGAACACTCCTGGTTGCTGCCATCTTGGCTCATTAGCACCAAGATGTGGCCCCACCCAACAGTCTGAAGGCTCTAGTACTGGGACGCCTCAGGCCAAACAACTAACTGGAAGGGGACACGGCCCCACCCATCAGCAGAGAGGCTTCCTAAAGACTTCCTGAGCCCACAGCCACCTCTAGACATGCCCCAAGACATGGCCCTGCCCACCAGAGGGCCAAGACCCAGGTCCACCCACCAGTGGGTAGGCACCGGCCTTTCCCACCATGAAGCCTGTATAAGCCTCTAAACCAGCCTCACCTACCAGGGGGCAGATACCAGAAGCCAGAAAACTATGACCCCACAGACTGTGGAATGAGTCTGCTAACAGCAGGTTAGACCCTACCCTAGGACCAGCTGGGACCTGGCCCTGCCCACTAGCAGGCCAATGCAATTTTTGGGACACCCCACGCCCCATAATCAATTGTGTAAGGAACTGGCCCCCACCCCAACAGTCTGAAACAAGCTCTGGGATCTCTGGGCCCTGCAGCCAGACTCCAGGAATAAGCTCTGCCTGCCAGTAATCCAGCACTAACCCCAGGATCTGGCTTCACCTGCTAGTGGGTGGGCAACAGCTCCAGAGTCTTCAGGACCCTGAACCTGACCACCAGTGAGCCAGCTCTAACCCTGGGGTCCCCTAGGGTTCTGCAATCAGCCACCTCCAGACGAGGCCCCACTATACAGCCAGCAGCATCTGTACAAGGCACAGCCTGGCAACCAACCAGACTAGGGGCCAACCAAGCCTACCAGACCATCCACATGGTCAGCCAGCCACAAGAGAAGGGCCCACGCAGCCCTCTTGGGTCAGTCCCTAGGGCATATGGCTTGGGTGACGAGAGGGAGTGTACTGCTGGTATGCACAGGACATCTCCTACAGAGGGTCACTTCTCCAAGGTCAAGAAATGTAACTAACCTACCACATACATAAAAGTACAAATAGCAACTAGAAAAAATGAGGTGGCAGAGGAATATGTTCCAGACGAAGGAACAAAACCCCAGAACAACTAAGTGAAGTGGAGATAGGCAGTCTACCCAAGAAAGAGTTCAGAGTAGTGCTCATAAAGATGGTCCAAGAAATCGGGAGGAGAATGGATTGGGAGTGAGAAGTTAGAAGTTTTTAACAAAGAGTTAGAGAACAATCAGAGATGAAGAATACAATAACTGAAATAAAAAACACACTACAAGTAATCAAATAGTGGAATAAAAGATACAGAAGAATAGATCAGTGAGCTGGAAGACACTAGTTAAAATCACTGCCACTGAACACAAAAAAGAATGAAAAGAAATGAGGATAGTTTAAGAGACCTCTGGAACAACCTCAAGCACACTAATATTCACATTATGGAGGTCCAAGAAGGAGAAGAGAGAAAGGGCCTGAGAAAATATTTGAATAGATAATAGCTGAAAACTTCCTTAACCTGGGAAAGAGAACAGTCACACAAGTCCAGGAAGCACAGAGAGTCCCATACAGGATTAACCCAAAGAGGAACACACCAAGACACACTGTAATCTAAATGACAAAATTAAAGATAAAGAGAGAATATTAACTAGTAACTGTAAATATATATGCACCCAACATAGGAGCACCTCAACATACAAGGTAAATATTAACAGACATAAAAGGAGAAGTCAACAGTAACACAGTAATAGTGGGGGACTTTAACACCACACTTACATCAATGGACAGATCATCCAGACAGAAAATCAATGAGGAAACACGGGCCTTAAATAACACATTAGAACAAATAGACTTAACTGATATTTATAGAGCATTCCACCTGAAAGCAGAAAACACATTCTTCTCAAGTGCACATGGAACATTCTCCAGGATAGATCACATGCTGGGCCACAAAGCAAGCCTCAGTAAATTTAAGAAAATTGAAATCATATCAAGCATCTTTTCAGACCACAACACTATGAGACTAGACATCAACTACAAGAAAAAAACTGCAAAAAACACAAACATGTGGAGGCTAAACAATACGCTACTAAACAACAGTGGATCACTGAAGAAATCAAAGAGGAAATTTAAAAATGTCTAGAGACAAATGGAAATAAAAAATACCTAGAGACAAATGAAAACAAAAACACAACAACCCAAAACCTATAGGATGCAGCAAAAGCAGTGCTAAGAGAGAAGTTTATAGCTATGCAAGATTACCTCAGGAAACAAGAAAAATCTCAAATAAACAACCTAACCTTGCATGTGAAGGAGCTAGAGAAAGAAAAACAAACAAAACCCAAAGTTAGTAGAAGGAAAGAAATCATAAAGATCAGAGAAGAAATAAATGAAAGACACTAAAAAAATAACAGAAAAGAACAATGAAACTAAAAGCTGGTTCTTTCAAAAGATAAACAAAATTGATAAACCTTAAGCTACACTCATCAAGAAAAAAAGGGAGAGGGCCCAAATCAATAAAATCAGAAATGAAAATGAGAAGTTACAACCGACACCACAGAAATACAAAGGATCATAAGAGACTACTATGAGCAACTATATGCCAATAAAATGGACAACCTAGAAGAAATGGACAAATTCTTAGAAAGGTACAATCTCCCAAGACTGAACCAGGAAGAAATAGAAAATATGAACAGACCAATTACCAATACTGAAATCAGTAATTTAAGAACTCCCAACAAACAAAAGTCTAGGATCAGATGGCTTCACAGGTGAATTCTATCAAACACTTAGAGAAGGGTTAACACCTATTCTTCTGAAACTATTCCAAAAATTTCAGAGAAAGGAGTACTTTCAAACTCATTCTATGAGGCCAGCATCACCCTGATACCAAAACCAGACAAAGATACCACAAAAAAAAAAATTACAGGCCAATATTACTGGTGAATATAGATGCAAAAATCCTCAACAAAATACTAGCAAACTGAATCCAACAATACATTAAAAGGATCACACACAATGATCAAGTGGAATTTTTCCCAGGGATGCAAGGATTTTTTAATATCCACAAATCAATCAATGTGATACACCACATTAACAAATTGAAGAATAAAAATCATATGATCATCTCAATAGATGCAGTAAAATCTTTTGATAAAATTCAACATCCACTTATGGTAAAAAACAAAACAAAACAAAAAAAACTCTCCAGAAAGTGGGCATAGAGGGAACATACCTCAACATAATAAAGGCCATATATGACAAACCCACAGCTGATATCATACTCAAGGGTGAAAAGCTGAAAGCATTTCCTCTAAGATCAGGAACAAGACAAGAATTCCCACTCTCTCCACTTTTAATCAACATAGTTTTGGAAGTCCTAGCCACAGCAATCAGAGAAGAAAAAAGAAACAAAAGGAATCAAAATTGGAAAGAAAGTAGTAAAACTGTCACTGTTTGCAAATGACATGATACTACACATAGAAAATCCTAAAGATGCTACCAGACAAGTACTAGAGCTCATCAATGAAACTGGAAAAGTTGCAAGATACAAAATTAATATACAGAAATCTGCTGCATTTCTATGCACTAACAACGAACTATCAGAAAGAGAAACTGATGAAACAATCCCATTTACCATCGCATCCAAAAGAATAAAATACCTAGGAATAAACCTACCTAAGGAGGCAAAAGACCTGTACTCTGAAAAATATAAGATGCTGATGAAAGACCACACAAACAGATAGAAAGGTATACTGTGTTTTTGGATTGGAAGAATCAATATTGTTAAAATGACTATACCACCCAAGGCAATCTATAGATTCAAAGCAATCCCTATCAAATTACCAATGGCATTTTTCACAGAACTGGAACAAAAGAATTTTTTAAATTTTTTATGGAACCACAAAAGACCACAAATAGCCAAAACAATCTTGAGAAAGAACAGAGCTGGAGAAATCACGCTCCCTGACTTCAGACTATACTACAAAGCTACAGTAATCAAAACAGTATGGTACTGGCACAAAAATAGAACTATAGATCAATGGAACAGAACAGAAATCCCAGAAACAAACTCAAGCACTTATGGTCAATTCATCTCCTGCAAAGGAGGCAAGAATATACAATGGCGAAAAGACTATCTCTGCAATAAGTGGTGCTGGGAAAACTGGACAGCTACATGTAAAAAATGAAATTAGAACATTCTCTAATACCACATACAAAAATAAACTCAAAATGGATTAAAGACCTAAATGTAAGACCACATACTATAAAACTCCTAGAGGAAAGCATAGGCAGAACAGTCTTTGACATAAATCACAGCAATATTTTTTTGATCCATTTCCTAGATTAATGGAAACAAAAGCAAAAATAAACAAATGGGGTCTAATGAAACTTAAAAGCTTTTGCACAGCAAAGGAAACCATAAATAAAACAAAAAGAAAACCTACGGAATGGGAGAAAATATTTGCAAACAATGCAACTGACAAGGGCTTAATTTCCAAAATATATAAACCACTCATACAGCTCAATAGCAATAAAACAAACAACCCTATCAAAAAATGGGCAGAAGATCTAAGTAGACACTTCTCCAAAGATGACGTACAGATGGTCAACAGGCATATGAAAAGATGCTCAGCATCACTAATTATTAGAGAAATGCAAATCAAAACTACAATGAGATATCACCTCACTCCAGTCAGAATGGCCATCATCAAAAAGTCTACAAATAATAAATGCTGGAGAGGGTGTAGAGAAAGGGGAACCCTCCTACACTGTTCGTGGGAATGTAAATTGGTGCAGCCACTGTGGAGAACAATATGGAGGTTCCTAAAAAGCTAAAATAGAGTCACCTTATGATCCAGCAATCCTACTCCTGGGCATATATATGGACAAAACTGTAATTCAAATAGATACATGCACCCCAATGTTCATTGCAGCACTATTTACCATAGCCAAGACATGGAAGCAACCTAAATGTCCACTGACAGATGGATGGATAAAGAAGATGTGGTACATATATACAGTGGAATATTACTCAGCCATTAAAAAGAATGAAATAATGCCATTTGCGGCAACATGGATGGACCTGGAGATTATCAGACTAAGTAAGTAAGAGAAAGATAAACATTATATGATATCACTTGTATGTGGAATCTAAAAGAATGATACAAATGAACTTATTTACAAAACAGAAATAGATTCACAGACATAAACAACAAATTTATGGTTACCAAAGGGGAAAGGGCAAGAGGGATAAATTGGGAATTTGGGATTAACAGATACACACTATTATATATAAAATAGGTAAACAATAAGGACCTACTGTATAGCACATGGAACTATAGCCAATATCTTGTAACAACCTATATTGGAAAATTATCTGAAAAAGAATATATGTGTGTGTGTGTGTATTACTGAATCACTTGCTGTATACCTGAATCATTGTAAATCAACTATACTTCAATTTTTAAATATTAAATTATTAAAAATTTATGCCAGATATAAGGATTAAAAAAAGTGAGAATATTAAAAGCAGCAATGGAAAAGCAACAAATAACATAAAAGGGAACTCCCATAAGGCTGTCAGCTGATTTTTCAGCAGGAACTCAGCAGGCCAGAAGGGAGTGTCATGATATATTTAAAGTGATGAAAGGGAAAAACCTACGACCAAGAATACTCATCCAGCAAGGCTCTCATTCAGATTTGATGAAGAAATCAAAAGCTTTACAGATAAGCAAAAGCTAAAAGAATTCAGCACCACCAAACCAGCTTTACAATAAACGTTAAAGGAATTGTCTAGGTGAAAAAGAAAAGGCCATAACTAGAAACAAGAAAATTACAAAATGAAAAAGTTCACTGGTAAAGGCAAACATACAGTAAAGGCAGGAAATCATGCACACAAAAACCTAGTATGGAGGATAAAAGACAAAAGTAGTAAAATCATCTGTATCCACAATAAGCAGTTAAGGGATACACAAAGCAATTAGATGTATGATTGTATTGTATTTTACATACAATTAGGTGTATGTAAAATATGATGTCAAAAACAGTCATCATGAGGGGAGGAGAGTACAAATGCAGGGTATCTAAAATGCATTTGAAATCAAGAGCTCAGCAGCTTAAAACAATAATATTAATATGTATTTATAGACTGCTATACAAAAACCTCATGGTAATTGTAAACCAAAACTCTATAATAGACGTACACACAAAAAAGAAAAACAAATCCAAACGTAATACTAAAGATAGTTATCAGATCACCAGAGAACAAAAGAAGAAAGGGGGAAAAAAGACCTATAAAAACAAATCCAAAACAATTAACAAAATGACAATAGGAACATACATATCGATAATTGCCTTATATGTAAACACCAACCAAAGACATAGACTGGCTGACTGGATATTAAAAACAAGACCCGTATATATGCTGCCTACAAGAGACTCACTTCAGATCTAGAGACACATACATTCTGAAAATGAGGGGATAGAAGAAGTTATTCCACGCAAATGGAAACCAATTAAGTAAGTACTTGCAAGTATACGTTTTGTGTGTACATAAACCCGGCTGGGGTATTAAGTCAGAGGTTATCTGGTGCTCCTTTTACTTCTGTTTGGGAGACTCCAGTATAGTACTCAATTTAAAGTTGTTTTTTTGCTGGGATAAAATCACTTTTGAAAATTGTGTGGTGGGTAGATGGGCTGTTGGTAAGATTAACTCTTCTAGGTGTCACCCCAGAGTCGTTTCAGCTCTTTCACATGTCTCAGTTTCTCTCCCCAGCAGCCTAAAACCACCATGGGCACTCAGTGTCTTCCAACTGAGCAAAATCTTCCCAGTGTCTTTCAACTGGAGAACCCCTAAGTATCTTTCAACCGAGCAAAACTTCAGTATCTTTCAACTGATAAGTCTGGTTCCTTTTTAACACACCACCAAAAACTCAGGGTCATCAACCAAGATGGGTGATCCAAGACCAAGAGAAAGTCACCCAAATTTGTGTGGACTTGCTGGGGAGGAGGATGGGCACAAGGTGCCCTTGTTGGTACCAAGGCTCCAGATCCTCCTAGAATTCAGGCAAAAGAGAGATGTCTGCTCTGGGTTCTCTCATGGTCACCAAAACTGTCAACTGAAATAAAAAATGCAGAACATGAAAGCTGTGAGTTTCAATTTTATTCAGGGATTTACTGAAGACTAGAGCCCAGGAGACAGCCTCTCAGATAGCTCTTAGGAACTGCTGTGAAGTGGTAGGGGGGGCACCAGGATATATATGAATTTCGGGCGCTGGGGAATACATGTAGTCAAGTATATATCTTGGTAAAAGATTACCACTAATCACAAAAACAGATCTCTCAAGTTAATGATTTTGGTGCTAATCTATGTATGGGAAGATGCAAGAATCTGGGGTCATTAAAATTCTTCCTGAGATATGCATCTTAACTATCTAGGGGCCCATATATCCAAAACACAGATACTTCATCCTGTTTTTCATCCTGAATTCCTTTCAGGGTATGCTGAATGTCAGGGTCTGCAGCAGCTAATGACTTGATCCTTGTAGAATTGGATGCGGGGAAACACTCTTTGTTTTACAATACATAGACATACATACACATAAAGACAGATGCAAGCAGAGATCTTACAGCTTTTGTTAAAAAATTTTTAGCCATGAGAAATGTATGATCATGTAAAATTCACTAGTTCATGAAAGAATAGTTGGATCGAAATTGTGTTTCTCGCAGATGGAATAAGTTAAGTTTACCTGCTCAGATGGCTAAAGCTTTTTACTAGTACTCAATATTTGTGAAGAAGACTTTTTTAAAATAAATTTTATTTACTTATTTATTTATTGGCTGCATCGGGTCTTCATTGTGGTACGTGGGCTTCTCGTTGCGGGGGCTTCTCTTGTTGCGGAGCACGGGCTCTAGGCGCGCGGGCTTCGGTAGTTGTAGCACGCGGGCTCAGTAGCCGTGGCTCGCGGGCTCTGGATCACAGGCTCAGTAGTTGTGGCACACGGGCTTAGTTGCTCCGCGGCATGTGGGATCTTCCTGGACCAGGGCTCGAACCCGTGTCCCCTGAATTGGCAGGCGGATTCTTAACCACTGCACCACCAGGGAAGTCCCTCAAATACACTTCTTAAATGAATGATCTTGTCTAATTGGAATGTACCACATAGTGACCACTGTGATTCTAGATGGTCTTAGTAAGATTTTGCCATTTTTGTAGATATTGACAGCTTCTGGGACCACAGTTCTTAGACACAGAATTAGCAGGTGTGCCACAAGGTGGTGTGCTTAATTCTTTGAAACTTGAGGATTCCATTTCTTTAGCTAAGTCTTGGGTCTCTCAGAGCGAAATTAATACCTAAGAGGAATGTGCCACTGGGTTGGGGATTTTGTGGTGTTTTACAGCATACCTGTTTGCATAGAACTCTTCTTGAGGTTGGCGGGTAAGGTTAGAGTTAGGTGGCAAGCACTCTAACAGCTTTTAAGTGCTTGACCTGTACCCACCAATTTTGTGGCTGTGGCTTCTGAGATTCCTGTTAGCGATAGATCTATTATTCCTTTCATGAGAAGATTTCTTTACAGTAGCAGACATCCTAATGGTTTTTAATAGTCTGACTTGTGCCTACTTAGATTTTGATGTGCAATTGGTCAAAACAGTCTAATTTCTTGTCTTAATTTGTTCCCCCAAGTCCCTCTCTGGTTTATGCTGTGGACTTACCTTGAGGCTTTGTGACTCCCCTAACAGCTGCCATCTTGCTTTCTTAGATTGAAGAGTACCCATTATTTTCCCCCTGTCGAAATAATCCTCCCTAATTCAATGAGACTTACTGTTTCCGGCTGCCTGTGCCCAGTTCTTGAGACCTATGAGGACCTCCTGAAGGCAGCTTACCTTGTAGATGAAGCTGGCAACAAACTCAAATGTTGTGGTGCAGTAAGTCTCACCTAGAACAATCTGGAGTCTTTCACATCCCAATTTTCCACTCAGAAGGATGAGGACAAACAAACTCAAAGAGCTCAGAACACAAAATAAGCAGGGATAAACCCAAGAGAAGCTTACCAGAGATCCCGGAGAGTGGCTGAAGAGGCAGCAAACCAAAAGGGCTCTGTGGGTAACTTCACCTGTGTTTTGCAGCAGTTCATGGGATCTTCAGTAGCTGTCTTCAGGTCCCAACTCATTGCCAAAACCGTCAGTTGTAGTGAAGCGCTCTTCCTGAGGGATTTTAGCGAGTTTTACAGAGTTGGAATAGGCAGTGCCAAAACAGGGCATGATTGGCTACGAGGTCGGGGATTTCCTAATAAGGCTAGCAAGTCCTGTTTTCTAAGGTAAATCGCTAAAGCTGAGCTGGAGGATAGTGATTGGTGTATGATAAAATTCCTTGACAGGTGTTTCCTATAAGTGCTGGCTGATTTAGGTTTAGGTTTGTGATGTGGGCCTGGCCACTGGGGTGGGCTTCACTATATGGGTCCTGATATCTGAATCACCTGTATCAATAGGTACAGCAATAGTGTTTGCCATCGCATAACTTCCCCTTTGGCTGGTTAAGAGGGAATCAAGGACTGCATGATTGTCCATAACAATCCTAACTAATGGGTTTAGCCTAGTTTGTCTTTCGAAGTTGAATTTGTGTTACTTATGATTTTTGTTAGGGTCTAAGGCAAGTTTTGGGCCGTGCTTGTCAGTGATATTATCCCTAATGGGGGAATTGCCAGTTACCTAGTATGCATGAAAACAGAGTTACTTATATCTTCTGGGAGTTTTGTTTTGTTTTTTAATAAGCTTGGGTGCACTGCATTTTGAAGGTTTCTGGGTCGTATTTTTTCCAGAGAAACAGGATCCACAGGAGGGAGGGTAACTCTAAATATGTAAAAGTGTCTCACAATTATCCCGAATACACAGGATAAATCAGTGTGTGGCAGATCGGTGTAAGCCTATCCACATAAAATGGAGTACTCTAGTTGGAAGTAAACTGTACTGGAAGTATAAGTATCATTTATCACAACAGGGGTAAGCCAGTTTGGTGTCCTTCAAGGCAGACAAATTTTTGAGTGGAACTACATAGTTCAGCAAAGCAGGGTGTTTTCTGAAGAGGATGAACTGACTGTCGTGGTCAAGAAAGCCTCAATATTGTTGTCTACTCCTGATTGGCAGGTCTTGCTGATGGTATTATAATAACCTTAGCAAAAGCGTTCTGATAATGTGACGTCAAGGTCCATTTTTATAAGGCTGAAGGTTGGGATTAATGATATGAGGGAAGCTTAAGTGCCAGAAGGGGCCTATAAAAGGGAATCTGTCTTCCGAGATGTTTAAAGGAAGTGATATTAAATTAGTGTCAGCAGGGTCTGGTGGAGGATACTAGATCCAGCAATCAGTTAAATTCAGAGCAGCAGCTATGACTGGGAAAAACATATAGGAGAGTTTTCTTTTCCCTGAAGTGGCAGAAGAGGGCAATAGGGGTTCAAAAATAATAGGATGAAGATAAGGGAGATCACATAGCGTTCTGGAGGGTGTAAAAGTGTTGTAATAGGTAATATTAGTAGAAGGGCAAAGGGACAGAAAAAAAGTGTTGAAAAATGAGAAAATTAATCTCACTCTGTCATCTTGGGTGGAACCTATCCCCTTCCGAAGACAGCAGCTTTTGTTGTCTCAGGGAGAAGTTGCCCACTTCCGCTGTTAGTGGCTTCTGGAAGATTCCTAACAATCCTCAGTCTAAGGTCTTCTGATGCAATAGATGTCCAGTAGTGTGGGAGGAAGTGATGTGTATCTTTTAAGTTAAACATTTTATATACTGAAAAAAAACCTAAGTATCAATACCTCAGAGCTTTACTGATATATCAGTTGTTAATAGTACCAACAAGAAAGTTTTCACTGAGGGTCAATGGAAGTTTTATTTCTGTTTATTTCAGAAGACCAAACCTCCAGGTGGCAGATCACACGGAGGATGTTTAGGTGCATATTTTGAAGATGTACCTTACACCCACTGGTCATAAAGTTGGAGATATTTTATAAATCTCCTGGAATATTCAGTCACATTAGCTTGTAATAGAGTAGAACTTGGGATTGGAAGTGAAATTCCCAAATGCATGAGGCAGTTTTTTATTAACACATAAGGAGGAAACTTGTGGATCCTTGAGTGGTTTATCATCATCGGGCTAATGGCAGTACTTTGGGCCTGGGAAGTCTGAGGGTTTTTGAGAGCTTTAATAATTAAAATTTTAGAATTCTGTTAATTTTCTTTATTTTTTTCTGAGTTTGAATATGGTATGTACTAGAGGGATTTCTGAGTAAAATGTAATATTTTAAAGGATTTAAAAATGGCAGTACCAGCAAAATGTGTGTCCCTGTTACTGGAGAGATACCTTGGGATTTCCCATATCAGGAGTGGGAAACCATTTCACTCAGCTCTCCAGCAAGGAGAGGCCTCAACCCACCCTAAGAATACACGACAATAACCAGAACACACTCATTGCCCATTTGGAGATGTTTAAGGGGATCTCGAGGCTCTGGTTCCTATTTCCTACCTTTACAGACTTTCAGGATTTGTGAGATTACAGGTAGGACATGCCTCAGCAATACCTCTTACCATTTCCCCACTACTGTTTGTTCAGTGCTGTGGCCAAACCATCTCTGCTATTAAGGGTGATACCATGAAGTGTTTTTGCTAAAATCTGTTCTTATCATGGTTATCTTAGATAATGGCAAAGCATCTCAAGGTCTTTTAAGTCACCATTTATTTTATAGAGGTTCCTAGAGGGGTCAGGAAATCTGCTTCTAAACCATGAGGATATCATGGAATTAACCTAAAATCACATATTTACTATCAGTATGAAATATCCTCCTTTATATTTTGTCAGTTAGTCTGAGCAAGGGCAATTAAGTTAGCTATCAGAACTGATTTAATTTCTATGAGAAGCTTATATTTCAAGGGGACATTTAAATCTGTAATATCATACCCTATTTAGCAATTTTTTAGTTTTACTTTTCCTGTTTGAACCATTAACAAATACAATGAAATCATAGTTATTTAAGAGTCTCTAGAAGGTCTGTCCAGGGCGTAGATAATCTCCTAAAAGGTATAAGCAACCATGGGGGTTTTCTGTTTCAGGTGAAGGAAGGAGCGGGACTGGCTTTGGAGTATTGCAATAATATTTCTTAGGTGACCAGCTGAAAAGTGGTGAGTGCTTTTCTTCCATAGAAGAGTGTATACAGCATGAGAGCCATTAAGTTTACTGAAGACCTTAGAACTAAGCTTAATGAAGTTTTTACATATTTTGCTGTTGCTGTTACAGCTTGCAAAGTGGATATGTTTTGGTTATTGGATCTAAGCAATAGGCCTTTCATGAGTCCTATGTAACTGAGTCAGTACCCCAAGTGCCTGTCCACAAATATTTTGAACAAAAAAGAAAAATGGTTTGTGAATCCAGAATCCTGGAAAAATGTTTGGAAGAGAGTCATTGCATCAGTCTTTGTGCTTAAATGTATGTTTCTTTTAACTTGAAATGTATTCAATCATTGAAAGATATAATTACCATATTTAATTATGCATAACTAACATAGGAAGATAAACTCTTAATTTGTTAAGTTTATCACCATTATTTTTACAGTTTGGACTTAATTAAAAGGTAGAAAAATTTATTCTTATTGTTCTTTCTTGTATAGAATTGAGAAGCAAATCTTCGTATTCCCTAGTGGCCATTTCAGGAAACCCAAAGATAGTTTAGGCATAAAAGACATTTTAATAATTTTATTATTCTGAATTTGGAGCCTAGATTTGGGAGAGGCGAAATCAAAGCTAGCTGTCAGAGGAGACAAGGTGTAAGTCATAAGTATCTAAAGACATGAAATATTTATAATCAACACTGTAAAACTACACTAGATTATACCAAGGCTAAAGCTGTACTGGGGGAAAAAAGACAGCAGCAGGGCCTCATATAAGCCAGTAGAGGAGGATGTTTGTTCATTTCTGAGACTTGGACGACATTCATATTTTGTCTGTGTTCAGACATGATTACACAGTGGTCTTGGTTTTGTCTCACTTCGTCACCATCATAGAGGGGCCTTGTCAGACGTTGGTGTGTGAATTTCTCTATGCTCACAGGAGAACAGGCTGAGCCTTGAGTGCCAGGCCAACTTCCATATGCCAGGGGCTGTTTTCCTCTTTCTCATCAGTGACATAGACTCTGAGAGGACTGTCTTATATATATTTTAAGTGTCAACTGTCAAGCCTTACAAGGAGCCCCTTCCATGAAATCTGAGTGTAGCAGTTTTGAAATAAGATTTTGAAACCCGGGAGTAAGTATGGGTCAAACCTGGCCCTCAAGAAGAAGCCTGCAGGGTTTTAAAAAACTCATCTGGGCCCCTTTATCTCCAGCCAAATTTGTAAGAAATAAATCAGCAGCTAAAGTATCACTTTGCGTTGGGGATTTTGCTGACCACCACGATCCCAACCCACACACATTTTGTTTACTCCCATCCAAATTTACCATTTTGGACTTTGTGCTCCTGATACAAACTTCCATAGACACTTTACTTAGTGATAAGTGTTTATGTCCTGGATCCGCAACTATACAGCTCAAGCAAAAGAACGTCTCTCATTCATCTTATTCAGGCCTTAGACAAAAAAGCCTGAAATTAAGCAGGTGCTCAATATTGTTTAATCGATTAGTGAATTATTAATGAAAAACATTTTAACAGAAGACTCAACATAAAATGTAACTTTGAAAACTTCTCTATCCACAGGAAGTATGTTGAGTAAAAAGCAACAAAAGAGGAAGACTGAAGTCCTAAGTTCTTCCCTGGGGACATTTCACAAAGTGGACAAAATCTGATCAATTCCTCAGGAGTCGCTGCAAGTTCCTTTACCTGGTTTTTAATTTTTAAAAAAAATTTATTTATTTATTTTTGGCTGCATTAGGTCTTCGTTGCTGCGCGCGGGCTCTCTCCAGTTGTGGCGAGTGGGGTCTACTCTTCATTGCCATGCATGGGCTTCTCATTGCAGGTGGCTTGTCTTGCTGCGGAGCACAGGCTCCAGGTGCACAGGCTTCAGTAATTGTGGCTCGCGGGCTCAGTAGTTGTGGCTCGTGGGCTCTAGAGCGCAGGCTCAGTAGCCGTGGCACACGGGCCTAGCTGCTCTGTGGCATGTGGGATCCTCCCAGACCAGGGATAGAACCTGTGTCCCCTGCATTGGCAGGCGGACTCTCAGCCACTGCACCAGCAGGGAAGCCCCAATGGTTTTGTTTTAAAGCCTTTCACCAATACTATTTGTTTCCCAGTAGGTCGTTGTCATCTTCCATCTTGTTGATCCTTAAAACACACCTTCCCATGAAGTGTTTCTGGGAAGGTATATGAAGGACAGAGGACCACTTCCCATTAAATTCGAAATGATTTGTTTTTATCTTTAAGAACATTTAACAGGGGATCTACCCTCTTAACAAATTTTTGAAGATGACATGATTGTCTATGTAGAAAATCCCAAAGAACTTACCCAAAAACTCAAAATAGAATGAAATACTTAGGTATAAACTTTAAAAACTGTATAGACTCTGTATACAAAGAAATTTTAAATGCTGATTAAAGAAATCAGAGAAGACCTAAATAAATGAGATACACTATATTCATGGATTGGAAGAGTTATAATAAAGATGTCAGTTCTCCCCCAAATTGATCTATAGATTTCACACAATTCCCAGCAAAATTCCAGCAAAAAAATTTTTTTGTAGACATAGAAAAGCTTATTCTAAAATGTGTGTGGAGGGACTTCCCTGGCGATCCAGTGGCTAAGACCCTGCACTCCCAATGCAGGGGGCCTGGGTTCAATCTTGGGTCAGGGAACTATATCCCACATGCTGCAACTAAGAGTTCACATGGGGCTTCCCTGGTGGCGCAACGGTTGAGGGTCTGCCTGCCAATGCAGGGGACGCGGGTTCGGGCCCTGGTCTGGGAGGATCCCACATGCCGCGGAGCGGCTGGGCCCGTGAGCCACGATTACTGAGCCTGTGCATCTGGCGCCTGTGCTCCGCGACGGGAGGGGCCGTGGTGGTGAGAGGTCCGCGCGCCGTGGTGGTGAGAGGTCCGCGCACCGCGATAAGGAGTGGCCCCCGCTTGCCGCAACTGGGGAAAGCCCTCGCACAGAAACGAAGACCCAACACAGCCATAAATAAATAAATAAATTTAAAAAAAAGACCTTATTTAAAAAAAAAAGAGTTCACATGCCGCAACTAAAGATCCCGTGTGCTGCAACTAGGACCCGGCATAGCCAAATAAATAAATTAATTAATTTTAAAAAAAGATTTTTAAAAAGAGAATAAAAAATAAAATAAAATGTGTGTGGAAAAGCAAAGGACCTAGGATGGCTAAAACAATTTTGAAAAAGAAAAATAAAAGTGGGAGGAATCACTTGACTTGATGTTAAGGCTTATTATGCAGCTATAGTCATAAAGACGGTGTGGTATTTATTGGCAAAGGGCTAGATACATAGATCAGTGGAAATTAATAGAGAACCCACAGATAGACCCAAGGGTTAAGGATGAAGGCTGGTGGGTGTGGCTATTAAAGGGGTAGCACTAAGGAGCATTGATTGTGGTGGTTGTTCCATGACTCTACAAGATACAATTGCACAGAGCTATATATATATACACATACACATGCAAATGAGTGCATGTAAAACTGGTGAAATATGAATAAGCTCTATGGATTGTATCAAAGTCAATTTCCGTTTTTTTTTTTTACTCTTTTCCAGTTCCTGTTTTTTATTCTTTAAATTGCAGTAATAACTGACATATAACATTGTGTTTGTTTTAGGTGTACAGCCTAATGATTCAGTATTTGTATATATTGCAAAATAATCACCACAATAAATCTAATTAACATTTGTCACCACACGTAGTTACAAATTGTTTTCTTGTGATGAGAACTTTTAGGATTTACTCTCTTAGCACCTTTCAAATATACAATACAGTGTTATTAACTATAGTCACTGTGCTGTACATTACATCCCCAGGACATGTTTATTTTGTAACTGGAAGTTTGTACCTTTGGACCCCCTTTACCCATTTCACCCACCTGGTGTTTGATATTGTACTATATACATATACACCTCATTTTATTGCACTTCGCAGATAGTGCATTTTTTACAAATTGAGGGTTTGTGGCAACCCTGCATCAAGCAAGTCTATCAGCACCATTTGTCCAACAGCATTTACTCACTTCAGGTCTCTGTGTCACATTTTGGTAGTTCTCATAGTATTTCAAACTTTTCCATTATTATTATATTTGTTATGATATCTGATCAATGATATCACTACCGTGACTTGCTGAAGGCTCAGATGATGGTTAGCGTTTTTTGGCAATAAAGTATTTTTAAATTAAGGTATGTACAGTTTTTTTTAGACATAATGCTGATGCAAACTTAACTGACTACAGTATAGTGTAAACATAACTTTTATACGTACTGGGAAACCAAAAAGTTCACTTTATTGCGGGGGTCTGGAACTGAACCCACAATCTCTCCAAGGTATGGCTTTATTGCTATATAGGACATTATTACTGGGTGAAACTGGATGAAGGGTGCATGGGACCACTTGTTCACTTTTTGACACTTCCTCTTAACTTATAATCATTTCAAAATAAAAATTTTAAGTGACCCCTCCCCCAAAAAAGCCATGTCACTTATTCAACTGTACCCACCTAAAACAAATGTTACAAACTCATACCATAAGCTCATTTATACCAGGTTTTGTAAATATTATTTTGTCTAAATGGCAAATAATTTTTTTTCCTTCTTTTTACAATCAAATTCAGATGTGGGTCATCCTACTACAAAACTGGCCTAAACTCTTAACAAATGTCAACAGCACAAAAGACGAAAAAAAGCAACAGATTGTTCCTGTGTCTTACATTTTAAAGGCAGAACTTGACAATCAAATGCAATGTGTAAATTTTTATTGTATCCTGGATTAAAAAGAACATCTTTAAAGATACTTTTGCATATAACAAACCCACAGGTATCATCATTCTCAGTGGTCAAAAGCTGAAAGCATTCCCTCTAAGGAACAAGGCAAGGATTCCATTGTCACCACTTTTATTCAACATAGCTTTGGAAGTTCTAGCCACGGCAATCAGAGAAGAAAAAGAAATAAAGGGAATCCAAATTGGAAAAGAAGAAGTAAAACTGTCACTGTTTGCAGATGACATGATACTATACAAAAGAAAATCCTAAAGATGCTACCAGAAAACTACTAGAGCTCATCAATTAATTTGGTAAAGTTGCAGGATACAAAATTAATACACAGAAATCTCTTGCATTCCTATACACTAACAATGAAAGATCAGAAAGAGAAATTAAGGAAACAATCCCATTTACCATCATATCAAAAAGAATAAAATACCTAGGAATAAACCTACCTAAGGCGGCAAAAGACCTGTAGTCTGAACAATATAAGATGCTGATGAAAGAAACTGAAGACCACACAAACAGATGGAAAGATATACTGTGTTCTTGGACTGGAAGAATCAATATTGTTAAAATGACTATACTGCCCAAGGCAGTCTATAGATTCAAGGCAATCCCTATGAAATTACCAACAGCATTTTTCACAGAACTGGAACATAAAATTTTTAAAATTTTGTATGGAAACAAAAAAGACCTTGAGTAGCCAAAACAATCTTGAGAAAGAAGAACAGAGCTGGAGGATTCACACTCCCTGACTTCAGACTATACTACAAAGCTACAGTAATCAAAACAGTATGGTACTGGCACAAAAGCAGAAATATAGATCAACGGAACAGGACAGAAAGCCCAGAAATAAACTCACGCTATGAACCTAAAATCGCTCTAAAAATAAAGTCTACAGGAATTCCCTGGCTGTAAAAAAAAAAAAAGAAAAAAAAGAAAGTCTACTAAAAAAGACAATTCTTTGTTGATTTCATTACTTTTTGAGAATCAGCATTTGCTTTTTATGTTCATTGGTTAATTATAGGTTTTAAGTTGGATATTTACCTCCTTTGCCCATTTTTCTAAAGGAACTTTCTCTTTCATAGATTTGTTAGTCCTTTTAATTGATTAGTGATTTTAGCCCTTTATTTGGAGGAAAGAAGAAATGGTGTGTTCAGGCCAATTGCTTTATGTGAACACTTAACAGACCAAAGGTGCATTCCTACAGACTGTGGGCCTTGTACAGTGAACCACCCAAGAAACCAGCTCTTTTTTGAATAAAGGGCAAGATGGAGTAAGCCTTTTCTCTTGCTTCAAAGGCATTTCAAGGCATTTTGGACATAGTTACTTACAGAGAAGAACTTTTGTACTTGGAAGGAAACAATGTAGATAAGCATAGGAAATATAAGGTAGAAGATAGGTCATAAGATACAGTCTCATCCTATCTCATCAGTTACCCTGGCATATGTTTGCAGAAGACTTGTCTTTTATTTATTCATAAAAGGTGTCCTTATATTAAGAAAATCCATGATATGGGCACCATAGACCAAATGTTTGGGTCTCCTCCAAAATTCATATATTGAAACCTAATCTCCCAGTGTGATGGTATTAGGAGGTGGGGCCTTAAATTATAAGGGTGGAGTCATGAATGGGATTAGTGCCCTTATTAAAGAGACTCCAGAGAGCTTCCTTGCCCCTGCCACCATGTGAGGTTACAGCTAAAAGACAGCCATCTATGAACTAGGAAGTGGGCCTTCAGCAGACAGTGAATCTGCCAGTGCCTTGATCTTGGACTTCCAGACTGCCTAACTGTGAGAAATAAATTTCTGTTATTTATGTCACCCAGTCTATGAATGGACTAACACATGGGACTAAACTTTTTTCCTTGGTCACCTATATTTTGACTTTGTTTATTATATTTATTTATTTATTGCAAAAGCAGAATTGTCACATTTATCATTCTTTCATTTTATGTCTCTGGGGTTTGTATCATACTAAGAGAGGTCTTTCTTATTCTTAGACTATAAATACAAAATACTTTATAGTATCACCATGCACTTCCTCAAAGGACATTTCATATTACTCATTCACACAAAACCTTGAAATGGTACCATAAACAACAGGTTGTCAACTAGGGATGATTTTGCTCCCACCATGGAACATCTGGCCAGGTCTGGAGACATATTTGATCTACACACTGGGGGTGTGCTACTGACATCTGTGGGTAGAGGCCAGGGATAGAGCTAAACCCCTGCAATGCACAGGACAGCTCCCTCCCACCTCCAACGAAGAATTATCCAGCTCAAAATGTCCATATAGTGATGAGGTTGAGAAAACCTAACATAAGCCATCTCTCTTCCCTGGCTGTTCTGATACCCACTGTTTCGATCTTCTGTATAAAATCAAACATTGAAAAGAGTGAATGAGATGGAAAAGAAAGAAAAAGGGAGAAATTGGATAAGGAAATTTTGGTAAGTTGGAGAAAACCATCTTACCCCACTGATCGTATCCTTAACTCAGTCAGCCCCTGTAATTCAGCTCCAAAAGCTTAAATTTAATAAACATCATTTTATAAAGTACACCAGAAAAAGAGTTAGAATATTGGAGAAAAAAACCTGGCAAACATTACTGGCATACTACTAAGGGACAGAAGCATGAAGAGACTAATTATTATGTAAATGCTTTTATTTGAACTAATACATTGCTACCAGATTACATCACTTTTCAGAGTTAGAGTAACATTGTGATCTTGAAAACTATAGCAAACAGCTTGACAAAGCAAGAGTACATTAAGTCCTACATATATGTTTATTTTTTAGTGACCACATCTCCTTGTCTTAAGTGTAAAATTAGAAAATTTATTATACACTTAGCATACTTGGCCTACCGTATCCTGCCTAAATTCTGAGCCCACTCTCTCCTCAAAAGTGTCATATTCAACAGCATTTTAAATCTAAAGAGAGAGTTTGATGATACAGGTTTTAAAACAAATAAGCATATATTGAACCAAGTGTTTTAAGACAAAATATGTCAAATGTTTACAGCTTCGGTGTGAGAGGGAAGATGGAAATTCAAGGTACATTTTTCTTCTACCTATAATGTATGTTTTTTACTTACTTGAAGACCCCTTAAAAAAAGTAGCAAAATCAGCAGTCTTATTTAATGTAATCAAAATATTCTTAAATGTACAAAAAAGGATCATGTAGAAAGAATACTGTAAAAAGATACTGATTTTTAAGAATAAAAGAATATGAAAAGCTTCTATTACATTCTACACAGCCAGTTACTTCTGTAAATTTTCAGTACTAGAGAGATAAGCAAAGGATACTCATATCCAAATACCCTCTGACCACAGTTCTTGAATAAGAACTAGCATACTGAATGAAAAGCAGAATTATTGTCTAATAATAGTCATATCCAATCATCTAAGCAAGTCCCAGGAGGTGGACATTCTAAGAGGGAAACAGATACAGAGAGAAATACGTACAGCAATGGGAAACGTCAAGGGCAGCGATCTAGGAAGAGCGAGTAAATGATCTGGCTATGAGCACATTTCAGGTGGGCCTGACAAATCCACCCTGACTAAGGGAAAGAGGAGTTGCTGTTATTAAAACTCTTTCCCCTGAGGGCTCCCATGATGAGCTTAGTCTTGTTAAAAGTCCTTTAAGTAACCAACGGTTCCTTAAGCCATGAGCACTTCACCTGGAAATTGCTCACCTGCTAATCATGCACTTGGGAGCAAGGTTGTTTTTATTCAAATTGGTTATTTTACACTCTCTTCATTCCCCTGCCCATCAAGCATGCAAACACGGTCATGACCATCTTGGGCTTTACTTCCACAAGGTCTTCCGGGAGAGCGTACACCCTGGCTCCAATTCTTCTAGCCATTGACACTGCGTACCTATTTTTGGAGGAAACAAAAATTAATGTGAAATTCTGGTCAGTCAAGGGCACAACATGAGACATCTATTTCCTCTTATATAATCATTTATCTGGGACACAAAACTTCTATAGTGGAAGTTCAAATCAGAATGATTTCATTTTTTGTTATTTTGTTTTCTGTTTTATTTTGTTTGCGAGGTCACTCATAAGTGACACCAGATTTTTAAGCTCTACTATTTGGGGCTGATAATATTTATTCACTCCTTTTCTACACTATAAAATGAGAAATAATTTTGGAGCACTGATTTGATATGAAAAAAATATTTTGCTAGAATATATATATAATTACCCAGATTGATATTCTCGTTGAGCATGTAATAAGATAATAGTAACTCTCATGAGATCTTAGAGACTTGGGGTGGAAAAAATTATGCCAGATGCAAAATACAAGTTGGTAGATGCAGTGAATACTTCCAAATATTCAAGGGAGGGGAGAGAGTCTACATGGTACATGGCCAGAGTGGCCGAAGCAAGGAATGGGAAGTGTAGAGAAAGGAAGGGAGAAAAGAACTGACGTGTCCAGCTGGGGAAATTTGCAGGCGCTCTCCTCAATTAATACACAAGGCATTTCTAGGTGTTCTGTAACAGGAATCTTTAAAGATGATCAAGCATCTGGAAAAAGAAGCCTCAGGAGTTCTCTATAAATTATGGATATTAAATCTTTATCATATTACGCTACAAATATTTTTTTAAGGAGGGCAGAAATGACGTGCTTAACCATGAAGTTTTGCGGTAATGTTTCTTAGCTATCCTGTGAAGCCCTGCTGGGGGCTGATTTTCAGTGTGTACTGGGAAACTTTTCATGGGTTACCCGTGAAACCAGATCACAGTCTAGGTCTTTGGAGAAGGGAAGAGACAGGTGGAAAAGACCTTCTCAATACTGTTGAAATGCAGGAAACTTTCAAGGCACAGTTCCACCTGAGGGTTTAGCATCCTACCCACTTAAGGGACCAAGATAAT
Source organism: Balaenoptera physalus (assembly GCF_965194825.1). Lineage (NCBI taxonomy): Eukaryota > Metazoa > Chordata > Mammalia > Artiodactyla > Balaenopteridae > Balaenoptera > Balaenoptera physalus. The sequence continues at coordinate 102,171,099 of NC_138903.1, read as the reverse complement.
AAACTCAACATACATAGTAAAGTGGTCTATGCACAGTAAGAGAGACATCACTAGATAATGTGTGTTAAAAGAGTGTGACAGAAGAATACTCTTATCAAAGGCATGGTTATTCTTAGCTCATCTTTCCCTTGTGAGGTTGCAGCTAAGTTGCATTAAAACATACATTATTTCTGTAATCTACTAAAGCAACGACTGACTGAGCACCTACCTACTAGGTCAGGTGCAACGCTAGGCTCTTACAGATTTTATTCATTTCAAAATCTCCAAGGTAAGTATTATTGATCCCATTTTACTGATGAGGAATCTGAGGCTAGAAGAGGTTTCCCCCAGGTGACATCATTCTCAAGTGGCAGAACCTGAATGAGAATGCAGATCTGTGCTCTTGCCAGGATATTATGCAGCAACCCTTACTTGGCATTATTGTGCTTGTCATCTTCTGTTAGATTGCCACTCTTAACAAGGTCATAGTTTATGCAGCCTGGCTGGATGGCATCAATTAAATCCACAACTGCCAAACTGGAGCTGATCGTCTTGTCCTAGGGTAAAAGGACAATACATCTGAGAATTTCAATGGGTACAAATTAACGTGGATTACCTATATACAGCTGCCAGAAACAAAGTCCAGTGAATTAAAAAAGAATCACGCCATTAGCCCAACAATGATTCTCACTCACAAAGAAACCAAAAGCTAGCCTTCCAAATTATAGATACTTTCTAGAGCAAACAATGTTCAATAGTCAAACATGGAATTCTTACCTTAAAACTCTGAATGGAAGTTGATTTTCCAGCTTCACTCAATGTTCTGTTCACCCAGCTTACAATGATGTCGTCATTAGCTTTCTGACCATCTCCAAGATCTTCTAGGACATTGAGGGTATATCTAAAAGAAGAAGCAGAAGAAAAGGTCCTGATCTACTTCATGAGAAAAAAATTCAATTAGAAAGATGCTTTATCTTTAATTTCTTCTCCTTAGGTTTAGATTTCATGGAAAGAGAGTTGCACTGTATGAAAAAAAAAAAACACCAACATTTCAAGTAGTAGTGGCTTGCCATTGAGCTGCCTTTTGCACTGGTTGGGGGAAGATTCTCAGTCCTTTAATGAGTAAGCCCAACAGTCTACTGCAGTCTCATTTTGTACTAGTCCAACCATGGTAAGGACTTAAAATAAGCTGTGCTTTGGCTGGTACCCAGTTATAATGAATGCTTTTCAGCATTACAGTTAAGAGATCTTTCTCAAATATATACATGGGCTATTCATAATTTTTGCTATTTTTATTCACCGACACTAAATGAGGCTCAAGTCTGTCTGTCAGGCTTCCTATGAAAAAAGGGAAATAGTCACAGTTCTGCTGCCTCACTTTCAAGAAGCCATCTCTCATTGGCCATCCAACATATATTCATTACTTAAGCTCACTTCAGAGTCTAAACACAGAAATTTCAAAGATGTAGTCATTGACACATTTGCTAAAAATTATAAGGACTAGATCACAGACCTGTATTATAGTGAAGCTTAAACAGCTAAAATTGTGCACCATACCTTCTCATCAGCTGCCAGACTAAAGCTAAAGTCAGGGTTTGGTTCCCATCATTCAGGTCTTGCCCTCCAATGCCAACCAGGGAGAATTTGGCAGGATGCTTCCCTAATTCAACAGCATAGTTGCAGTTTTCTAGCTGCAAACACACAAAAGCAAATGCTTAAAAGATTTTTCACTTGTTTAATCTGTATATGCACATGTGCACAAAACTAAGACACAGTTCCTTTCCTTAAGAAGCTCAGAGCCAACGAGTTTCCCAAACAAAAGAAACAAATTGAGAATTAAAAGTCTGTAAGAAGTATGTGCAGCAACCTAATTATCTACCTTTTTCATGTTGGCTCCAAGTTTCGGGTATGGAGGTTTATTCACCTTACTCCAGTCAACAGGAACTTTAATTCGTTCGTATAACTGTAAGATTACCAGGGCATCTTGCAGGTCACTAATGATTTAAAAAGAATTTGATCAATGCTTTCAGACAGCTGGGCCTATGTTTCCTTAAAAACAATAACACTACACTGTCAAACAAGATATATAAAACCATAGATAATACCCAAGACTCCTATATTTTTAATCAATCTGTGCTGAAAATAGAGCTAACACCATCCAATTCTCTAAAAAATATTTATTGAGAGCTTATTGTTTGAAAAGTACTGTTCTAGAAGCTGGGCACATAGGACAAAAATCCCTAGCCTTTAAAGTCAGAGAGAGAGAGAGAGAGAGAAAGAGAGAGAGGGAGAAAGAGAGAGGGAATAAACAAGTATATGGATAATATGATTTGGGGTGTATTTAATTGCTATAAAAAAAAAAAGAACGAGGTTAGGGGTTAGGTAGTGGTAGGTGGTGGTCAAGATCTGAATCAGTGGCTTGAATATAGCAAGGGAATAAGGCATTAGATGTGGAAAAGAACATTCCGGGCTGAGAGAACAGTGAGTACAAAGGCTTCAAGGCATCATGGATGGTCTGCTTAAGGCACTCTCTGGTCTGTTTCAAAATATAAAGTATCTGTTCCCTACGGTGTTAGAAAGACATTTATACATTCTTTCACTTAATGTTAATGATCATGTAAAGAAATAATCTTGGCTTTTGTGTATTTGGAAATGAAAATGGGAGTCACCACTCAACATTTTCCAATATAAGTAAATGCTACAAACTAACATTTAGGAAAGGTTTAGAGCTGTAATTATTTGTGTAGCATCCATTCATGATGTTCATAACTGTTTACAATAGCAGTAGGAAGGCTTACGCATAGAGATGGTTTACATGGGGATTAACACCAAGAGAGTTCATCCAGTTACGGAAGGTTCTTTCTTCACGAGTTTCTCCTATTAAAAATATTCACAATGTTTATATATTCATTAAATACCTTGTATATGTGCATATAACATCAACCCACATATAAGATTATTTTATTTCTTCTTTACAGATCTAGAGCTTTTTCTCCATTGTGAGTCTCTAAGCAGCCTCTCTAAATACATTCTCTCTAGATACATGCTTCTTTTTTAAACTGGATGAATTTATTTTAAAAGTAAAGAATACAACCTTATTAATAACCAGTTAAGCAATTTAGAGGTGTATGAAGTTTTTATAATCTCCTCCTCTGTCTAATCCTTCTCCAGTATCTCCCTAAATCCCCATACCTCTAAAGTAACTGATGTTATCAGTTTAGTTTTTATTTTAAAATTTTGCTAGGGTCGTATCGTATAAACCTCTGTACTCATATTAATCTACATCTTCCCTCTACCCATTTAACAAATACTAAGCTACATATATGTACTCCTTTAACATGCCTATATTAGAGCAACAAATTATTTGAAACTTCAAAAGCACAAAATTTAAAGATTTTATAGTAATGATAGTAGACATGCAATGAACTACTATTTACATTTGTTAATTTTTAAGTACTATACTTCATGCATATATAATCTGGCAAAGGTAAACTCTGCCTTTCCCGAACTTAAACGAATAATTACCATGCATTATTATTATTTTTTGAGTAGGTTAAGTGTGAAAGGAACTGGGGCCAGTTAGTCTGACTGGAAGAATGAAACATAAATATTGTAAATTTATAAATTTTATGGAAATGTGTGTAAATTTTATGCATATAGGCATTTTTCTGGTGAGAGGTTTAAAAAGTGGCCTAATTCTAAAATATTAAAATAAAACATTGGTTTACTAAGTGGCCTTAAACTAAGTGACCCTAGGCTAGCTTACTTTAAAAGTTCCCTTGTATCATTCCTTTCTATCAGCTGCCACTTTTTACTCAGCCCTTGGGACTACTTCTAGCAGACAGTTGCTAAGGGGGATAAGGAAACTTATTAAAGTCAAGATTATGAAATCACTGTGGCCTATGTATTTCTACTCTGTAGTCCCAAACATAATTTAAGAAACCTTTAGTTACCTTCTAATAGAGTCCAGTCAATATCCTGGTTCTCTGGCTTAGTTAGTGCTGGGTATTTATTAAACAGGTTAGCCACAAAGGCTAAGTTCAGTTTGGGGTTTCCACTGACAACATCAGCAGGGGTAACAAACTGTCTGCAACCTAATTTGTCTGCTTGTTGAAGCATGCTCTCGGCTCTCTTCAAATCATCTGTTTCCTGTTGAAGTAAAATAAGAAGACTTTTTTTTAAAAGACCATACTAAAAATACAGAAATGTTTTCCTACAATGATAGGTTGGGTATACAATTCTGTTTTCTCAGTCAATATATGGTACTTATATTATTGTTTTGAATGCAAAAAAAAAAAAAAAAAAAAAAAGTTGGCTGTGCTGGATATGCAGTACCTTGAAAATACCCTAGATGGCACCAGATCATATATCTAAGGACAGAATACATTTAACTCAATTGAGATTACATCTCTCATGGCAAAATTCATCAAGAAAAAAGCAAAACCTGTTCAGATTTTTAAATTAAGCCCTAAAGAAGGTATAAGGCTGAAAAAGATGATAGAATTATGAGAAAATATTTTAAAAATAATAATCAGGGATACCAGGTTCCGATAATTTTATTTCAGGTTTAAATTGCATATTTTAAATTGTAGTTTTTCTCTTCAACTATTTTTTGTTTGTTTTATTTTACTTTTCCACCCGGGAAGCAAAGTTTTCCATTTCTGTAAAAAAATACTTACTTTCAACTAATTCCTAGGACTCCTAACTCTTCTTCTCCATTTTGCCTTTTTTTTCTTCTGGAAAGGTGCACGCTGATCTCTTGACTAACATACGGTTTGGTGAAGATTTTAAAGTTATAGATCCGATGATTTCAGAGCAATGTAAAAATAGTTTCCCAGGTGCTCACCATTCCCACCTCCCACCAATAAAAGTTCCTCCTGCTGGAGCTGCAGGAGAAACAGTTGCTTTTGGATTATTCGTTTCTACTGACCTGCCCTCCAGACTGCTCTTGGCAGCTACAACAGACATCTCCACCCCAGTCTACCCCAGGGCAAAAGTAGCTCTTCTGGAAAACAGTGTCATGTGAAAAGGGATTTTATAACTGGGAGGAAAAAAGAGAGAAAGGGAACTTGAGGAATGTTACTTCTAAACCAACATGGTGCATGCAGATTGTATACTTTGAGAGTCTTAACTCTGTCTTTAATGGGTGATGGTATCTTTAGTTTTTTAATCTCCAGTGAGGTGCCTTGACTGTCTGGGACTCCAGGACAATGTGTATTTATTGTGTTACCCTTCTCTGTTACCATCTGCAGAGCAATCAGTAACCATGAGCAGATGGGCAATTGAGTGGGATTCAGCCTTCCTTCAGGACTCTCTGTGAGCCTAGTGACTTCCTCTCATAGAGCCTATTTTATTTCTTGTAACCTATCAGTTGTTACTTCAATGCCTCTGGTTTATGCTATTTACCATCTTTATTTTAAAATCCCTTATTTATTGATCATCTTGGCATTCCTAAACAAAAAGCATTGATAATATTGGAATAGAAGGAAGCTTTAAAATAGTCAAAAATTTAAAAAATTCAAATAAATATACTGTAGAATAGTGAAACAAAAAATAATCAAATAAAAAATATACATATGCAAAAAAGAACTTCAGGCCATACCTCACATCATATTCAAAATTAACCCCAAACACACACACACAAATGTATAAACCCAACACTATAAATCTAAAACCCAAATGTAAAACTAAATGTAAAACCCCAAACTTTAAAACCTCTAGGAGAAAACATACGGAGAAATGCTTGTGACCTTGTGTTAGGCTAAAAGTTCTTAGATACAACACCGAAAGCATGATTCATAAGAGAAAAAAATAACTAAATCTGACTTTGTCAAAATTAACAACGTCTGTTCTGTGAAAAACACCGGGACTAAATATTTGCAAATCACATATCCAATAAAGGACTTGTATTCAATCAAAATATATAAAATACTCAAAACTTGACAAGAAGAAAACAAACAATGCAATTAAAATGGGTAAAGTGTTTACTCCCGTTTACCATTGCAACAAAAAGAATAAAATATCTAGGAATAAACCTACCCAAGGAGACAAAAGACCTGTATGCAGAAAATTATAGGACACTGATGAAAGAAATTAAAGATGATACAAATAGATGGAGAGATATACCATGTTCTTGGATTGGAAGAATCAACATTGTGAAAATGACTCTACTACCCAACACAATCTACAGATTCAGTGCAATCCCTATCAAACTACCACTGGCATTTTTCACAGAACTAGAACAAAAAATTTCACAATTTGTATGGAAACACAAAAGACCCGAATAGCCAAAGCAATCTTGAGAACGAAAAAGGGAGCTGGAGGAATCAGGCTCCCTGACTTCAGACTATATTACAAAGCTACAGTAATCGAGACAGTTTGATACTGGCACAAAAACAGAAATATAGATCAATGGAACAGGATAGAAAGCCCAGAGATAAACCCACGCACATATGGTCACCTTATCTTTGATAAAGGAGGCAAGCATATACAGTGAAGAAAAGACAGCCTCGGGCTTCCCTGGTGGCGCAGTGGTTGAGAATCTGCCTGCCAATGCAGGGGACACGGGTTCGAGCCCTGGTCTGGGAAGATCCCACATACCGCGGAGCAACTAGGCCCGTGAGCCACAACTGCTGAGCCTGCGCGTCTGGAGCCTGTGCTCCGCAACAAGAGAGGCCGCGATAGTGAGAGGCCCGCGCACCGCGATGAAGAGTGGCCCCCGCTTGCCACAACTAGAGAAAGCCCTCGCACAGAAACGAAGACCCAACACAGCCATAAATAAAAAAAAAAAAAATTAAAAAAAAACAAAAATGAAAGGTCTTTATAAAAAAAAAAAAAGACAGCCTCTTCAATAAGTGGTGCTGGGAAAATTGGACAGGTACATGTAAAAGTATGAAATTAGAACACTCCCTGACACCATACACAAAAATAAACTCAAAATGGATTAAAGACCTAAGTGTAAGGCCAGACACTATCAAACTCTTAGAGGAAAACATAGGTAGAACACTCTATGACATAAATCAAAGCAAGATCCTTTTTGACCCAGCTCCTAGAGAAATGGAAATAAAAACACAAATAAACAAATGGGACCTAATGAAACTTAAAAGCTTTTGCACAGCAAAGGAAACCATAAACAAGACCAAAAGACAACCCTCAGAATGGGAGAAAATATTTGCAAATGAAGTAACTGACAAAGGATTAATCTCCAAAATTTACAAACAGCTCATGCAGCTCAATAACAAAAAAAAAAAACCCAATCCAAAAATGGGCAGAAGACCTAAAAAGACATTTCTCCAAAGAAGATATACAGATTGCCAACAAACACATGAAAGAATGCTCAACATCGTTAATCATTAGAGAAATGCAAATCAAAACTACAATGAGATATCATCTCACACCGGTCAGAATGGCCATCATCAAAAAATCTAGAAACAATAAATGCTGGAGAGGGTGTGGAGAAAAGGGAACCCTCTTGCACTGTTGGTGGGAATGTATATTGATACAGCCACTATGGAGAACAGTATGGAGGTTCCTTAAAAAACTAAAAATAGAACTACCATACGACCCAGCAATCCCACTACTGGGCATATACCCTGAGAAAACCATAATTCAAAAAGAGTCATGTACCAAAATGTTCATTGCAGCTCTATTTACAATAGCCAGCACATGGAAGCAACCTAAGTGTCCATCATCGGATGAATGGATAAAGAAGATGTGGCACATATATACAATGGAATATTACTCAGCCATAAAAAGAAATGAAATGGAGGTATTTGTAGTGAGGTGGATGGAGTTAGAGTCTGTCATACAGAGTGAAGTAAGTCAGAAAGAGAAAAACAAATACAGTATGCTAACACATATATATGGAATCTAAGGAAAAAAAAAAAGGTCATGAAGAACCTAGTGGCAAGATGGGAATAAAGACACAGACCTACTAGAGAATGGACTTGAGGATATAGGGAGGGGGAGGGGTGAGATGTGACAGGGTGAGAGAGTGGCATGGACATATATATACTACCAAATGTAAAATAGATATCTAGTGGGAAGCAGCCGCATGGCACAGGGAGATCAGTTCGGTGCTTTGTGACCACCTAGAGGGGTGGGATAGGGAGGCTGGGAGGGAGGGAGATGCAAGAGGGAAGAGATATGGGAACATATGTATATGTATAACTGATTCACTTTGTTATAAAGCAGAAACTAACACACCATTGTAAAGCAATTATACTCCAATAAAGATGTTTAAAAAAAATGGGTGAAGTGTTTAAACAAAGATATATGGATGGCAAATAACTATGTGAAAAGATGTTCAACATCATTTGCCATTAGGGAAATGCACATTAAAATCACAATGAGATACCTCTACACCTGTTAAAATGATTCATGTTTAACCACACTAAGGTGTCAGTGAGCATGTGGACGTACTGGTACTTTCACGCACTGCTGGCGGCAATGTGCAAAGGTACAACCACTTTGGAAAACAACTTGGCAGCTGCTTAAAAAAGTTAAACACACACATACCATACTACCCAGCCATTCCACTCCTAGGTATTTACCCAAGATAAATGAATGCGTATATGCATACAAAGACTTGTATATGAATGTTCAGAGCAGCTGTATTTGTAATAGCCCCAAACTGGAAACAATCCAAATGTTCATCAACAGGTGAATGGATAACAAATTACAGTATATCCATTCACTGGACTATTATTCAGCAATAAAATAGGAATGAATTTACGATACATGCAACAACATGGATGAATCTCAAAATAATTACACAGAGTGAAAGAAGCCAGATAAAATAAGAGTACATACTGTATGATTCCATAAAATTCTCAAAAATTCAAACTAAACTGAAAGGAAGCAAATCAGTGGTTGCCTGGGATGGAGGAGTATGGGGGCAGGGAGGAATTACAAAGGATCATGAGGAAACTTGATATATATCCCTAAAGAAGATGTAAGACTGAAAAAGATGAAGGACACTGAAAAACAAGGGGAAAAGCAAGAGGAAAGGATCAGAGGTAAAATGAGTGTGTGTGTGGTGGGTACAGAGTAGTGGGAAATTGCACTGGCCGGAAGAGATGGAGCAAGATGGTATAGCAGGGCCTTACATGATCAGCAGAACATTTCGGATTGAACTCTAGAGTCAATGGGGAAACCTTGAAGGATTCTGAGGAGGTAAGAGACAATGAAGGGAGTGCTTTAAGATCAACTAGGGAGGAGTGACTGGAGAAGAGCTGTACCAGAATCAGAATCAGTATACTGGTGCCATCTATGCAGGCATAAAATCACCTGGCTAGCCATCCCAGACAGCTCCCTTGGTGCACAAGAGGGCCCCTCATTCATGCCAAGAGTGACCTGAACTGAAGAATTTCACAGTTAAAAACAGACAGAAATATAAGCACTACAATTCAGTTACAAATTCAGTTCTGATAAGGACAGCATAAATGGTTTAGCCAGTGTAATCCACTCAATCCTACTGTGAAATATGCTAGAAATGTGGATTTTTAAAAACCAGTAGAATACATTCCATATCCAATGAGTACTAACAACAACAGGATCCTAGAAAGTTGGGACTAAATAGTCTAGGCCAACTCTTTACTTCATGTATGAACAAAGTGAAATCCAATTTCGGGAAGGAACTTGTCCAAGGTCATTGAACAAATAAGTGATGTAATCAGGGAACATGTTCCGTGACAGTAATTCCCCAAACTGGATTTCAGGGATCAGGAGTTTGTAAACATATTCACATTACTCTCAACACAGGAATATTACAGATGCATATATGAATATGTAGTCATTAAATCTATCACTGTGATTATAATCCAAATACTTGGAAAAGGTGAGTCTCTAGTGCTTATTTCCCCACACTTGCTTTGAATATTTTATGCCATCCATATGAACCAATGCCACCATAATTACAGAACTCACTAATAAACTATTAACATAAATCAAAGCATCTTTCTGCCTCTGAATTACACCTACAGTAATAAATTTTAAAATAATGCTTAAAATTGCCAACACCATAACATGCAATTATAAAAATTCTTGTTATTTATAAGAAATTGACAACAACTTTGTAAGCTTATAGAATTCAAAAGAACACCTATACTTACATTGAAACCTGACATGTTAATATCTATCCGTGGTTCACCTTCCTTTTGTCCTTTTGGTGCAATTTGATTGAGAAGATGAAAATAGGCTTTGGAATCCTACAAATGAATTGAAAATGTCAGTGAGATCACATTTACAAAGAATGAATGTATCCTATTGTCCCATGTTTGGAAGGATACTCGCGTTGGATTTTGTGAGAATGTACGACACAAATCTCTATCTTCTAATTTAACGGCTCCTTTCCCCAGAAAAGTCCACTTATCTGGCCTTAGGTCTGCCTTGAATATGGATGAACTGGATTTTGTCATGACTTTACAATTTATTGAAGTCATCAATACAATAATGCTAGTAAACACATAACTAGTTCTGTACCTTCACTGAGTTACTGAAGTCAATAAGCTTGATAGATAAAACAAGCAGGAGAAAAGTAGGACAGGAGAAATCCAGGAAGCATAGGGAAAGAAAAAATAAACAGGTTACATCATTACAAAGCACAATATGTATATACCATAACGTATGGAGAAGAGATTAGCTGTGTTAAAGATGTATTTAAATGACAAAAATTTTACAACGAGTAACACTTGAGGTGGTGAAATAACATTAAACCCTTAATTATCTGAACTGTACCAAGTGCAAACACTCATGAGGGTCTTCAACACACATGTCAAATTGTACCAGAGGACAGGAACTGGAGTGAAGATTCCTTAATCATGTTATATTTGAAGATCACCTTCCCAGCCATAGGGTTATGTGCACCCTAATCCCCTGGAGAAGTTGTTCAATATGGAGATTGCTGGATCCAACCTCAGACCTACCAAGCACAGATCTCTGGGAGCTGCCCAGAAAGCTGCATCTTAAATGAGCCACCCCAATAAGTTTGATACACTCGCCAGAAACGATTCTAAGACTGGGGAGAATCAGGTGAGTGAAAGCCACTTCAGAGCAATTCATGGAATGCAAACCCAGATCATACCATTAGTAGGCATAGGGGTTATCTCCTTCCAAGGAGTAGTGCATTACAGTTGTGAAAGTGCTTTCGCTTACAATTACCTACTGAAGGTGCAGAAACAATTCGTAATCTAACCCTATGTACTTGAGAAAGACGGGTAAAGAGCAGACCCCACAGAGTCTGTACTTACTACCCTGAAAAGGGGCTGTACAGGTGAAAATTTGAATTTGAACATACATTACCTAACAATCCTCTGCTTTTTAAAAATATTCAAAGCAGAATATTTTTTAAAAAAATATTCATTTGTAAATAAGATTCCCTTTTATACATTTAAATTATGTGCTCTGAACATAAAATACATTTATGAATGGTTTTCGGGAACGTATCTAATGTGTAAAGCAAAATATAGCTGGCTAAGCATGTTGCATAAATTAAAAGAAGAGGTGGGGTCAGTTGGTTTTATAAATTTGGGGCCATCCTTAATTTTCACTGATGAAATCAGTGATGCAGATATATCCCATTACTTTCTCTCACCACTGAATAAACTGATGTGGTCACAGACTATTTTCATAGCCCTATTGGCCAGTGACATCTGATGAAGATCCTTGAATTTGTTCCCTGTGTTCCAACATCTGGATTTTGGAGAGCCGAGTTGGTTAATGAGAATGCCAAGATATCTGCTGTGGTGATTTTGGCCCTCTCTCCCCGAGATGCCAAAGGCAACGTGTGGTAAATGAATGCTACCGATGTCTCCCGCCCTTGCGAGTTTTCCCTAGTGCTCATGATGAGCAGTGAGTGCCAAAATTCAACTCAACGCAAGAAATCTTTGTGGGTCTTTTATGTGCCAGGTGTTGTGTTAGAGGTAGGCTTTAGTAGGAGGGCAGTAATGCAAGGGCGGGGGCTGAGGTAGGAGACACAGACATAAATAAAAGTATGTAACTACCCTCAAGAACTCAGCGCCTGAAGGAGGGAGCACATGACAGAAGAGGAGCCAAATAAGAAAGGGGACAGGGAATCCTGAGGCCCTTTCTCTTCTAGGTCTTTACTAACAGGTACACTGAGGCCTGGGAAAGGCAGTTAGCAACAGAAGAGTCATGACTGCCTGTCCTTTCATACTCCATGTCGAACAGTAGGCAGAATAGAAAATGTTAGGACTATAATATGATACTTTTTACCCCTTTCTGCAAAAGGAAAGCTAGACTTGGTGTAGTTCTCCTTACTTGGCTCCATCTCTCTACTGAAATCTACCATCAGGGCCAAGAGGCAACAAGGCTGGGTGATAAACTCATAGGAATGACCCCTCCTTTAAGCTGGCATGAAATCTCCCGAGTCATTATATCCCCCAAAGTGTCGATAACTGCACAGTTACCTTGATGTCAGCACTAAAATTGTTGATTTTCTGCCAGCCTGAGTTTTCCAAATGAAAGTTTGCCCATCTAAGCAGAAGCTCTTCTGGAGATAATTTCATAAGCTCCTCCAAGGTCTCACCGTCTCGAAGTAAAGCAGCCAAGGCTACAAGGAAAAAAGCCACAACCAATATATTCCATGTAACAGTTATTACAAGTTTATTGAGTCTTTTGACACTCTATTAAGTAAGTAATAGAGGTACTAAAAGTACTGTGACCTAGTGCCTGGTTTTCAGGTACTCACAGTCTAATAACAAAGATAAATAAAAGTAGATAATTATGATCCAGATAGAAACATTGTATTATGAGAATACGCAGCAAACATATATTATAACATATTCTTTATTATTCTTCACATTCCAAATACCAATTAAGTTCTAGCTTTTAAGTTGAACATTTTCACATTATGTCATATATTTACATAAATTGTTCTTAAGTAATATGAAAATCAGAGACTTGGGGGAGTATGTTTAAAATTTTGGAGCCTTTTACTTAACCTTTTGATTAAATGAGTATACAAACCCCATGGTATGTATATTTAAGTATAACTAATTAACTCTTGAAGTGTTAAACCTATTTTTAAAGGAATAGAATTCAACTTTGCATTTTCTATAGCATCTAACATGTAAAGGCTGCTCAATAATTTTTTGTTGTTGAACTGAATGCCTAGAAGAAGCCAAGGGTTTTTTGGTAAATATTCCCAGAGGTAACAGGTAGAAGCTTGGGTGTCTCTACAGAGCACTGTCTAAATTCAAGCACTGTTTTATGAAGAAGTTGTGTAGTCCTTATGCAATAATTACCTCCCATAAGATAAAAGGAGATTTATATTGAACAAGAAGACTGAAACTGCCTGACTTCCAAAGAGGTCTAAGCGATACCTCTAACAGGCAAATTTCATCTTTCATGGACTCTGCTTCATGCCATGTCACTCTGGCACTGAGGGATTTAAGCAAGGGAAGAGGCAACATTCTTACTTGTACAGAAGCCTCTTTCTGCTCCCCATCTCCAAGTCAAAGGCTGGAAAGGATTAAACAGCCTGGTATCTATGCACCTGAGACCTTGTCAAAGATAAATCATTTGATTTATTACATGAGCCAATGTAATTTAATTTTGTTGTCTTCCTTTCCTTTTCAATGGACTTCAACTCCTTTAACATGACAAACACTGCTCTGAAGAGGCCAGCAATTAGAAAAATTTTATTTGTTTAAATATGGGCCCCTTTGAGTGGATTGAAAGTGTAAGTGTAATAAAGTCTTGGATAAATGTGCAAAATAAGACTGTTGACAGGCATTGTGAGACCCTGAAATACTGAGAACCCCCAGTATATATTCTTCCCCCAAAGTAACTGAGGATTGATATGGTGAGTTCCAGAAGAAAATGTGAATATTTGGAGTGATGCTTAATATTGTAAACTTCAAAAGGAGAGGATAATGTAGTACTTCCGAGCACCCCAGGACAATTGTACTGCATATGCTTATACATCCTAGAAGTCTATGATGTGATATCAAAACCTATCCTATAAGAATGATGCTTCTGCTAATTCAGGAAACATGAGACCACCAGGGGCAATTTAGAATAGTTTTGAAGAGGCCTAAATCTATGATAGAATAGAAAAGGTATGGAAAATAATAGGAGATGGTGTGCAGCAGTGGAGCTGAGGGTGGTGATGGGGTGGGGACTGTGTGGTCAGAGCAGAAAAGAATACATATCAAGTTTGGGGACTTTGGGCAAGTTCCTTAAACTCTCTGTGCTTCCGTGCCTTTACTGTGAAATGAATTCTAAAGTGCCAGACAAATGTTAATTACTACTAAAGAAGAAAGTTATAATTAGGCTGTTTTCCTGAATAACACTATAACATTACCTTATGTTTAATTCTAGTTATCATCTAATCACCTCAATTAAGTGAAAGCATGACAGTCTGCATGACTAGAAAAAATAACCAATAAACGACTTTCAAAATTATGACTGTGTTCCATTACCTTCATTCCTGCTTAATTCAATGTCAGCAAACAAACCGATCTTAATGATCTGCCAAAGCAGTCCCAAAACCAGATGAGGTTTCCCAGCCCGCAAATCTTCTGCACCAATGTTCACAACGTGACACCCAATGGCAGAAGCAGAGTTCAGTGCCAAGTTCAAGTTTTCCTGCAAGACAGCCAATTTACAACACTTGCTTCTTGACCTTTCTGTTTTTTTGCAGTCTATTTCTCCCTTCACTGAAAATAACACTCAGCAAGGAAATTATGTCTTAATTTTACCCACACGTGATGCACAAAAAGCAATATCCAGGCTTTGGTGTTAAAAGCATAGCTAGGGACTCCCCTGGTGGTCCAGTGGGTAAGACTCCGTGCTCCCAATGCAGGGGGCCCGGGTTTGATCCCTGGCTGGGGAACTAGATCCCACATGCATGCCACAACTACGAGTCCGCATGCCACAACTAAGAAGCCCACGTGCCACAACTAAACATGCCTCAATGAAGATCCTACGTGCTGCAACTAAGACCTGGCGCCGCCTAAATAAATAAATAAATAAATAAATATTTTTTTAAAAAAAAGCATAGCTAAAATAAATCTAGCCTCATTGTTATTGTCTTTTTCAGATTTACAGGGGAAGTTAACTCAGTATTTTTATTTGGTCCCTTCTTAAGGACACTGACACTAAAGGGAAAGGCTGAGTTACTAGAGTAAGTATATCCATATGGGTTAAGTGTCGTATTTCTAAAAATGCCTAAATGAGAGGTCTATTGAATACACCTGAGAGTTCTAGAAGTTCTCAATCTCCACATCCCAAGAGATGCTCTTGCTTGAGGGAATTTTGCTATCTAACAGTCTAATACTCACTAAATGGAAAATAAAAGCCCTTTGTTCTTTAAGCATGTTAATTAATTAAGAGCTTAAATGTTTTTGCTTATTTCTGTATGTTTGAACACAAAATGTAATGAAAAGAACACAGGGCTTTGCAGTTAGACCTGGATTTGAACTTTACTTCCAGCAGTAACGTCAGTACAGCTCAAAAACCTTTCTGAGTCTCAGTTTCTCTTTTCTATGAAATCTGGAAAATAATCCTCAACTCAGACTTGTTATAAGAATTAAATGAGAAGATGAAAAGTGCAGAGCCTATGGTCTGTAGAACAGGTCCTCAAATAGTAGTTTCATGGAAGGAGGGGAGAATGGTACATACCTGAATGATGAAGGGTGTAAGTTTCTTCTTGTTGATTGCTCTCTCATCAATTGTATCAGGAACTGAAAGGTTGATCATTTTACTGAAACAAATTTTGAAATGAGTTGACTTATTTTAAAATAATCTTTAATATACACAAATACTGTAAGGCTTATTATAACATGTCTCTCATGTAATCTGAAAAAAAAATGCAACATATGACTTTTATCATGTTGATCTCAAAAAACTATACATATAAAAATGCAAATAAAAAAGACCAAAGTATTTACAGTAGTTGAGTATTTCTGAGTTGGGCATTAGGGCATACTGTCTTATTTAATTTTTTGTAACTTCCACATTCTTTTAGAAGAATGAATTACTTGGATATTAAAAAAAACTTTATTGAATAAATGTTAAAAACAGATAATATCGCACATTGAAACTGAATCTCTCTTCTAGATTATACAATGCACAATTAAAATGACCATGTATCTACAAAGAGGTAAAATTAGTTGAGCATGAGATTCTTTCATTCACCAAATACTTATTGAGTGCCTAGATGATGTACCAGGTACTATATTTGGTGCTGGAAATACAGTGATAATACAGAGAGAAAGAAAAGTTATATTAATTAGGTTAGAATCTGACTTAGGAAGAATCTCATTTGGTAAAATTTGGAGTTAGACTCTAACATTTTAGATGTGTATAATACTGCCCTAAAACAAGTTATTCTGCATAGGGAAAACCATGCTTCTTTCCATGCAAAATTTAAATATTAAATAAATAGTACCATATGAGTCTCTATATTAAAACATATTGGGAATATCTCTTTACAGCCTATAAGTGGCAAGTAAGGGGATATTTCACATTTTTAAAATCAGCTTTTCAAACAACCAAAATGACCTTATTGAAAGAAAAAAGAATTTCATATATTGTACACTGTCATCAGAAATATACCCATTGCACTGTTCTAAGTGCTCTATATATAGTCACTTAAAGCTCAGAACAGCCCTGTGAGGCAAGTACAATAATATGGGGATCATAATGGATGGATCCTGAAATGCAAAGTGGTCAAGTACCTTTTATTTATTTAAAAAATTCTTCCCTATTATGGTTTATTACAGGATATTAAATATAGTTCCCTGTGCTATATGGTAGGACCTTATTGTTTATCTATTTCATATATAGTATGTTTTATATACAGTGTGTATCTGCTAATGCAAAACTCCTAATTTATCTCTTTCTCCCCCTTTCCCCTTTGGTAACCATAAGTTTATTTTCTATGTCTGTGAGTCTGTTTCTATTTTGTAAATAAGTTCATTTGTATCATTTTTTTTAAGATTCCACATATAAGTGATATCATGTGGTATCTGACTTTCTCTGTCTGACTTACTTCACTCAGTATGACAATCTCTAGGTCCATCCATGTTGCTGCAAATGGCATAATTTCATTCTTTTTTATGGCTGAGTAGTATTCCAGTGTGTATATGTACCACATCTTCTGTATCCATTCCTCTGTTGATGGACATTTAGGTTGCTTCCATGTCTTGGCTATTGTAAACAGTGCTGCTGTGAACATTGGGGCACATCTATCATTTTGACTTACAGTTTTCTCCAGACATATGCCCAGGAGTGGGGCTGCTGGATCATATGGCAACTCTATTTTTAGTTTTTTAAGGAACCTCCATAGTATTTTCCATAGTGGCTGTACCAATTTACATTCCCACCAACAGTGTAGGAAGGTTCAAAGGGGTCAGTATCTTGATTGCAGCTATTGATACATAGCTACTGAGTGACAGAGTCTGAATAGGAACCGGGCAGACTGATTATGGAGCATGCTCTTAACCACTGTACGCCACTGCCTCAAAAAAGAGTTGCATTCACTGACAAACTGTTGATAATCTTATATCATTTCTGCCAAGACACTGTTGGGTCTGGGGCAGCAGGAGTGACGAATGCATTTTTCAGAAATAAGTAATTGGAGAGTGAAAAGTGATGAGTGGCTTGTTTTTCTCTTTTGGGACCGATGGTACTTGAGAATAAAGAGATGCTGACATAAAAAGTTCAACTAAGTTGTAATGTTTAGCTTACTCAGTGATGAGAAGAAATTGGAAGCTGAGAGCTTCTCTAGGAAGAGGTCTCTGGGCTAAATGACTGAGTTTTAGATTCACCTTTAGTGGTACTTTCACGGACAGACCTAGAGATGAAATGGGCAGAACCTAGACAATTTTCAATTCTAGCTATTCCCCGAGATGAATCCGTCAAGCATCCAGAAACAACTATGTCAATTACATGGAAGACTATTTTTGGAAATCTTACCAAAGCACAATTCCATCACCAACAGCTTTGAACAGGTCATCAGTATTTGGGTTCATTGGTATGACATGTCGGCAATCTGGATCATTTTCCAAAGCTTTGTTTATCCAGTTAACGAAAGCATATTTTTCTTCCTCTAAAATTACGTGGAATAAGAAGACATTAGTTCATACTCTAGGTTAAATATTTGACTCTAAAGCCTGAAATAGTTGTTCAGGAGAGCTGTACGTTAATGTTTCACAAGCCTTTTGTTATCCTCTTTGGAAACCCAGACAAGTGAATGCAACACAGTGGCTGTTAGGAGCTATATAAAATAAACAAAAAGAATAGAGCAGGGCTAACTGATCCTTAGAAGTTAGTTACAAAATTCTATTTATAGTTGAGAATCTGCCTGCTAATGCAGGGGACACGGGTTCGAGCCCTGGTCTGGGAAGATCCCACATGCCGCGGAGCAACTGGGCCCGTGAGCCACAGCTACTGAGCCTGCGCGTCTGGAGCCTGTGCTCCCCAATAAGAGAGGCCACGATAGTGAGAGGCCCACGCACCGCGATGAAGAGTGGCCCCCGCTTGCCGCAACTAGAGAAAGCCCTAGCACAGAAACGAAGACCCAACATAGCAATCAATCAATCAATCAATCAATCAATCAATCTTTAAAAAAAAAATCTATTTATATTACTGTAGGGCTCTGCTGTAATAAAGCCTATCTGTGCACGTATTGTATCATGGCTCTTACAAGCTAATAAAGCCGTACAATAAATACCTGTAATGCCTTTATGGGAAGTATTAAGTCCCAAGTCCAAATATAGGTCACAACGACTTCGACTGTATTCTTAATTAGGAGGCAATGTGTTTCTAGAGCCTCTCCTTGACATTATAGCAGGCAACCTACTTAGTTCACTGTGTTCACCTAACACATGTGAAACTATTTACCTGAGTAAGAATGCTGCGTTCCTTCACTGGACAGCTCTGAAGTTCCTCCCAGAGCACAGATCCCTTCTTTCCTGTTGATTGCTTTGCGGAAGGTTTTGGCAATATCGCTGCTTTTTACCTCTTGGAAAATCTATTAACGAAAATATGTTGTTGATTCACAATTTTCAATCAGTCACAACCATAAGCATATTTATCTTCTTTTATACTCTGGTAACCTACATTTCCCCCCCATAGGTGATAAGGCAAACTAGGCTTGAGTTTTAAAATGCTAAACAAGTACTTCAATACTGCTACCAAAAATGAAGTGCCAGAAGTCAACTGCACACACTTGTCAAAAACATCAAGCGCCACATGCGTTGAATACGTTTTAAGCCAAAAACTAGTGTAGTTCAAAGGCACAGGTAAATCTGTTAATTTTCTAGAACAAGGAAGGCTTTGTTCCTTTCCTGGAGAGAAACGACTGAAGGCTTCCCCCTTCTTTAAGCACGATTCACAGTGCAAAGAAAGATTAAAATGTTGGGACTTCCCTGGTGGTGCAGTGGTTAAGTATCCGCTTGCCAATGCAGGGGACACGGGTTTGAGCCCTGGTCTGGGAAGATCCCACATGCCGTGGAGCAACTAAGCCCGTGCGCCACAACTACTGAGTCTGCACTCTAGAGCCCACAAGCCACAACTACTGAGCCCGAGAGCCACAACTACTGAAGCCTGTGTGCCCAGAGCCTGTGCTCCGCAACAAGAGAAGCCACTGCAATGAGAAGTCCGCGCACTGCAACGAAGAGTAGCCGCCACTCGCTGCATCTAGAGAAAGCCTGTGCGCAGCAACTAAGACCCAACGCAGACAAAAAAAAAAAAAAAAAAAAAAGAATAAACCCAGAAAAGAGGCTTTTCAGTGATCGAGCTTCTTCACAATAAGGCACATGGCTAATGAAATTAACCTGTACATTCTAATTGTACAAAAGCAGGCGGTAACAAAGCAAATTTCATACCCTACTCTAACCGCTTGACTGAATGACTGGACATTCCAAAGGTCTGCCCATACATGTCTGAAATACTGAAACTTACCTAACCTCCAATTTGTTCCTGAGCTACCAATGTGCATGGCTAAATTAGCCACCGCCAGAAAAACAAGAGCAAGATGTAGCATTTTCATAAAAACTGCTTTAAAAGGTGTTTAGAACACAATAGACCTATCGAAAGAAACTTACGGCCCTAATGGAAAAGTTGCTGAGCAAACAGAAGATAACCCAAAGGCCTTTAGCATTACTGACAAGTACATACTCACAAACACACCTCAGGAGGGGTAGCCTATGTTTGAAGGTCATAGAACAGGGTCACCGTATTTAGCAGTTCAGGCTGTGTCTATGAGAGCAGGCATGAGTAGAAGCTGAAATCCAGCCCATGCTCCCCTAAGCAGGCCTGGTGTCTTGTGCAAGACTGTGGCAGGCAGAAAGAGGAGTGCCGTTTTACATTTAGTCTCTCCAGGAGAGCATCTTTTTGTAATTAATCAACTGAGACAGACTCTTTTTTTTTTTTTTTAACATCTTTATTGGAATATAATTGCTTTACAATAGTGTGTTAGTTTCTGCTTTATAACAAAGTGAATCAGTTATACATATACATATGTTACCATATCTCTTCCCTCTTGCATCTCCCTCCCTCCCACCCTCCCTATCCCACCCCTCTAGGTGGTCACAAAGCACAGAGCTGATCTCCCTGTGCTATGCGGTTGCTTCCCACTGGCTATCTATTTTACGTTTGGTAGTGTATATATGTCTATGCCACTCTCTCACCCTGTCACATCTTACCCCTCCCCCTCCCCATATCCTCAAGTCCATTCTCTAATAGGTCTGTGTCTTTATTCCCGTCTTGCCCCTAGATTCTTCATGACCTTTTTTTTTCCTTAGATTCCATATATATGTTAGCATACTGTATTTGTTTTTCTCTTTCTGACTTACTTCACCCTGTATGACAGACTCTAACTCCATCCACCTCACTACAAATAACTCCATTTCGTTTCTTTTTATGGCTGAGTAATATTCCATTGTATATATGTGCCACATCTTCTTTATCCATTCATCCGATGGTGGACACAGGTTGCTTCCATGTCCTGGCTATTGTAAATAGAGCTTCAATGAACATTGTGGTACATGACTCTTTTTGAATTATGGTTTTCTCAGGGTATATGCCCAGTAGTGGGATTGCTGGGTCGTATGGTAGTTCTATTTTTAGTTTTTTAAGGAACCTCCATACTGTTCTCCATAGTGGCTGTATCAATATACATTCCCACCAATAGTGCAAGAGGGTTCCCTTTTCTCCACACCCTCTCAAGCATTTATTGTTTCTAGATTTTTTGATGATGGACATTATGACCAGTGTGAGATGATATCTCATTGTAGTTTTATTTGCATTTCTATAATGATTAATGATGTTGAGCATTCTTTCATGTGTCTGTAGGCCATCTGTATATCTTCTTTGGAGAAATGTCTATTTAGGTCTTCTGCCCATTTTTGGATTGGGTTGTTTGTTTTTTTGTTATTGAGCTGCATGAGTTGCTTGTAAATTTTGGAGATTAATCCTTTGTCAGTTGCTTCATTTGCAAATATTTTCTCCCATTCTGAGGGCTGTCGAGACAGACTCTTTCTAACTGGTAGGAAAGTTGCTGTAGCCCCATCACAAAGTCATCTTTTCCTGTTACCGTCCTGAAATCCTGGTCTTCCTTGGACTTATAAACCCAATTTTATTTAGGAAAATAGTTAGTAAGCAGTAAGTTTTACAAAATCAAGCTTACTCAATTTCCATAGCTGTGATTTTGTGCTATACCTGTAATTTCAGAGGTAGACTCAGAATGTGTGTGCGCGCGTCTATGTCTGTATATGTATATAGACACACACACACTGACTACTCTAAATGTTACACACAACAAATGAAATCACTCTTCCTCCTCTCTGGCCATTATACTGACTCCTGTTAAGTATCAATAGTGTGGAACTGACTCATGTACCCTGGGTAATTTCAAATTATTAAAATTATTTTTACTCACACTCTGATTCCACCTGTAATTTCATTTAATTTACCTTACCTTCCAAGCCAAGATTAGACAACAAAATGGTTACTTGGGAATGTAGCATCTTAACTGTGATGCATTTTGTTCCCACAGCTCCCTCTTTGATAACTATATGTATCTGCTCAGTGAAAAAACAATATTTACTATTCTACCTCACTCTGAACTTTACTTCATTTAGATAACACTGTGTAGTAAATTAAAATATAAAATGTGTGCTTCTCCTGACCGAGATACCATAAATCACTGGAACGACAAAAATCTCCAAAATGTGATTGCCTCAAAGCTACTGCCCTCAGAATGACATATGCAAAGTTATTTTTCTTATCACGACTATTTTTGCCTTAAGGATCATTAGCTTCTAAAAATTAGGTTGTTTCCATGATCACTATTTCAGCTGAAAAACTTTGTAAACATCATGGAAAAGAGGAATAATACAAATAATAATAACTTTTAAAGAAGAATGTCTACTGTACAATATTCTAACGCAATTACATAGCTCTACTTAAACTCTTGATGCTTGGGAATAACATGTTGAATGCAAAGTTGCAATTAAATGAGTTAATTTTCAATTGTCTTACAAAAGTTACATGACCTTCCTTTTCTAAATATTTTAAAATAAATTCTTCCAGCCAGGCTCAAATTTTCAGTTTCATAGTATTTTCCTCTGTTCTTTAGATTTAAAAAAATGTTAAAACATAAGTGATAGTTGAAGATTTATGTATCTGTTAAATTGATTCACTACGTGAGAATTTGCATTTTATTTTCTACTTTAGTAAAGAAATCACTCGAGTGGATGATAAAGCAATTTGAGTATAAGCCTTGGCTTAACAAGAATCTCTGAAATCAGAGATAGCACCAGGCCAACTACTGTGCTGGAGAGTTGTCAATGAATCTTTTCAAAGCTGCCCGTGGTGATACTAATGAGCTCGCTGTTTCATGCTGTTTTCCCTCCATGAGGAGGGACTTGCTTTTATCATGTGTGAACAAACTCCTGGTGTACACTGTTCACTCTGGTTCTATACATCTTTTCCAGTCTCTTTTATGAAACGTATATGTTTCTTATTCCTTTCAAAAGTGTCATCACCTTCCTAGATCAGCACTAGTGGCCAAACCAAAGCAATGCAGAGGCACAGGACTTAAGAAGGAAAGATTTTAGAATGAATTGCAAAAAAATACTGACTGGCTTCCAGTGTTTGAGGCTTGTTTCCAATGCAGCAGGTTTGAATTTTTACTTTTCGGGGAATCTGTTGTAGGCCTAAACTTAGTAATAATAGGAAAAGAACACTGCCTTTGTAATAAATAGAAATAACTACCAACAACTAACACCTGTATAGCATTTGCTATATACCGGGTATGGTTCTAAGCACTTTACTTATATGAAGTTACTTAATCCTATGAGGTCGGTAATATTAGTAAAAGTTCTAAAACAGGTCAATAACTTATTCCCATTATGTAAGAGCAAGGTTCTCACTGTGAAAATAAGAGTTTAATGCAGATTTCTCTGCTGAAAGAACTTATCGCCATACCAGTCTTTTTACAGATGAAGTAAAAAAACCCCACTATTACCGCAGAAGTATAAAAATCCAGTAATTTAGTTTTGAAATACTTAGAAGAAATAAGATCAGTTAATATATTTAATTTTAACACGTGAAGTTTACATATAATTTGGGGGCTCTTTTCTGCCATATATATATATTCTCCAAAATTAATATAAACATGTTGTTTGTAGCCTGGTTTGCAATTAACACCTCTTAAGTAGCAATTTAAAATAAAAACCAAAAATCTAACGTGCAAGAACATGTTTATTTCTATTTCCTTATGTTAATCCCTGACAGGAATAATGTGCTTCCTCTTTCTCAGATAACTAGGATCTACCCATATTTTGTCTGACAATTTGTAAGATGTTTCATTGATGACAAGGCAGATGGGAGCGGACAGACATTTGGTTGGTTACATACCCATCTTTCTTTCAGCACAGTCATGGTGGTATCATTCTGAAACTTCAGCTGGGTTATTTTACCGTCCTTCAGATTTCAAATTTCTTGAATAGAAGGGAGGTAACCGGAAAAAGCCACTAGTCCCCTGTGTAATGTTGGGCAAGTCACTTCCTTTTTCAGGAACCCAGGCTTTTTTTTTTAATTTGAAAAATGAAGGAGTATAAACATATTGATTTCTTCCAATTCTAAAATATACATTTTAACCAACAAGGTCCTCATTAGTATTTTATTTTTTAAAAAAATCCCTGGTGATGCCAAAATTATTATGCCTGTTACTCACTTTTTAAGAAAATACTAGGGTAATCACAGCCTTCACTTAAAAGCCACAAACAGCTGTGTGGAATCAGCAACGTTACAAAATATACAAAATTAAATATTTCCCTAAGATGATTTTTCTCAAAGACAATTTCATAACTGTGTCCTTAAAAATACTGGCACACTGCAAATCTTGATTATTTAAGTCTGTTCTTCCTAGTAGATTAAAAAATTCTGAGCAGAAAATTATATCAAAAATAAGTGATCATAGTTATCTACCACTGTAAGCTGCTTTAAACTCACAATTAAACATGCAGTTACAAGGGAGGCAAGTTAAACATCAGAGGACATGCAAGCGCTCATACTGCAAGTCAATTGCAACTTACTATTGAACATAGGATTCGAAACAAAAGGCTTTGGCAATAACTGGAGACAAAAAATGGTGGGGAGGAGATCAGTATTTCAAGAGAAGATGGCAAGAACTATAGCATTATAGTTATGAAATATGTCTACATTTTAAAAAAAGTAACACTCCCCTCCTCCCAGCCACGCCCTGCCCCGCCCCACCCCCAGACAAATGCTATCAGTTGAGTAGACACCATTACTTAGTCAATTTGCTTCTGGAACTCTCAAGGTGTTCTAAAGGGGTTAATTCTAATTGGAAAAAACATATCAGAATTTCACCTCCTTTACTGAGCTATGGTTACTGATGGGAGTATATGCTATCATTTCAGGTGTCTTGGGGCAAAAACAAACCGTGGAAAAGGATAGGAGCGCTAGGAAGTTTGTGATAAGTATTAGGCACTAATTACCTATCTGCAATATATGTAAGGAATGCCAAATTCGATCTAGTCAAACTCAGCCCTAAATGAATAATAAATAAAAACAATAAAATCTTAAGTGTTCTTAATTGAGGGGAGAGGCAACAGCTATTCTTTAATATATATCTCAAATACTTTGTTAATGAATATGGATGGAAAATGCCATATGTCTAGAAAAATCTTGACCCTGCTAGCTAGCAGCTAAAAGCATTAGGCTTCAATAGTGAGTACCACACATACACTCTCTAAGCACTGAGTATGGAACACTAGGTGCTTGGGGGTAGAAGAATTAAGAAATCAGCCCCTAACCTTGAAGAGTATTTGATGATACTAGAGAAGCAAGAAGAATTTTAAGTGCCTCTTCCAACGGACCGAAAAGATGTGCTTCTAACTTTTAATTATCAAAATCATCATCCTAGGGAAAACGGTACAGTTAAATACTACTACCACAAGAGTAGCAAACATCTTTTTATCAGAAAGTTCAACTCAGGAAGCGTCCAAGACTGTGAGTCAGGGTGTATCATTAAAATTTGGGAGTACACTGTTCCCAATAGAAAAAGCACTTCGAGGATGTCATTCCACACCTTGAAAAATGCCCTTTATTGATGCCCCCAAAGGAGACTGTTCACCTTACACAGTGAGCAGAGCGTTATATCTTTGATTCTGTCAGTGTTCTTTTCTTGATTCTTTTGTTAAGATATTCTAATGGCTAAAAGAATGAACTAAATGTAGTGGGTGGGATGAGAGAAATTTTATTAGTTATAACAGTACTACTATGATATATTTAGGAACTTAATAGGACTTACTACTAAAAGACCCCACAAGACAAAGGAGCAATCATCACTTCTAATAATGGTAGGTTTTCACATACTTACATAAACAAATTCGTCAAAACTTATCTTCCCATCTTTATACCTGTCACCATCCAGCATGAGTTTTTGAATAATTTCTCTCACTTTATATCCCGGTAATGGCATATTAGCTTCCTTGAAAAGCTCATGAAGTTCATAGTCACAGATGAATCCATTGCTCTTGAGATCTTTGTAAAAAGGGAGACCAAGCAAAAATGGAAACAAATTAACCTATTAGAGTATTTTTCTTCATTTTAGGCTCAGTTCATAAGCTCACCTAAATACAATGTTTTTCTTTCTTATTGTTTGGTACCTAAGGCTGTTTGAAAGGGAAATGCAAATTTTAACTGAAAAGGGCATGGTTTACATCATGTTTTTTATGTTCTAAACAGTGTATAAGTAGCTTTACTTAAAAATAGCATCCCTAATATTAAGAAAGCATAGTTGTTTAACAAAATTATTATTAAATCATAAAGCTGACAGGACTTTAAAAATTAAAGAATTAATAGATTATACACCAATAAAACACTGCCATGGTATAAAACAATTTCTACTGTAGCTATTTAGAAGTTTTATGCCCCTTATTCTCCCCTTAGTCTAATAGAACAGTTTATGAATTAATGCTGATTATATTACACAGCACACCTGAAATTACAATACCATCTTCAGTGCCAATTTTTTCAAGAGTTAATGTAAATAAACGTTAAGCCAAAACAAATATAGAGTTCATAAAAATAAATGCAGTCATGAGTAATGCAAATGTATAAATAACTTCTAAATTTTTGTGCTTTCATAACTTAACACTGTATCTAAGTGCTAATGAGGCTTATTCTGAAACTGTTAAAAATGGGAAAAAAACCTGATCAATGATGAAAAGTTAATTTATTGGAAAAGAG
The DNA here is from genome assembly GCF_965194825.1 of Balaenoptera physalus. Classification (NCBI taxonomy): domain Eukaryota; kingdom Metazoa; phylum Chordata; class Mammalia; order Artiodactyla; family Balaenopteridae; genus Balaenoptera; species Balaenoptera physalus. The sequence continues at coordinate 102,144,366 of NC_138903.1, read as the reverse complement.
GGCTAATGTCCTGAGGGTTATAATCACTTGGGTATATTTTTTTAGTAAAGAAAGTTGGACTTTCAACACCAATTTCAAATACTTATTGTTCAAAAAATGCTTTTTATTCCTTAGGTCCTCCACTGATTTTCATATATAAGTTTAATTATAATAAAGGGAAGCAATCTGAATAGAGAAATGACTCAAGATGACCACAACACCATTCAAGAATATGTACTATGAAGTTAATCTATTTGATATATTACTGCTTAAAAACTGTACCAGAGGGCTTCCCTGGTGGCGCAGTGGTTGAGAATCTGCCTGCCAATGCAGGGGACACGGGTTTGAGCCCCGGTCTGGGAAGATCCCACATGCTGCGGAGCAACTAGGCCCGTGAGCCACAACTACTGAGCCTGCACGTCTGGAGCCTGTGCTCCACAACAAGAGAGGCCGCGATAGTGAGAGACCCGCACACCGTGATGAAGAGTGGCCCCCGCTTGCCGCAACTAGAGAAAGTCCTCGCACAGAAACGAAGACCCAACACAGCCAAAAATAAATAAATAAAATAAATAAATTTGAAAAAAAAGGGCCACAAGCAAAATTATTAAAAAAAAAACCCCAAAAACTGTACCAGATACTGTTCCTGGGATTGGAGATACTGCAATCAATGAAAGAAAGTCTTGCTGTACAAAAGCTCACATTCTAATGACAACTAATAAGCAAATAACATATAACATAAGGTATGATTATAAAACATAATGTAATATGGCGTAAGTGCTATGAAGAAAAATAAAGAGGGGTTAGGGGTTAGACTAGGGGCTATTTTGCCCCCCAGGGAATATTCAGAAATGCCTGGAGACAGTTTTGATTAGCACACACAGCTGGGGGTGGGGAAGATGCTCCTCGCATCCAGTACATAGATGCCAGGGATGCAGCTAAATATCCTACAATGCATATGACCCCCCTTCCACAGAACTGTGCGGCCCAATATGTCAACGTTGAAGTTGAGGAACCCTGCATTATAGTGACAGGTGGGGATGTGGGTGGTGGTGGGGGTGCTATTTACATAGAATGCTCAAGGACAGCCACTTTGATGAGGTTATATTTGAATGAAGACTTATGTGAGGTAAGAAAGCACATCATATGGCTATCGGGGGGGGAAATTTTAGGTAGAGCAAACAGCAAATGCCAAGTCTCTGATGTGGAAGAGTGTCTGGTGTGTTTTGGGGACAGCAAAGATCCAGTATGACTTCAGCAGAGTGAGCAAAGGAGAAAATGAGAGATGAGGTCAGGGAACTGACCATAAAAGCTCTTATTCAAAATATTAAATCCCCTGTATGAAGCCAATACATTGAAAGCTGATGATATTGTTATGTTTACTTTTAATGAAGTATATGATTTTAGAGTCAAATATTCTTAAACATAGATTACCATATTTTTAATCTATCAATTAAAATATCTATACTTTTAAAGCATCATCACCAAACTACCCAACACTTCTGAAAACCACTAATATTTCCTTTGAGGTAAAGCACTTGATTCCCCTAGGGCACATCTTCAAGTTTTTTTGCTTTGAACTTATAAAAGGCCATACATCAAACACTTGATTAGTAAAGTGTTTATATGCAGAAATCAATCCAGCAACAACATCTGCAGCTGCTAAAAAGAACAAAGTAATCCACGTGGCACTGTGGCAGGATTTTAGCAATTTGTGATGAGTGAAATTCTTGGGTTTCAATACACCTTCTCCTATGCATATACCAGTCTATTTCTCCCATTTTCTTTAAAAAGTTAAAAGAGAGCTCAGTACTACAGAGTTAAGTGTGACAAAGTGAAAGATACACAGCATAGATGAAGGGACACAAGAGAGATTAATAGGACACCGGATCTAATTTCATCTTGGCTACTAATTTGCCCAAGTCATCTCTCCAGATCTTAGTTTTCTCATCTGTAAAAGGAGGGCTTTAGATCAAATGATCTCTAAGGTCCCCTTTTAGCTCAAAAAACTGGAGATAAAAACCATCATACACAGGAAAAATACAGAGCAATAACATTCTGATCACTACTATACCTCAGTATCTAAATACTATATTCCTTCATTTTATGATATCTTTAGAAAAGGAGATAGCTTATTCCTTGCAACTATCAAAACTCTTTCTGAGAGACCTACAAGATGGCAGAAGAGTAAGCCATGGAGATCACCTTCCTCCCCACAAATACATCAGAAATACATCTACACGTGGAACAACTCCTACAGAACACCTACTGAACGCTGGCAGAAGACCTCAGACCTCCCAAAAGGCAAGAAACTCCCCACGTACCTGGGTAGGGCAAAAGAAAAAATAAAAGAGACAAGAGAATAGGGACGGGACCTGCACCACGGGGAGGGAGCTGTGAAGGAGGAAAAATTTCTGCACACTAGGAAGCCCCCTCACTGGCAGGGATGGGGGTGGGGGAGCTTTGGAGCCACGGAGGAGAGCGCAGCAACAGGAGTGTGGAGGGCAAAGCAGAGAGATTCCCGCACAGAGGATCAGTGCCGACCAGCACTCACCAGCCTGAGAGGCCTGTCCTCTCACCCGCCTGGGCGGGCGGGGGCTGGGAGCTGAGGCTCGGGCTTCGGAGGTCAGATCCCAGGGAGAGGACTGGGGTTGGCTGCGTGAACACAGCCTGAAGGGGGCTAGTGCGCCACAGCTAGCTGGGAGGGAGTCCGGGAAAAAGTCTGGACCTGCCTAAGAGGCAAGAGACCATTGTGTCAGGGTGCACGAGGAGAGGGGATACAGAGTGCCACCAAAATGAGCTCCAGAGACGGGTGCGAGCCACGGCTATCAGCGTGGACCCCAGAGATGGGCATGAGACGCTAAGGCTGCTCCTGCAGCCACCAAGAAGCCTATGAACAAGCACAGGTCACTATCCACACCTCCCCTCCCGGAAGGCTGTGCAGCCCGCCACTGCCAGGGTCCCGTGATCCAGGAACAACTTCCCCGGGAGAACACACCACGTGCTTCAGGCTGTTGCAATGTCACGCTGGCCTCTGCCGCCGCAGGCTCTCCCCGCATTCCGTACCCCTCCCTCCCCCCGGCCTGAGTGAACCAGAGCCCCCTAATCAGCTGCTACTTTAACCCCGTCCTGTCTGAGCGAAGAACAGACGCCCTCAGGCCACCTACACGCAGAGGCAGGGCCAAATCCAAAGCTGAACCTCAGGAGCTGTGCGAACAAAGAAGAGAAAGGGAAATCTCTCCCAGCAGCCTCAGGAGCAGTGGATTAAATCTCCACAGTCAACTTGATGTACCCTGCATCTGCGGCATACATGAATAGACAACGAATCATCCCAAAATTGAGTCGGTGGACTTTGAGAGCAGTGAAATATATATATTTATTTACTGATTTGGTTGCTCTCTTCCTTTACATATATATATATATATATATATATATATATATATATATGTGTGTGTGTGTGTGTGTCTGTTTATATTTTCTCTTTTTGTGAGTGTGTATGTGTATGCTTCTTTGTGTGATTTTGTCTGTATAGCTTTGCTTTTACCATTTGTCCTAGGGTACTGTATGTCCATATTGTTTTTTTTTTTTTAAGTATAGCTTTTAGCACTTGTTATCATTGGTGGATTTGTTTTTTGGTTTGGGTGCTCTCTTCTTTCTTTCTTTTTTTATTACTTTTTAATTTTTTAAAATTTTTAATAATTATTTTTTATTTTTATTTTAATAAATTTATTTTATTTTTTTCTTTCTTTCTTTTTTTCCTCCCTTTTTTTCTGAGCTGTGTGGCTGACAGGGTCTTGGTGCTCCGACCAGGTGTCAGGCCTATGCCTCTGAGGTGGGAGAGCCGAGTTCAGGACATTGGTCCACCAGAGACCTCCCAGCTCCACGAAATATCAAAAGGCGAAAGCCCTCCCAGAGATCTCCATATCAATGCTAAGACCCAGCTCCACTCAACGACCAGTAAGCTACAGTGCTGGACACCCTATGCCAAACAACTAGCAAGACAGGAACACAACCTCACCCATTAGCAGAGAGGCTACCTAAAATCATAATAAGGTCACAGACACCCCAAAACACACCAGCAAACGCAGTCCTGCCCACCAAAAAGACAAGATCCAGCCTCATCCACCAGAACACAGGCACTAGTCCCCTCCACCAGGAAGCCTACACAACCCACTGAACCAACCTTAGCCACTGGGGACAGACACCAAAAACAATGGGAACTACAAACCTGCAGCCTGCGAAAAGGAGACCCCAAACAGTAAGTTAAGCAAAATGAGAAGACAGAGAAACACACAGCAGATGAAGGAGCAAGGTAAAAACCCACCAGACCAAACTAATGAAGAGGAAGTAGGCAGTCTACTGAAAAAGAATTCAGAGTAATGATAGTAAAGATGATCCAAAATCTTGGAAACAGAATGGAGAAAATACAAGAAACGTTTAACAAGGACCTAGAAGAACTAAAGAACAAACAAACAATGATGACCAGCACAATAAGTGAAATGAAAAATTCTCTAGAAGGGATCAATAGCAGAATAACTGAGGCAGAAGAACGGATAAGTAACCTGGAAGATAAAATAGTGAAAATAACTACTGCAGAGCAGAATAAAGAAAAAAGAATGAAAAGAATAGAGGACAGTCTCAGAGACCTCTGGGACAACATTAAATGCACCAACATTCGAATTATAGGGGTCCCAGAAGAAGAGAAAAAGAAAGGGACTGAGAAAATATTTGAAGAGATTATATTGAAAACTTCCCTAATATGGGAAAGGAAATAGTTAATCAAGTCCAGGAAGCACAGAGAGTCCCATACAGGATAAATCCAAGGAGAAACACGCCAAGACACGTATTAATTAAACTATGAAAAATTCAATACAAAGAAAAAACATTCAAAGCAGCAAGGGAAAAACAACAAATAACATACAAGGGAATCCCCCATAAGGTTAACAGCTGATCTTTCAGCAGAGACTCTGCAAGCCAGAAGGGAGTGGCAGGACATATTTAAAGTGATGGAAGGGAAAAACCTACAACCAAGATTACTCTACGCATCAAGGATCTCATTCAGATTCGATGGAGAAATTAAAACCTTTACAGACAAGCAAAAACTAAGAGAATTCAGCACCACCAAACCAGCTTTACAACAAATGCTAAAGGAACTTCTCTAGGCAGGAAACACAGGAGAAGGAAAAGACCTACAATAACAAACCCAAAACAATTAAGAAAATGGTAATAGGAACATATGTATTGATAATTACCTTAAATGTAAATGGATTAAATGCTCCAATCAAAAGACATAGACTGGCTGATTGGATACAAAAACAAGACGCATATATATGCTGTCTACAAGAGACCCACTTCAGACCTAGGGACACATACAGACTGAAAGTGAGGGGACGGAAAAAGATATTCCATGCAAATGGAAATCAAAAGGAAGCTGGAGCAGCAATTCTCATATCAGACAAATAGACTTTAAAATAAAGACTATTACAAGAGACAAAGAAGGACACTACATAATGATCAAGGGATCAATCCAAGAAGAAGATATAACAATTGTAAATATTTATGCACCCAACATAGGAGCACCTCAATACATAAGGCAAATACTAACATCCATAAAAGGGGAAATTGACATTAACACAATCATAGTGGGGGATTTTAATACCCCACTTTCACCAATGGACAGATCATCCAAAATGAAAATAAATAAGGAAACACAAGCGTTAAATGGTACATTAAACAAGATGGACTTAATTGATATTTTTAGGACATTCCATCCAAAAACAACAGAATACACCTTCTTCTCAAGTGCTCAGGGAACATTCTCCAGGATAGATCATAACTTGGGTCACAAATCAAGTCTTGGTAAATTTAAGAAAACTGAAATCGTATCAAGCATCTTTTCCAACCACAACGCTATGAGACTAGATATCAATTGCAGGAAAAAATCTGTAAAAAATACAAACACATGGAAGCTAAACAATACACTACTTAATAACCAAGAGATCACTGAAGAAATCAAAGAGGAAATCAAAAAATGCCTAGAAACAAATGACAATGAAAACACGACGACCCAAAACCTATGAGATGCAGCAAAAGCAGTTCTAAGAGGGAAGGTTATAGCAATACAATCCTACCTCGAAACAAAAAAATCTCAAATAAACAACCTAACCTTACAGCTAAAGCCATTAGAGAAAGAAGAACAAAAAATACGAAAGTTAGCAGAAGGAATGAAATCATAAAGATCAGATCAGAAATAAATGAAAAAGAAATGAAGGAAACAATAGCAAATATCAATAAAACTAAAAGCTGGTTCTTTGAGAAGATAAACAAAATTGATAAACCATTAGCCAGACTCATCAAGAAAAAAAGGGAGAAGACTCGAATCAACAGAATTAGAAATGAAAAGGAGAAGTAACAACTGACACTGCAGAAATACAAAGGATCATGAGAGATTACTACAAGCAACTCTATGCCAATAAAATGGACAACCTGGAAGAAATGGACAAATTCTTAGAAAAGCACAACCTTCTGAGACTGAACCAGAAAGAAATAGAAAATATGAACAGTCCAATCACAAGCACTGAAACTGAGACTGTGATTAAAAATCTTCCAACAAACAAAAGCCCAAGACCAGACGGCTTCACAGGAGAATTCTATCAAACATTTAGAGAAGAGCTAACACCTATTCTTCTCAAACTCGCCCAAAACATAGCAGAGGGAGGAACACTCCCAAACTCATTCTACGAGGCCACCATCAGTCTGATACCAAAACCAGACAAAGATGTCACAAAGAAAGAAAACTACAGGCCAATATCACTGTTGAACACAGATGCAAAAATCCTCAACAAAATACTAGCAAACAGAATCCAACAGCACATTAAAAGGATCATACACCATGATCAAGTGGGTTTTATCCCAGGAATGCAAGGATTCTTCAATATACGCAAATCAATCAATGTGATACACCATATTAATAAATTGAAGGATAAAAAGCATATGATCATCTCAATAGATGCAGAAAAAGCTTTCGACAAAATTCAACACCCATTTATGATAAAAACCCTCCAGAAAGTAGGCATAGAGGGAACTTTCCTCAACATAATAAAGGGCATATATGACAAACCCACAGCCAACATCATTCTCAATGGTGAAAAACTGAAACCTTTTCCACTAAGATCAGGAACAAGACAAGGTTGCCCACTCTCACCATTATTATTCAACATAGTTTTGGAAGTTTTAGCCACAGCAATCAGAGAAGAAAAAGAAATAAAGGGAATCCAAATTGGAAAAGAAGAAGTAAAGCTGTCACTGTTTGCAGATGACATGATAGTATACATAGAGAATCCTAAAGATGCTACCAGAAAACTACTAGAGCAAATCAATGAATTTGGTAAAGTAGCAGGATACAAAGTTAAGGCACAGAAATCTCTTGCATTCCTATACCCTAATGATGAAAAATCTGAAAGAGAAATTAAGGAAACACTGCCATATACCATTGCAACAAAAAGAATAAAATACCTAGGAATAAACCTACCTAAGGAGACAAAAGACCTGTATGCAGAAAACTATAAGACACTGATGAAAGAAATTAAAGATGATACAAACAGATGGAGAGATACACCATGTTCTTGGATTGGAAGAACCAACATTGTGAAAATGACTATACTACCCAAAACAATCTACAGATTCTATGCAATCCCTATCAAACTACCAATGGCATTTTTCACAGAACTAGAAGAAAAAATCACACAATTTGTATGGAAACACAGAAGACCCCAAATAGCCACAGTAATCTTGAGAAAGAAAAACGGAGCTGGAGGAATCAGGCTTCCGGACTTCGGACTGTACTACAAAGCTACAGTAATCAAGACAGTATGGTACTGGCACAAAAACAGAAATTTAGATCAATGGAACAGGACAGAAAGCTCAGAGATAAACCCATGCACATATGGTCATCTTATCTTTGAGGAAGGAGGCAAGAATATACAATGGAGAAAAGACAGCCTCTTCAATAAGTGGTGCTGGGAAAACTGGACAGCTATGTAAAAGAATGAAATTAGACACTCCCTAACACCACACACAAAAATAAACTCAAAATGGATTAAAGACCTAAATGTAAAGCCAGACACTATCAAACTCTTAGAGGAAAATATAGGCAGAACACTCTATGACATAAATCACAGCAAGATCCTTTTTGACCCACCTCCTAGAGAAATGGAAATAAAAACAAAAATAAATCAACGGGACCTAATGAAACTTAAAAGCTTTTGCACAGCAAAGGAAACCATAAACAAGACGAAAAGACAACCCTCAGAATGGGAGAAAATATTTGCAAATGAAGTAACTGACAAAAGATTAATCTCCAAAATTTCCAAGCAACTCATGCAGCTCCATATCAAAAAAACAAACAACCCAATCCAAAAATGGGCAGAAGACCTAAATAGACATTTCTCCAAGGAAGAGATACAGATTGCCAACAAACACATGAAGGAATGCTCAACATCACTAACCATTAGAGAAATGCAAATCAAAACCACAATGAGGTATCACCTCACACCAGTCAGAATGGCCATCATCAAAAACTCTACAAACAATAAATGTTGGAGAGGATGTGGAGAAAAGGGAACCCTCTTGCACTGTTGGTGGGAATGTAAATTGATACAGCCACTATGGAGAACAGTATGGAGGTTCCTTAAAAAACTAAAAATAGAACTACCATACGACCCAGCAATCCCACTACTGGGCATATATCCTGAGAAAACCAGAATTCAGAAAGAGTCATGTACCACAATGTTCACTGCAGCTCTATTTACAACAGCCAGGACATGAAAGCAACCTAAGTGTCCATCGACAGATGAATGGATAAAGAAGATGTGGCACATTTATACAATGGAATATTACTCAGCCATAAAAAGAAACGAAATTGAGTTATTTGTAGTGAGGTGGATGGACGTAGAGACTGTCATACTGAGTGAAGTAAGTCAGAAAGAGAAAAACAAGTCTTGTATGCTAACACATATACATGGAATCTAAAAAAAAGAAATGGTTCTGAAGAACCTAGGGGCAGGACAGGAATAAAGACGCAGACGTAGAGAATGGATTTGAGGACACGGGGAGGGGGAAGAGTAAGCTGGGACGAAGTGAGAGAGTGGCATGGACGTATATACACTACCAAATGTAAAATAGATAGCTAGTGGGAAGCAGCCGCATAGCACAGGGAGATCAGCTCGGTGCTTTGCGACCACCTACAGGGGTGGCATAGGGAGGGTGGGAGGGAGACGCAAGAGGGAGGAGATATGGGGATATATGTATAGCTGATTCACTTTGTTATAAAGCAGAAACTAACACACCATTGTAAAGCAATTATACTCCAATAAAGATGTTAAAGAAAATGAGTTACCAAGAAGAAAAATTAAAAAAAAAAACTGTTTCCACGCCAGCAATTTCTGATAGAAAGATATTTTTAAATGTATTCTACTTTTCTCTGACTTCTGAAATGACATATCTGAGCAAAATTTAAGCATGTTATTTACTCCAGTTTAGAGCTAGAGTGTTGTTCTTTTTGTATTCTCAGGGATACAACAGAAGTGGAAGGTAGAGATGTTTAAAAATAAATATTGGAGAACTATAATGAATTCAGGGCTACATGAAACTGATAAAGGCCCTGAGAGTCTAGTCTATCTGGCAGTTTCTTTGCTTTAGGTAGAAGAGAGGTACAGGCAATGGGGGAACTATCACTTGTGTGCACCCTCTCTGAAATAACCTCTCTTGAGCATTAATTAGAAGCTCACTGATGTGATTAAAAGATGCCAGGAAGTAGCCACCCTAAAATATAACTAACATAAAATAACCATATGTGGAAATACCATTTTGAAGTAAGTGTAGTAGTAACAGATGCTTTTAGTAATGGACAGGAACGTTTTAAAGGGCGGTTGGAGGAATAAGAATTTGTCATTACCTGACAATCTTATGAGACTGTAAATCTCTCGATGAAGATTCTTCTAAACCTTTTTATCTCCCACCCCAATATGTAGCACAGTACCTTGCATAGAATAAGCAGAGGGAAAAATAATTTTTGTAGAATCATTGATCCTCAAGTATTTTTTAGTTAATTTTTATTGGAGTACAGTTGCTTTACAATGATGTATTAGTTTCTGCTGTACCGCAAAGTGAATCAGTTATACATATACATATATCCACCCTTTTTTAGATTCTGTTCCCATATAGGTCACAGTACTCATTACAGAGTATTGAGTAGAGTTCCCTGTGCCATACAGTAGGTCCTTATTAGGGTCCTCAAGTATTAAACCAGGAAAAGAATGCTCTAATCTAATGAGCATTTAAAAAACAGAACTAAGCAAACAACAATGACCAAAAAATGCAGAAATAGCACTGAAAAACTGAATGGCAATTCATCAGGAAACCCTGAGGACAGAAATATCTCTTAAATAACATTCAATCTCATTCCCTTTGTTCTAATTCTGTCCCCACCCAGCAGCCTTCACATCTGTAATTTGGTTTTCTAAGTGAACACACCCACCAAGGAGTCTCCAAGTAGACTACCAGTGATGGCTGTCAGGTCAGGACCTCTCTCTCGTTCTAAATGTAGAAACCTGCTTTGACTTTATTAAGAAATACCTGTGCATTTGTATAGCAGGAGTCAACCTCCAGAGCAAACTGAGTACCTACTCTGTGGCAGGCACAGCGCTAGACACCAAAGATACAGAATTAATCAGACAGAATCTGTGGCTCTTACTTGAAACTGTGGCTTCAAAATACTTATAAAAATTTGGAGTCACTTTGAATCTCTTTCCTGTATCTTTCCTGATATGGGAAAAGAATCATTGACCATGTGTCATCTACTTTTACATATTTGTAAAGTTTTATCTACTCTGTTTCTCCATATTTTTAACAGCAGATCTGGCTTGTAATACCTCCCGAGATCAAAGGCATTTTAGTGTTAGTACTAGTAAATTACTGCAAGGTTTTCTTAGAGTCCCTAAATCATACCTTTTGAAGAAAACAATTTTAATTTCAATAAGGCAGAGGGAGCCTAAAAAGGCAGCTTGCAATTAATTTTGGAAAATCTCCCAGCTGCTAAAGTACTTGAAAGACAAAACAGGGTGCAATTATTTTAAAAGAGTTTTATGCTAATTTTATTTCCAATCCCCAGCCAAAACACACACACACACACACACACACACACACACACACACACACACACACACACCCTTAAACAATATCAGAGATCTAATGTGCTGCGCTTCGGAAGGCTAGAATATGTGACAGCACAAAGGCATTTTAGAAAGCTTCCCCCTCTTCAGTGACGTTATTAACCAGGAGCTCGAGACTATGTTTGATGGTGAACTTTTCCTATTCTGAGTTTTGACATAAACATGAGAATTTAATAACAAATGGACCCCAAAACACAGCTCTAGATTGAAAGCAGTTTTAACAGCTGGAAATCACAACCTCCTGGCATGATGGCAGTCCTTTATTTTCTCATTAAAGCTGCCAGTATTCTGAAGGCCCTTTCTGGCTCATTTGCCCCTTCTGGCTCATTTGCCCCTTCCTTGTTAACTACAGATTGGTGTGGGGTGGAACAGGTTCTGCATTTCGAAGACTCTTCTGTTCCAGCATCATATTTTCGACCACCCGATAGAGTAGATATTATCATACAGCCTGTATTATCTACAGCATTCTCAATGTTTCTGCAAACACAGGTCTCAACTGTCCGGTTCAGAAAATATGGTCAGTGTGGGCAGACACTGACGGGCTGCAGGCAGAAAGAAGAAACTCCACCTACCCAATGAACAAAGTTCCCGCATGGAGTCCAGAGCTGAACTTCAAGAAATGGATCAAGTGTTCTATTTTTAAAGAAAGATAGCTATACTTGAAAAAAAAAATCACTAAGACACTCCCAGTGCTGTACCAGAGATGCCAGTGTCTCAGTATCTTTCAAACTGGCTGCTGAATTCATCAGAAAGGAACCAAATGTTTTTAACAACATATCCTCTCTGTCTGTCTGTCTCTATGATGACACATGTAGGTTCACATCTGCATTGTTTTGAAAGAAACCTCATTATGCTCTCTTACCAAGTATTATTTTAGATGCCAGTTAACTCTCCCAAAACCCTCCCCCCCAAGTAACCTTAAAGTAAATAAACTTATTATACAGCCATGTTCCTGCAGAAGTTTGAATCACACCAAGAATGCATATCCTTAAAAGGAAATGTTTTCCCTCCCCTTGCATCCTGTTATTTAAGCTATTTTAAGTACTTGTCTGGAGAAAGCTGAGCCAGAATTCAAGTGGTTTTGATTTTAGCTGCTGTTTTACACTGCCCATGTCCAGGTGGTATGTGGTATAATCTATCACTTCAAATGCATCTTTTGGGGGTGCTACTTTGTCTTATAAATCTGACAGTGAGAAAGACCGGGATTTCCCTTGACCCCTGGGTTTTGTGTGTAACTGTGTGTTGTTTTATTCATCCTTGAATCTGTTAAATCTAGTGTCTTTCTTTATAAACAGGTCACGTATGTGTGTCCTCATCTGCAACACATATGCAACCTCTTTACAAACCCACTACGGACAGTACTCATTAGGACTTAAAGAAGAAAACCAATCAAGTGCAGATGCACATCCTTTCAGAAAAGTTGTGTTTAAAAGTTCCATTTAGTTTAACCAATATATTCCACAAATTTTTTGCACTAAAAAAATGACAAAAGGAATCTATATATTTAACAATAATGGATTTAAACACACACACACACACACGATCCTGATTGCTTATGAAAGCACACAAAATATTAATTTAAAAGACTCAGCCAAAAGACTTGTGCAGAAGAATTTAGATTATATTCCACCCTCAGATCTAAGCAATAAAGTCGAGCTTTCATTAGGCATTAAAACTTTAGAAAAGGCAGCTGCTAAACATCTCCAGATGCTTAAACACGGGTTTTGCCTTTCACAGCTTATACCTTTTGAGGTAGCTCATTCCAGCGAATACATATAAGAGGCAGTTTAATGAGTCCCAGCTAAGGATAGAATAGAGGTCGCTACCAAAGAGTTCATCCTAATAGTGGATCCCCAAAGGTGGAGGTCAATTACAGCTGAAGGCTGGACAAGGTTAGAGGTCTGAGACCAGGCAATCAAAAATGCTGTCTATCAATTGTTTTCCAACTCAAAATTTCCAGCAGTTTGGCCATCATTTTCCACCTGCTGCCACTTCCCCACTTAAAAAATACACACACCCACACAAGCGCATTCTCGCACACCCCCAATCTGTGCTCCTATCTTCCACACAGTCAAAACATGGTTTTCAGACTATCCTGAGACCTTCATTTCTAATATTCCATCAATAATTAACCAGATGGCACAGTGAAAGAGCACTGGTTTATTTTTTTTTTTTGGTTGGGCTGTAGTTTTAATTTTTTAACCCATAATTAAACAAATATGCACTGGTGCCGTCTTATTGAATACTAAAAGTAAATTAAAAGAAACCACCATGCTTTTTGCGGCATCATCCTGATGTGGTTTTTATATACTAGAGAATATCAAGTAATTTGAAATAACTTCCTGAGATGAGAAAATCTGGTACAGCAACAATCACCATAACCAAAAATTTTTGTCTTAGTTTGGTGGGCAGCCTCAAAGGAATATACCCACACTCTTCCTAGTCATTTATGAAACCCCATTATTTTATTTCAAAAGTGCTGAATTCCTGTTTGGAAAAAAAACCTGAGCGGCTATTGCTTAGGAGAGAAAAAAGCGTTTGCAGGACTAAAGACAATCTGAGAAGATCTACATTACATGAATTTATCTTTATGACAAGGCATCATTCAAATGACCTTTAGCTTCCATAACAAGATTAAAGTCCCAGAGTGTAAAAGACATTTTCTCCTTGGTAAAATATTTACTTCCTAAGTGTTCTGAAAAGTTTTATTTATTCTTCTTTAGAATGAACTTATACAGCATTGCAGCATTTTAAATTAAAACAGAAACATTATGAGGTAGGAAAAAATGAGAGCCAAGGCTTCTGCTATCCCAGTGGAAAATACTGGAAACAAATGTTGAGAAAACGAAAATAATTAAATGAAAATACACTGCTTGGAACTTAACACTAAGCAGGTGCAGAAAGTGAGTGAAAGGAGAATTGTAAATCTTAATACTCGATTTTTATTGCTAGTAAAGAGAGTTTCAAAGCACTATTAATTGATTGAACAAAACCCATGATTAGTGGTAATTACAGAGATTTTCTCCACACACTATTATTTTGCTGAATTTCTAAAGAGATAATCAAGGCTATTATTTTTAATAGATGGGAAAAATCATATAATGATTTCCATACTGTGTCACAATTGAACTGAGACAAAGTAGTCCTCCCTCCCCTCCCCTCCCCATAAGAAAGAACTGTCAGGAAAATAGGTTATAGAGCTTGTTTTTAAAATCAAGTTTCCCTGAATGAAAAAAAAAAAGGATTTCCATAACACCTTTGACAGTTGCCTAAGGGCTCTGCAAATAAGAATAACTAAAAACTACAAATATTTTAAAGGAAAATCAAAAGATTCAGCTGGGTCTTTAAACACTTTTCTAAAAGACAGACTATACACAAGCATATTAAAAATATGCTGAAAAATATAAATTTTATGTGTTACATTGTAATGGCCAAAGCCTTCAGAATAAATTCCGCCATGATGAAAATCTTCATAACAAAGACCGCTTGTGATAATGACAAAGTCCCAGTACATGAAAAGACTACCTATAATTCCTTGGAATTCAATCAATTAACTATTTATGTATTGAAAACCTAACGTGTGCAACAGTAAGCTAGATACTGAGGGGGAATACAAAATAATAATATGTGGAACAGACAGAAATTTTGGACTCCAGAATCCCTATTTACAGCATATAGAGTAATAAGAGTCTACATATCATAGAAATACATGCCTGGTAGGGCTTCGATAAGACACACGGCTCAATCTCCCGCCTTTGGGAAGGTGTTTGCCTACCCTAAACCCTCCAAGATGTATGATTTAAAGTAAGACAGTAGTTCCACAATGACCCTTTCTTGCAGTCCAAGCTCTAATTGATCTCTCAGTTCAATTTAGCCCTGTTTCCTCCTTGGAGATAACTGGTCAACCCTCTTTATATCATTAAGCTTTAAAAGAGCAATTAAGCTCTTTTACTGATAAAAGTATCCCAGTGCCATCAGGTAAGCCATATTCAAATTAGCTTTAATTTTTAAAAAATATTGCACACAAATATTTCCAAGATGCTGCACATGAGAACAAGGCTTGTATTCAACAATAAACATTGATTTGAGGAGGTGAGGCCTTGCAGGTTAAGCAATAGCAATAAGGTCCCCACCCCAAAATCCTATTCATAAAAAAAACAAATCAGGCTGTCCCAAACACTGAAAGATGAATATAAATAAAACAGAAGGCTTGAAGGAAACAATTATGATAAGAACAATTTCTACAGAATAATGTGATTTAAAAAGTCTTGCAGCCAAGAATTCACCTGCTGTTTTTTCATGATCAATCTATATTAAACTGAGTAGTACACTTCTTCCAGTAAGTGATATATATGCCAAGTTAATTGACTGCCTTTTTTTCGTAAACACACACACACACACACACACACACACACACACACTAGTGTTAGATCCAGGACTTATTTTTTCCTAGTTAGAATTCTGATGGGATTATGAATAGTCACGCTGGCTGGGGGAGTCATTATTTTTCCCAAGGCATGTTGTTATTACTAAATGACTTCATAGAAAATGTTGCTCATAAATGTATGGGAATAGGGATGTGTATTTCTTCACTTTTCACTGATGGGGTTCCCAACACAGGTCAAAGAGTAGATTCTGATTTAAATAACAAATCATTTTGATTTAACTTCATACCCTTTAATCAAGGAGATACCAAATAGTATTAGTCTCCCTCTCAAAGCACATGTTGACTCATGTGAGCACATACATCAATAATCAGGTCTTACCTTGTTTTCTCATTATCTTCACTGACTTGACCTGAGCACTGAAATTTGGAATGTAAATACTATAAATTGCTTCCATAGCTGCTGAGTTCGAAGACATGTTATGTGATGTTTAAGGATAAACCAAGTGGCATGCTAATCCCTCCCATCTTATACTGATGCTAATTCAATTTAAGAAGGTCGAACAGTGTGCATTCTCCAAAGGCACATAAGATCCATGAAAAAGGCAGGAAAGCCACGCTAATTAGGGAAAGGTAAAACATCATCTAATGGTTCTTAACATCTTCAGGGGTCACCTGGCCCTTTAAGAATATGGTGAAAGCTCCAAATCCTCTCCTCAGAAAAATATGATACACAAAATACGATAACAACACAAAATTTGTCTAAAAATTTCAGGAGCCACAGCAGCCCCCAGTTAAAGACTGGGACCCTGGACTAAAAACCTTTGACCATATTAGATACTAGATATAATTAGCAATAACACAGTTTAAAGTGTAGCTTCTAAAACTTTATTCCATTGGTTTTAACTACCTTGCCCTAAGTTTCATGATTAACCATTCATATAACTTTTCAGAGAAATAACTTTGATTAGTACCAAATAAAGATTGCTTTACTATAGTTACTCTACAAAAAACACTTACCGACTTTTGCAAAGGCCTCTTTGAGTTCATCAAGCTCATCTTTGGAAATCTGAGTGGTAGCCATCTCATCCATTTAAAGATCTAAAGAGAAACCAGAAGGGTTTAAGACTTTAAACAGAAACAGAGTCATAGATACAGAGAACAGGTAGTTGCCAGAGGGGAGGGGGGAGGGGGAGGAAAGAAATGTGAGGGAGCTTAAGAGGTACAAACTTCCAATTATAAATTGGAAAATAAATAAGTCACAGGTATGAAATGTACAGTGTGGGGAACATAGTTAATAACTATGTAATATCTTTGTGTGGTGACACATGACAACTAGACTTATCATGGTGATCAGTTTGAAATGTACAGAAGTATCGAATCACCATGTTGAGTAACAGGAACTAACAGTGCTGTGGGTCAATTATACTTCAAAAACAAACTCATAGAAAAAGAGATCAGATTTGCGGTTACCAGAGGCAGAGGTAAGGGGAGGGGGAATTGGATGAAGGTGATCAAAAGGTACAAACTTCCAGCGATAAGATAAATAAGTACTAGGGATGTAATGTACAACACGACAAATATAATTAAAACTGCTGTGTGTTATATATGAAAGTTGTTAAGAGAGGAAATCCTAAGAGTTCTCATCACAAGGAAAACAATTTTTTTCTATTTCTTTTATTTTGTATCTATATGAGATAATGCATGTTTACTAAATTTATTATGATAATTATTTCATGCTGTATAGAAATCAAATCATTTTGCTGTTCACCTTAAACTTTATACAGTGCTGTATGTCAATTATATCTCAATGAAACTGGAAGAAAAACATTTTTTAAGACTTAAAAAAATTTTGTGATGATTATAAGCACTCCTGCAAACTCTGATTTTAGGGATAATTTAGACTTTCTAGAAATGCAAACTACTAAAAACATCTGAATAGGTCCCCATATTTCTAGCTACAGCCATAATAAAGAAAACAAACAAATGAGAACTTATCATTTACCAAAAGTTATTCAGAAAAAAATACTTGTGAATCTTCCTTTCAAGGACAAAATCTTACATTACGTTCAAAGAATGTAAGGAAGGGGAAGGTACCGAGCAATGACAGAAATTCTTGGTTATATGTGCCAAAACTAAGTCAAAATTATGTGACCAAAGATTTGTGTAAAATATAACTTTTTGGGGGCTTCCCTGGCGGTCCAGTAGTTAGGACTCCACGCTTCCACTTCAGGGGGCACGGGTTCGATCCCTGATTGGGGAACTAATATCCCGAATGCCATGTGGTGTGGCCAGTAAATAAATAAATGAATGAATAAATGTTAAAAAAAAACCTAACTTTTTCATTTAGCATTTATGTATCTATCTTACTGGCTATTTCCATTTTTCCCATCTTTATTGAGATATGTGACATATAATATTGTGTAAGTTTAAGGTGTATATCATAATGATTTGATATACATATATATTGCAAAATGATTACCACAATAAAAGTTAACACATCTATCACCTCACATAGTTATCACCATTTTTTCCATTTATATATCACCATTTCTATATATCACCATTTTTTTCCGTTAAGCCATTTAAAAATCTTTCACTGTGAAAAAACTGATTTTCAGATAGCATAAAAACAGCTATCAATCATCCCCATTAAAGGAGGAGTCAACTAAAACAAATTATTTTTAGCTTTGATACAGAAACACACACAAGAGCAGGCTAATCAACACATCTTTGTGTACACAACTTATTAATATTATTTGAGTTTATACTCTTTCTGATTTGGCCCTATTTTACCTATTTAACCAATAGTCAGGGCTTGGCAAACTATGGCCTGTTGGCCAAATCTGGACCACTGCTTATTTCTGTATCGTCCCCAAGCTAAGTATGGTTTTTACAGATAAACATTTGCTGTCAAATGTTTGAACCTCAATTAAGTGAAATGTTACCCCAGGGGGGGAAAAAAAAATTCCATGCTTCTCATCAGTAGAGTTGTATTACCAAAAAAAGTACTCAAATATTTATTATATTTTGACTTTTGTCAGTAAAAATTTGTGGAAATAATATTTAAACCCTTGATATTAATAATGTAATATTCTTATTTTGCCTCTTGGCGTACAATATTCATGATGTGGACCTTTACAGAAAAACCTGACTGAGCCCTGCAACAGAGAAAGGAGGTCTGTACCACAATGGAAAATTCCCACATACCAACCTATTAACAATTTTTAGACAGAAGGAAATGAAAACGATTATGTGTTGTCCTTTTTTTTTTGGCTTTGTTTTTTTCTGTCTTTTAAATCTTTTTAAAGAACTTTACTTTTTAGAATAGTTCACGGCAAAATTGAGCAAGAAGCACAGAGAATTCAGTTCCCATATACCCCCTGCCCTCACACTCGCACCGCCTCCCTCATTATGAACATCCTCCATCAGAGGGGTACATTTGTTACAATTGATGAACCTTCTTTGATACATCATTGTTACCTAAAGTCCATAGTTTACATTAGGCTCACTCTTGCCATTGTAATACATATTACGCATTTTGACACCATTATAGTATCATACAGAATAGCTTCACTGTTCTGAATGTGTCGCCTTTTCAAAAAAGTAGTCTGTGTAAAATTTCACAAACTATGTGAAATGCAAATTAGAGATCTTATATTTACCCCTTTTAGACATTTCAAAAATAATTTTTGAATAGCCTTTCATATGTATTTGTGGGATTTATTTATTTCTTTATTTATGGCCGCACCGCGGCATGCGGGATCTTAGTTTCCAGACCAGGAATTGAACGCGTGCCCCCTGCAGTGGAAGCATGCAGCCCTAACCACTGGACCACCAAGGAATTCCCCCTTTTAGACATCTTTATTAAAAGTTAAAAAATTACTCGCCAACTCATCTTTTTTGCCACGATGACTAATACTTAGTACAGAGACGCTCAAGAGAGAGCTGGGCCACATCTGTCTTCTGCACACCCACAGTTGTCACTTCTAGAACTTATCACAGTCCCAGGAAGGTAGTAAGGCACTCAATAAAATAGTATTTTCATAAATTCATCCATTCAACAACTTGTGTCAAGCCCTACATTAGACAAATTCATATTCCTACTAATTCCCTGAACCCTCATAACAGCCTTTTGAGGTAAATATTCTTACTCCCTTTTCTCTTATTAGAGATAACCTAGGCTCAGAGAGACCATGGACCTGGAATTCAAACTCAGGTTTCTCAAATCCCTGGGAAGTTTTAAAATGACCATATGGTACTATTAGCTAAGTTTCCACCATAATGTAACACACATTTATAATGACTCATATTTTTAAAAAATTAAATAAAAACAGACTTTTTAAAAACATAAAACAGAACTTGCCTGTTCATAAACTTTTACCTATGGTGTTAAAATGTCACTAAAGAGGGACAACTTCTCAGTAGAAAGTTGAATAAAAACACCTTTCAGAGCAGTCTCGGGATTTATAAGGTAAAGACCTTCAGTTGGATACGAAGGCAGACATTTTAAAGATTAACAGTAAAAAGTGATTTTGCATAAGTTAAGCTGCAACGTGATGACAGTACTTTTAAAAAGTATTCTAGGGACTTCCCTGGCGGTCCAGTGGTTAAGACTCTGCGCTTCCACGGCAGGGGCTGCAGGTTTGATCCCTGGTTGGGGAACTAAGATCCCACATGATCCGCGGCACGGCCAAAAAAAAATATTCTATATTTTATTAACATGGTGTTCAACACCTCTCATTACAAAAATACTATATAGGATTTACTCCAATTTTCTTCATGTATATTTTAAGTAATGATGTTTTCAATACGAAATTATTGCCCATCTCCCGTAATAATACCACACAGAACAATGGCACAGAAAGTTTGAAAGTGAGACTGTCTCAGAAAATCCAAAACATGTGGCCTCTCCTTTACTTCTTTTTTTTTTTTTAAATAAATTTATTTATTTATTTTTGGTTGCGTTGGGTCTTCGTTGCTGTGCGCAGACTTCCTCTCGTTGTCGGCAATCGGGGGCCACTCTTCGTTGCGGTGTATGGGCTTCTCATTGCAGTGGCTTCTCTTATTGCGGAGCATGGGCTCTAGGCTCACGGGCTTCAGTAGCTGCGGCTCGAAGGCTCTAGAGCGCAGGCTCAGTAGCTGTGGCGCACGGGCTTAGTTGCTCCGCGGCACGTGGGATTTTCCCAGGCCAGGGCTCGAACCCGTGTCTCCTGCATTGGCAGGCAGATTCTTAACCACTGCGCCACCAGGGAAGCCCCTCTCCTTTACTTCTAAAGGTCCTTTCCAGTTTGGGCAATTCGTGAGTCAATAATAATCTAAATTAGTTAGTCTTTTTTTTTTTTTTTTAAAGACGATTTTATTCTCATACTACTATATCACTTCTATAAAAGAGAAAATTAGACAAAGATGGTTCTGGACATAACCCCCGCCCCACCGCACCCTTTATCCCTGCTGAACAGTGGGTTCTGACTCAATCCTTCCCTCCCACTTCTCCCCTTTGCAAGCAGTGGGGCTGAACAGGGTAGAAATCTCTTCCCTCTTTTTATACACCTCCCCCAACACACACCTCTACCCTCACACAATTTACCCAGGCGTCTGTTATATGCCTAGTTCCTGCCCTCAAGGAATCTACAATCTGGGGAAGACAAAAAAATGTAGATAATTATACTTTGACATAAAGTGAATTAGTGGTTGTAATAAAAGGTGAGAAGGAGAAAGACTCTGGAGGCCTTAAGGATTATTAATTCCATCTCAGGCAGGCCAAGAAAGTAGTACTTTTGTTCTTCGTGCAAAATTAGGAAATACACAGATCTCACAGAAATGATTTCGAGGCACCTGTTTACTTAAAAAAATATTAACACAATGCAGCATTTAAAAAACCCAAAATATACTTTCTGTTCTTTCTTTCTTTGTTTATATATCTGCACTGGGTCTTAGTTGCGGCATGCGGGCTCTAGTTCCCCGACCAGGGATCAAACCTGGGCCCCCTGCATTGGGAGCGTGGAGTCTTAACCACTGGACCACTAGGGAAGTCCCCAAAATATACTTTCAAGTTTTCTAATTTCTTTTTCCCGTCTAATTATCATAGTGAAAGCTTAAAGTGTCCCCTTTTACACCTATAACTCAGATTTTTCATCTACAGGAGACATGAAGAGGCACAACTGAGTAAGAGTAAAAAGGAATTGCAACACACATATATTCCCAAAACAACATTTGTTTGATCCAGGATAACAAAATAGTTTAATTTAGGAGTCTCTCACTTGAATAAATTCAATTTCATTTATTTACAATTATTTGAAAGTAAATAAATAAATGCTACCCTGAAGCACCTGAGCTAAAACTAAGAAATCCAACGTAAAGTTTAAAAGGCTCACAATATACACTTCAGTTGACAAAAATCACAATATTTAAATTAGCTATTTAATGCAGACTTTTTTTCCCACTATGAATTAAAAAACTTTGTCCTTAAGACTACTCAAAGGTACTTGATGGAATCTTTAAGGAAATCAATCAATTAAATACTATCTTGGGAGAAAATATCACATTTAAATACTTTAGGGAAGACTCCCAGGAACATCAGATTTTTAGAAAACTTGCAAATTAAAATTACTGAAAGCTCTATCCGTCTTCATCAGGCATTCATTGAATTTTTTCTCTCAAAGCAAGTAAAACATCCCAGACTGGGGTTTAGGAAGCAAAATA
Organism: Balaenoptera physalus; assembly: GCF_965194825.1. Lineage (NCBI taxonomy): Eukaryota > Metazoa > Chordata > Mammalia > Artiodactyla > Balaenopteridae > Balaenoptera > Balaenoptera physalus. The sequence continues at coordinate 102,122,070 of NC_138903.1, read as the reverse complement.
GATGATCTGACATCATTACTGCCCTAAAGACACGTTGATTCAATCCTGAACACTTGCGGCAAACTGCTGTTCCCCACCCAAAATGCAGTATGTTATGACAGGAAGACTGTGAGATGTGGAATCAGAAGACATCAATTAGTTCCCCGGCTCTGCTACTTCCTAGCAGTGTGTCTATGAGCGAGTTTATTTAATCCTGCTAAGTCTCAGTTTCCTCTTTTGAAAATAGCGATAATAACTACTTCCCTAGGGTCCTCGTGAAGATTAAAGATGGCATGTGAAGGCACTCTGTAAACTATTATAAAGTATTATACAGCAACTTCAAATCCTTAATGAAAGAAAATGGTGAACAAATCAATGCCTAAGTAATTGTGAGAGGCTATATAAATATGAGGCATAAGTTCTACTAAACCTTTTAAATGGAATGTACGAAAAGTTATGCCATTTGCCCTATAATTATTGACTACAGAGTATAATAGATCTCCTTCATATATAAAAATTATAAGCCTTTAAGTCGAAGTAATTTAAGAAGGATGGGACTAACAAAAATCTGTCAGCCATTTTTTACCCATGACTCAGTTTGGCTCCTGCCTAAGACCAGTTTCTAAACACAACTTGAAGAACGGCCAGGAGATTTTTTTTTAAAATACAATTTTTACTTTTTATCAGGACCACTTAAAAAAACAGCTAACAGCTTGTCAATATTGTCACATTCCTCCTACTTTGCACATTTTTTTATAAGCAATGCAAAATAAAAGGTGAAGAGGTAAAAAGTAAATATTATTGCTGAATAAAAGTTTAACCTCAATTTCACAGTATGTGATTGGTAGGTAAAAAGAAAGTCTGACTTTTGAAATATGTTGAAACGTGTCCTTTTCCCCAGTCTGTCTTCCCACAAAAGTGAACTTTATTTACATGGAGAGAGCAGGCACCGATATTAAAAAAAAAAGAAAAGAAAGAAAGAAAGAAAAGAAATATATTTTCCCTCCATTTAAATTTAGCCAAATGAAATACCAATCAAAAGTAAAAGTTTCCAGGGTCTCTGCATTTTTCTGAATTCTCTCATCTGCAGAGCACTTTGATCTGTCCCAAATTCTGTTTCCTCCCTAGCTCCTATGCCTGCCTTCGCTATAAAGGGAAAGCATCAGGAGAAAAGCAAACCCTCTCCCTAAACATCTGAGACACAGGAAAACAGATTTTCAAATAAGGGAATGAAAGAAAAGCAAACAAAACCTTGTTTGTTTGTTTAGTCATAAACGGATATGGTGTACAACTGGGTCTGAATTCAGGGCGTCACCCATAGAGGAATCTTATGCCTATGAAGTCATCCCTAATTACAGAGTTGGACTAACAATACAGCAATTATGAAACCACTCCACTGGCTCCTTTAACTATACTTAAACCCTCAACACAAATCTTTGCTGAGAAAGGTGTACCTACAACTACCTACCTGAAACTATTACTCAAATTCTAAAAGGTATTTGATGGAGATGAGGAAAGGGGAGGGGGGTGTCTGTTTTCATCCCCTAAGGCGATTCACTTTAGGAATGCTGCTGACTAAATAATCTATTTACTAATCTGTGTCATTCAGAACCATGCTGGTCAGGAAGCAGGGCACACAATGGGAAACTTAACCACGGATAATCAAGAGTTGATTACGAATTTTATATTTTTTTCTTGAAGTTGAGAGGAACTAAAAGATAAAAGCAGGGCATATTCACCATAGACATTATCCAGCCACTTGTATGCCAGGTAAACAGAATTGGTAAAGTGAGGCTGATGACTTAAAATCAGAGATTTGGCCACACACACTTAAGCTGGTAAGCTCGAATCATGAAGAAGAGAGGGTGGACAAAACATGGAAGAATACATTATTTGTATTTGTGTATTTGTCACCTTCCTCTGTCCAAAACAGGCAGCGCTTTGGAGCAGCCACACTTCACATACCTACCTGTACCAACAGAAACTGCCACCCTGCCTCGTCACTAGTAGGTAAGTCAACAGCACTAGTCTCCAGGTCAGATGGGCGTGCAACACGCTGAGCTAAAGCTCACCCACTCTCACTATGATTACTCAAGCTCTAGTGCCACGTTTCCAAATGACTTGAGAAGATTTCAACTTGAATGCCTATCATATTCACCCACTTATTCATTTATATTCAAGACTTAATTGAAGGCTTAATATGTACCAGGCACTGTGTTGGGTGCTGCAGATATAGAGATTTAGGACCCAAAGTCTCCCCTCAAAGACCTTACTGTCCAGCGGGGAGAAAGATGGAAAAACAAAGACATAATATTAATGCCATCATGCTATTCACTGAGTGGTGGGGTGACAGTGGTGGGCTTCAGGAAAAGTTTTCCAGAGAAGGTGACTTTTGAACTTTATCTTAAAACATAAGTAGGGCTTCCTCAGACAGATATCACTGGTAAAGGCATTCCAGGCAGAGAGAAGATGATATTCTAGAGGAAGATGATATTCTAGAGCTGTAGAAAGATAGTGTGGTTGGAGCACTGTGCCTAGGGTTTGAGAGAGACGCAACTGGAGCAGAAGGTCAGTGTCTAATTTAGAAGGGCCACACTCAAAATCTGGACTTGACCCTCTGGCCAAGGGAGAGGGAAGGTCAGTGAGGAAAATTCCAGTCAGGAGAGTCTAAGTGTCTACATTTGAACTTATCGCCACATTATTTCTCCCCTTTTCAAATATCTCTCCTGTCAAATCAGGTCTCCTTTTCAACTTCCCTACTTTCCTCAGTCTCCAGGTTTACAAATTTGAGAAGTTTGGCCACAAGAAACAAAGGGAGATTGAAATAAATCACTAAGCTCTCTGGATTCTTCTATCGTATCCCTTTATCACCTCATGTCTGGCCTTTTCCAAAGGCCTTTTAGCTGATCTATCTATGGTCCTGTCTCCCTCCAATGTAATCTCTACGTTGCTAACCTCCTGAAGAGCAGATCAAAGGTATACTTCCTACGAAAGCAAGTCCCAACTTTTAAGCACAACATCCTAAGCCCTACACTTTTCTGTATTGATGCCTGTCTATCTTTCCAATGTTTTTTCCCATTACATGCACTGCATACCCTGGAATCACACTCTTTTCACACCCTATTCCCCAAACAGGCCATGTATTTTCCCACCTCTGTTCCTTCTCCTCTGTGCTTCTCTCCAGTGGAATGCTCTTCACCTGTCTCCTATGTACTTTTCAAAAGCATCTTTGAGAAAGTCTCTTTGGAGTGTCTGTCCCCACCTGAGAGAAAAATTCTCTGTTCCCAGGACTCTCACAGAACTACATGCTTTCTTCTGTTACAGCCAGTGCTGGATACTTTCAGACAGCTCCAATTTTAAATATCTTACTGTCAGACCATATGTACTAATTTTTGAATGGGAAAATATAGTCACCACAAGGATAGCATTTAATACTACTATACATAAGCTCTTTGATGGGATGGAAGGGACCGTTTCCCATTCATCTTCATATTCCCAGCCCCTCTCACTGTGCCTACAGAGTAGGTAATATAATAACATATCATTGTAAGTTTATACTATAGCAGCTAACATTCTTGGAGGACCAATTGTTTACATGGACTGTGCTAAATGCTTTATATACATTATGTAAGTTATTTCTCAGCAAAACTCTATGAACCACGTAATATTGTTATTTCCATTTTACAGAAAAGCAAACAGGATTAGAGAAGTTGAGTAACTTGCCCAAAGTCACACGGCTAGAGAGGGGTAGAGCCAGGTCTCAAACCCAACTCCACCTGACACCAAAGTCAGCATTCTCAATCGTTATGCTGTACTGCATAGCTTCCTCAACCACGGCTTAGGGAATGAATTTATCTCCCCACAGACTATAAACTTATTAAAGTAGAAACACAGCTTACTCATCTCTGTATTCACCACAGCACTTTACTCAGAGACACAACGCGTTCTCAGTAAATATCTTGAATCAAAAAAGGTCCACATCTAGTACCCACAACCATTTTGATCATGTCAGTCCCATTTCAGGAAGCTATAATTTCTTATGCCTAAACAGCTGGTCTAAACTTTGCCTGGTATTCCTGGTCCTCTAGTGTTCCTCCTAGTCACATCTAACCAGCTTAACCTTTCAACAACACTCAGAATTAGCTTTTTGATCACAACCATCCTCCTGAACGATACCCGTCCTATTAACTCCTACATCAGCATCTTTTACCCTGCCCCCACTACCTCTTTCCCTCCCTGCTAGTAAGAACTCCCTCTCTCTGTATCTACCTTTCACACTTATAACACCATCCGCTTTATTCCTCTTATCTTCTTATCCAAATCCTACTCGTCCTTCAAGTTTCAGCAGAAGCCTCATCCTCTCCCAAACCACATTGCCCAGTGACTCCACACCCCTGCTGATCTTTCTCTTCAACTCCCACAGGATTTAGAATCTTGCCACAAAATTTAGCAATTTAATTATAGACTTCCTCCTATAGTTATATAAGTGGATGTGAGTACAGCCTGGCTGGGACATCCATCATCCCTACTAGATTCAGTTCATCTGCCTCCTCCACACAGATCCTCAAACTTGGTCCAAGAGAATAATCTTCCCCAACCAAAGACAACCATTCTTTCACCAACAGCACACAAATACTTGTCTAATTACTTGCTCTGCAAGTCTTATTTCAAGATTGTTTGTTTCTCAAGAACAGAGTCTAAACTTCGTCTTCCTCTCGGATACTCCCACAATGATAATCCATTGCTGGATGCTGGGTACAGAGGTATGGCTCAAAAAATATTCCAGTTGACTGCAATGTTTTGAGGGTGGTGATAATCTGCAACATGCCCAATATTCAATGATTACAAATTATATTAGGGAAGAAACAAGAGCCTAGGGTAGTTGAGTGACTCTGGCCAAGACAAAGAGCTGTGCAGCAAATGTAAAATTTAAAAAAATAAAGAGTATGTGAGAGAGAAGGTAATTAATTACTCTTACCGTAAAAATAAAAACAAAGAGGCTACACACTGCTTTGTGGAAAGAAGGCCCATGCCTATTATACCCTATGGAAGATAATTTTAAAACTCCTAACCAGGAATTCCCTGGCAGTCCAGTGGTTAGGACTCTGTGCTTCCACTGCAGGGGGCACCGGTTCGATCCCTAATCAGGGAACTAAGATCCCGCACGCTGCATGGCACAGCCAAAAAACGAAACAAAACAAAACAAAAACAAAAAAACCTCCTAACAAATGTGACCAGCATATTGAGAAATATGGACGGTTGCCAGAAAATGCAGTTCCTTTCAGCTAATTTGTTTTTATTACTTAAAGGAGGGATTCACTTAATCCTTGAACTGAAATCACCAAAATTGTAACTGTGTAAAATATATAGAATATTGGCAACAGGTTCAGTAGATACTATATATTATAGAGTTCTAAAAGTTCTTTCTTCAAAATACTGGTGTTAAGTGAGTACTGACAATAAAACAGGCCATACTTTTTAAAAAGAAGGACATGAATGCTGACCTTCTCTTGTGGCACATTCATTCCTATATATGACATGTTTCTGCTTCCCTGTATTTAATATCCCTTAATTTCAGCCTCTTACATGCTAACTGCTGTAAACAACCATTCCCCTTGTATCAGTGCTAATAACTTAGTACAAATGTAAGCAAACACTCAAGTATCAATGTGACGATTTGATTTTGAGTTTAGGATTTCTTTTTTCATACATAAGCCATCACTGTGGTACTCCTAGTTTTTTTAGTGATTAGTTTTTTACCTTACAGCTGATTTTTCTCCAGGGGCAAGCGGCTTGGAGTTTTGTTTGCTTACTTTTAGAAAACTTTAATGGAATCTTGGTGAAGGACCAACTGTAATAGTTTAAGAGGTTATATGCCTCTTTCTCAATTTAATGATCTGTTGCTCTGAAAGTCACAAGTGAGTCAAACTCTAACTGGTCTCACCTGTGTCACAGGTTTCTAGTCCTGAAAGTTTAGGAAAGGTAAAAGCAGACAGAAGAAGTGGTGAAGGATTTTACTGTTTATTATTCCAGCACCTCAGCATTATTAAAAATTGTTCGTTATAGTCAACGTGGAGAGCAGACTTCTGTGATGAAAGCAACATTCAACACGTAGAACACACTTTACTTAACGAGGTTGTTTTTCAGGCCTAGATCCTCTGGTAATTCTACTTGACATTTCAGCTGCAAATTGGTAAAACTACACAGAGGACATTGATAGATAACCCCCAATAGAACAGACAGTATTTTCCCATGAGGCATTGTTATACATGCTGTTAGGCTGTACAGGATTCGGGACTAGAGAATAAAGCAGCTGGCTGATGGAACACACATCTGGATACATTTAGCAACTATGCTTCTACAATTCATTTAGATTAAAATAATAGGAACACAAAAACATATCATTTTGGTAACATGGCATACCATTTCAGGGACATTTGTGGAATGACCTAAAAAACCTTACTGACTATTTACATGACAAAATACGTTTCAAATTCCAAATCAATTGAGCAATGAACTCTGGAAGGTTCTATCAGTGACTGAAGGCTAACTCTCCCTCTTATCCAACCCCAAGTAGCTGCCTGCCTATAAGCGCAATTTTGCTTTGGATGTACCCAAAAACATTAAGGAGACTTAAACATTAGCTCACTATATTTAATATGAAGAAGGGATTGCTATCTCCTGCTCCAACAATGCCCATGGATGCATGAGAGAGGGTGAAGGTTTATTAAGAAGGGCAAGGGGGCAGAGGCGGCTGTTATTTGCCAAGTAATGAGCACAGAGTTAAACTAAGCTATCTTAGCCCTCTTCCTACTTCCCTAATACCTACAACCAATTAAACCACCTCAGATGTTCTGTCTGTGTTGTTTTAAAGGAGATGCAGCATAGGGTTCTGGCTGCTAACCAGTGACGCCCCTTCCCCAATTCCGGTAGCTCCCCACCCCGCAGCGTGTCCGACCATCTACTTCTCTATCTCCTCCGCTAGGCTGTGAGCTCCTTGAAAGCAGGGCTGGTACCTTATTTGACTTTGTATCTTGGCTCACAATAAGCCCCTACTAAATGTTTGTTGAATGAACTGATGTTCCTAAGTAGGGAAAGTGAACAGACTTAAACATACTGCAGGCTAAGTAGTTGTCACGCGTGGTTTTCAACATGCATACGCTATAGAGAAAGCTGGGAACAAAATAGTCAAGACATAATAATGTTCCCACATTCTTCACAGGCACTTGGCCTGCTGGCATGCTTTAACTATCTACTGCTCTTTAATACTTCAAGATACTACAAAACTCTTCAAGATGTTTGCAACCTGTTCTTTGAATTTAGCTGAAAGTCAAACAAAGTTTTTTTTTTCTTTAAGAAACAGTTTTTACTTGGCAACAATTTTGGCAATCAAGCAGCACATTTCACCTTCACAATAATATACATCACGCACACATCATGTTTTGACAAACCTGCAATTTATAGATAAATGTATCATTTAGAAATAAATGTAAATTGCTGCAAACTAAAGCTGTACTTAAACTTTTTATTATGAAAATTTTCAATGTATACAAAAGAGAAAATGGTACAGCAAACACCCATAATCCCATCATCCAGATTCTACATTTATCAGATTTATCAGGATTTCCCCACTGATTCTCTCTTCCTGTCCTCTTTCTTCTTTTCCCCTGCTTCCTCCCTCCCTCCCTTCTCGACCCCCCTTCCCCCTCTCCGTCTCCCCCACCCCTCTCTCTCCCCCCCACCTCCTGAATTATTGTAAAGCAAACCCCAGACATCCCATGAGTGATTTCACCCTATTTAGCTATTAAATGAGTTCATTTCCTGGAAACACCTCTATTCTGTTCTAGGATCTAGCATAAGCTAGATTCTAATTGATCTTTTTTTCAAGTACCAATATCTATGAGTCACTTAAACCCCAAAGGGTGTCCAATCCTGTGTCATTTCCTGGAGAAATATCAAATACTTCCATTTTAAGTAAAAGTTTACTTTCCTCTTTTTGTCTTAATAAAGATAAGATCTTTAAGCAATGGCTATTGTAAAATAAGTTAATAATTTTTCCCATAGAAACATTCACATCAATTAAGTCAGATTGAAGACATTCTTTAAATTCTTGCTAGACAAGAGTTTTGTAGATATTTAATATACATCTTAACCATATTCTAAAAGCCCCCTTTCCTGTTATGAAGAATACTATATCAAACCCAAAGACACAACAAAGTTATACCTCTGCTTCCCCATCTTTACAAAGCTAAGAAGTATTAACTCCTTGGATTGAAATAGCACATTCTTCTTTTAAAAGGTCTAATCCCTTTATTTCCTAAGTAAACTCTGACACTTTCCAAAAATAATCTGAATAATTTATGAAAAAAACATATCTGCTGCTAATGAAATTAATTAACCTTCACACCTGAGGAGTATTTCCATTCTCCTTTCCTGTGAAAAATAACACAGAAGCCAAGGGCAACCTTCAGGTACATATCTCTCACAAGGCAAGATCAGACCAGTTAACTCAAGACAAAATATTATGATGTACAACTCAGAAATTACTAGAGATAAAATTTCAGCTTAGACTTTGAGCTAAGCTGGAAGTTTATCTATTAGTCACTAAAATGGCCTCCTGCAGTGTAACATACCCTGCTTATATGTTCTCAAATATGGTACTTGTTAATTGAGAAAACTAGACTCTTTTGTTTCATACTTCACTTTTTACCTCATACAGGTGTAGTTAAGTACAACTAATTTGAGAGGTTACCCTTGATTCGGAGTCGAGATTTATATAATCAGCTATATTGAAATAGGAGAAATAAAACATATGTGATAGAAAACTCTGGTGAGTTTGTGAGCATCAGAAATCACTATCACTACCATATTACAGTAACACCACCAAAATCTCATCACCAATGATTTTCATGTATTTTGGAAAGTATGAATAAACACCAGGACAACTGTTTGTCATAAGTTATTTTGTAAGAGTAGAATATCAATCGGTTTGCCATATTCTGTCATAACAGCTACCCTCAACTTCTATTTCACAGAATTTGAAAAACCATTTAACAGGGATCAAAAGTATTTGAAATTCCATTCCCCTTCGCCCCATCCCCCAGATATAAAGTAAGAGTTTCTGTCATTTAAACCTTTGGCATCTGACTTGACAGATACAGCTATATAATTAGGATTACAAAACCAATTTTTAAAAAGTACAAAGTCCCTAAAATATTCCCCAAGTAAAGACAATATATAGAGAGAGAACAAGTCAGATTCTAAGCTTCAAAATTTTCTCTTAAAACAAATTTGCTTCTACTTGAATACGTAAGATTTAGAAAGCGTCTCCAAATGTGTAACTACCCAAACACATAATCAGGATTTCAAGATGTTTAAAGTAAATTTCTGCTTAAATATTCCATAATATAAAAGTTAGAGCCTAACGAAATAATATGAAAATCGTTACCCTTCTGGGATGAGAGCAAACCTGTTGTTTCTTTCTCGCAGCACTAAACAGAAGGAACCTCCCACGCCCAGAACGCCAATCTGGAAACCCAACATTCTTCTCACAATTGCAACTTTAGAGAGCAAGTCATAACACTTCCTGCTAGAGGGCGAGCACCCTGACACAGCAATGATACAATACTTACGAATTCCCTTCCTGTCAGCCTCACAGTATTTTGCCAAGTATTAACAAATTCGAACTTCACAACATTTAGAGAAAAGTGAATTTTTTCATTCCAGCTCCACTGAAATCATGCAAGAACACAAGGGAATTTAAAGTTGGTTCAGGTCAAATAGCTACAACCCACATACCTATTTAAAGTTTGAACATTAGCCAAGTAACCTGCTTATTTTAGAACACATGGAACCAGCTTCTCCCCAGAGGCCAAGTCACTCGTCCATAGGAAAGTGCATTACTTAGAAAGGCAAATTAACTGTCCCAGACCGCTTACGTTCTATTATTCATCTCGATCCATACTTACTCACGTCTTCATACAACACTTACACTCCATATGCTAGGTGTCAGAGCATTAACTGTGAGTATCTATATCTTGTTTTCTGTTGAATACATAAGCTGTTAAGTGTAGGAACTATATTTTCTACCAGCCTAGCATACAGGAACGAAGCCAATACTTGCTGAACTGAATTTTCTATTGAGAGGCAGTACTGCTGAGTAGTTTAGAGTTCTGGAGCCAGACTGGGTTCAAATCCTGTCTCCACAATTTTCTAGGTTGTCTTTGGACAAACTGCTTAAGCTCTTGTGCTTGTTTTCTCATCCAGGGATGATAATAGTAACTACATCACATAATGATAACTATTTTGTACATTGTTGTGATGCTTAAATGATTTAATGTGCATTCAAATTTTAGATCATAGCCTGGCAAATTCTAAGCACTAGGTATGTGATAACTGCTATATTCTTATTACTGAAATTTGTTTTTTAACTGGTCTAGCAACTCTAATCAGTTAATTGTTAAATGAAGCAACTGGTTAGCTGAGTTCTCGCCCTTTATGGGAGAGAACAATAAATCAATAGGAGTACTGTGCTAGGCTCAGGAGACCATTTCTAATACTGACATAGGGCAAGTCAATCATTTGAAAGGAAATGGAGTGCAATGGGAGCATCAGGGTCTTAGGAATCTGACTGACTTCAAGTCTGTGTGACCTTGAACACATCACTTAGCTTCTCTGAGCCCCAGGTTCCTATCTATAAAAGTGGAACTAATTCCACATACTTCAGAGGGTTGTGATGATGATTAAGTGAGATAAATGCATAAGAGGGTCTGGCTCCAGCAAGGTGCTCAGTAAGTGGCGGCCATTGTTATAATCTGTCTGGGATATAATATGCATAATACCATCTGCTCTACCCACCTAATCTGCTCTACCTACCTAACAAGTATGAAAGTGAGATAATAGATCCTCCAGTCCTTTATAAATAATATAAAACAAAGTGAAGCGTTTTATGCTAACATTGAAATCTCAGAATAAGGAGGCGACTCACATTGCAGTCACCTGTAAAAAGGATCAGGACAGCCCACATCAGGAGGCAGAGTGTTCTCCTGTCCTCATCACTAACCACCATTAGCAGACACTGGATTACATTTCGTCTCCTTAATGGAAGCACTTTATTTCATCAATCACAAAAACTGCATGAACCATCAAAAGGCAACACAATCCCGAACAGAAGGAATAGAGCGTCAGGAGTCAGAGGACGTGTTTTTCCACCTGTTTTCATTGCTGACTCACTATGTGAAGCCTCTTCAACTTTCCCGAGTCTCAGTTTCACCATCTGTGAAACAAGCATAGCCCTAGCTGCCTGTGGCCAGTCAGGGAATATGTGGGGTAGTAAGGAACACTCAAGCACCTTGAGCTAACTGGAAGAAAGGGTATATGTGTATGTATTATCATGCATTTCCAGGGAAAACTGGGGCACAGGCAATTGCCTCCGGTAAGAAGGCAGTATCAGTGACAGGCCAGCAATGTTGAGTTTCCCCAGCCTTACTTTTCTTTAGCCACACTTGTCACTTCACAACACTTAGATGGGTCTGTCCCAAGTGCTATTAAATTAACTTCCTCGCGCTTCCCTGGTGGCGCAGTGGTTAAGAATCCGCCTGCCAATGCAGGGGACACAGGTTTGAGCCCTGGTCCGGGAAGATCCCACATGCCGTGGAGCAACTAAGCCCGTGCGCCACAACTACTGATCCTGCACTCTAGAGCCCGTGAGCCACAACTACTGAGCCCGCGTGCCACAACTACTGAAGCCCGCGTGCCTAGAGCCTGTGCTCCGCAACAAGAGAAGCCACGGCAATGAGAAGCCCATACACCGCAACAAAGGGTAGCTCCCGCTCACCGCAACAAAGGGTAGCCCCCGCTCGCCGCAACGAAGACCCAATGCAGACAAAAATTTTAAAAAATTAACTTCCTCAATGATCATGCTACCCAGAAACAGCTTCCTTGTCTTTCCCTTTCTTGGTCATCTGGAATGTATATGCTTTCTAGCTTTCTGAACTCTAAGGCTAATCTTTGATCACAGTGAAATCTGTCAACACCCAGTTGTTGATTTTAAAGTCCACTCACCATAACATGATAGAATTCACTTCAACTGCAAAATATTGTGGTGAAAGTTCTAGGAATGGATACTCCCTTTAAAAATGGACATCTTCTACCTAGTAAATACCAGGACATTTCCTAAAAGACTGTTGTATCACATCAGTAGTTCAGCCAGTTTCGGCCTGCGGCCCATTCTGTAACCTTCTAAATGTCTCATCATATGACGTATGTGCAGGTGTGCAGGGCCAAGGGGGGGTATTGGCGTTTGTGTATGTGCATGTGTGTGAGTATGTGTGTGAACAGCATCTCTGTTTTTCCTATGGGTAATGAAAATTGCTTTGGGAACAGAAGATGGTGGCAAGGGTTATGTAATCCATTGCACATTTTTATAAGCAGGCCACGGAATGAAAACAACTTTTACATTCCAAATTCATCATGATGAATGCTGGGGAAAGTCAATAGAAACCAACCTATGTTTTATCTGTACACGTAAAGTGCACAAGCTCTCACTCTCTCTCAAATGTTACAAACAAATCCATAAAGTTAAAAGTTCACACATGCACCTGTGGACACATACACCCTTCAGGGTGGGAAGGAAGGAAAGAGGCACACCCAAAGCTGCATGAGAATTTCATAGACGTATGGGTGTAATCTGCAGTTAGGACACAAGACCTAGGCATAGTATTTTTAAAGTCTCTTGCAACTTTCATTCAAACATCATCCCCTCCCCACCACACCCAGTACGGGTTATATTCTTTCCATGTGTGACACGTACAATGGAGGCCTCTCCCACTGTGCTTAATGCCACACCTCAATAACACTGATCTATCATCCTTTAATGGAACAGGATTTTACCCATCTTCATGACTTATAAAGTAAACAAACAAATAACACTCACAGTGAGTGAAACATCAAAGCAAAGGGATCTAACATAAAACAGGTACCAAATTAACACGGAGGATATTGCTACTGTAATTTTGGGCTATATTGGAAAGTTTAGGAAATTTATGCCAGGAACAGTATTAGGTACACAAACTTCCTGTTGCGTGGCTGTGTCAGTTTTAACAATCAAGTAGATCTGGTTTACGTGATGATTGGGGGGGGGGCGGGTAAATAAGCCACAAGAACATTTTAATTTCAATATTCCAAGGGCTGTCTCCCCAACAGTAAATATTTGTGAGCTCTGTTTTTACATAACAAAGTAATCAACCTTTTAAAACAGGATGTCTTATTATATATTAAATTATATACCTTGTCCTAATGCCCTAAAACAAAAGGCTGAAATAAACAGAAGGATTTAAAGCATGGGCCCTCCAAAAATTATCAGTTGAACTACACACGGGATAAGGAAGTGATTTGGAAGACATCTGTGGTGACTATATACAGTTAACAACACTGAACTGCATATTTCAAAGTTGCTAAGAGAGTAAATCTTAAAAGTTCTCATCACAAGAATAAAAAAGTAACTGTGGGGTGGTGGATGTTAACTAGACTTATTGTATTAATCATTTCACGATACATACATATATTAAACCATCTCGTTGTACACCTTAAACTAATACAATGTTATATGTCAATTATGTCTCAATGAAACTGGGGGGGAGACATCTGTGTTCTGTTCATAGCTAATAAAATCATACAAAGAAATAACTCATATGCTCTACACCTTCCTATCCTGAGGGTCTCTCATTCAAAAAAAGGATAGGGAAGGAAAAGAAACAAACAAAAAAACCCAACTAACCCAGCAGCTCCTAAACTTTTTGGCCTCAGGACCTGAGGACCCCAAAAAGCTTTTTGATATGTGGGTTAGATCAGTGTCTTTATCATATTAGAAATTACAACTAGGACATTTTAAAGATATTTATTTAAAAAAAAACTAAACCCGGGCTTCCCTGGTGGCGCAGTGGTTGAGAATCAGCCTGCCAATGCAGGGGACACAGGTTCGAGCCCTGGTCTGGGAAGATCCCACATGCCGCGGAGCAACTAGGCCCGTGAGCCACAATTGCTGAGCCTGCGCGTCTGGAGCCTGTGCTCCGCAACAAGAGAGGCCGCGATAGTGAGAGGCCCGCACACCGCGATGAAGAGTGGCCCCCACTCGCCGCAACTAGAGAAAGCCCTTGCACAGAAACGAAGACCCAACACACCCAAAAATAAATAAATAAATAAACTTATTTAAAAAAAAAAAAAACTAAACCCACCTCATGCTAATATAAATAACATTTAAAAATGAAAACTATATTTTAAAAAAATTTAATGGGAAGAGGCAGGGCACGCCTCGCTCCTCCGGATGTCTCTTGCTTCAACAGTGTTTGAATGGAACAGACCCAGGGACGCCCCCTTTTCCAGCCTCCAATCACCCTGGAACCTCTTTTCCTGTCGCATCCTTAGGAACCAACCACTCTGCCGTCCTCGGCCTCCGAAACCAGCCAACACCGTTTTTTCGGAGCTTAGCTCCTTACTGCTGATCAACCATGAGCTCCCAGATTTGTCAGAATTATTCCACCCAGGTGGGGGCAGCCGTCAACCACAGGGGTCAACCTGCATCTGGGCCCTCCTACACCTACCTCCCTCTGGGCTTCTATTTCTCCTGCGAGGATGTGGCTCTGGAGAGCGTGGGCCACTTCTTTTGTGAGTCCGCCATGGAGAAGGGCAAGGGCGCCCAGCGTCTCTTGAAGATGCAAAACCAGCAAAGCGGCTGTGCCCTCTTCCAGGAGCGCAGAAGCCGTCCCAAGATGAATGGGGTAAAACTCTGGACAACAAGGAAGCTGCCACGGCCCTGGAGAAGAACCTGAGCCAGGCCCTTGTGGACCTGCACCCCTGGGCTCTGGCCGCGCAGACACCCACCCATGACTTCCTGGAGAGCCACTTCCTGGAGGAGCAGCTGAAACTCATCAAGCAGATGGCGACCACCTGACTGACCCCACCTCCCACTGGCGCAGGCTGCCGCCGGGGTTGGAGTGGGGGGCTGAGCCAGTAGCTCTTCCAAAGGCTCACCCTCAAGTACGATGGGGGCCTCTGGAGCCCAGCGGCCTTTGAGGGGCCCCTCTGCATCCCTCCGGTGTCAGGGCTTCTGCCTGAGCCCCTCTCTGCAGCCACTAGGCAGCTTTTTGACCACCCTGGGGCCCTCACCTAAGCCGTGAGCCAAATGGAAACAAAGGTGTTTGCAGGAAAAAAAAAAATAGAAGAGTATATTGTTTACATCTTTGTTTAACTAAATACAGTGACAGCTGGATTTTCATATCTGCTTCTGCATTGTCTGTTGCAATATGTTGTTTTGATTCAAGTATATGAAGAAAACATGGCCTCCCACAGATACGTTGTTTGGAAAAAGGAAGTATTTTAGGAGCCTTTTCGGATAATTATGGATATTCTTCTTTATAATACCACGCCAAAACTGGGTAAGTGCTAGTTTCTTAAATAGTTGTTGCAGTGTGGAATCTGATATCAGATCAATGACGTTTTCATACTCTGTTACGTTAAAATCCATTGGTCTATCTTGCACTTTAAATGGACCTTTTACCCATGCTTGATTTCAGAACATCATGCACTGATCATATGGAACAATATTGTTTGACTAGTACAGCTCTGTTGTCACACTTCATTTTACAATATCTAACAAATCACTTCCATTAAAAACACCACCAACCTCAGTAGAAAAGTCTAAGTATTGATGCATGGTGGCTGACGCAAGTTTTCAAGAATTTGAATTTTTGCTTGAAATCTCTAACTTTATCATTGGCAACAAATACCCTCAGCCGTTTTCCTTGCAGCGACTAGCACACTTGATTCACTTTTGATAACATATCTGCCAAATATTCAGGTCTGAATTATCAGTTAATACGTCATTTGCTCTTTCAAGTAAAAATGGTTTTCTATTTTCTAAAAGTGCAGCTAGTTTAGCTTGCAAATCAAAAAACTGCACAAGTGCTTTTCCTCAAGACAATCACTGTAAATCCATATGCAGCAGAAATGTTTTTTATGTACTTCCCATTTCATCACACATAATATTGAAAAGATGTATACCCAAGAGTTGGGATTTAATAAAATTAATTTTTCCTGCTTAATCAAGGACATTCATTAATGAACTGCATGTTATAGGTCTTTTTCTAACAGGAAGGGTATGGTGTTGAATACAAAGACTACTAATACAGTGTGGGGCTAAGGCACTAGCAGTTTTACCCACCATTGCTTCTGTCAGTACAGTGAAAAAGCAAAGAACATCTTAGTGTTATTATACAAGTAATTTTGATCTCCAAGGGACTATGTGGCATACTTCTCTATTGAGAACTGGTGCTTTATTTGGTAATATTTATGATGGAGTCATCTAATTTTAGAGAGACAAAAAACATAGGGTCCATAGGTTTTTAACAAGAAATTTCAAAACTGAGAATGCAATTACCAGAATAGGTTTTAACGTGAGTTCTGTTCTGTTGAACTGTGAAAAGAAAAATTAATTGATTACTATCAATTCTGAGGGGACCAATCTACAGGTTATTTACTCCAAAGAACATTTTGCAGAATCAGGTTCATGTCCATGAGATGGGAATTTATCATGATAGTGTAGTTTTTAGAAACTTTTAATACATTTTTTAAAAGATTAAGAAAGACAATATATTTGTTATAAAACTACTTAAAAATATCCAGTTCATATGTAGCAAGTCAGATTTTTCTTCTGATAATCAGTAAGAGTTTCCTTCTCTGATACTAGAAAAGAAAGGCTTTGAAAGTTAGACTCTGTATGAAATGCAGAATTATTACTATTTTAAAATATTAAAAATGAAGTGAACTATAGTATTTATGTATAAAATAATATGCGGGTTATTTGAAAGCAAATCCCAAACAACAAAAAAGGGGAGAGGAAAGATGAAATATAAGAACATCAAATATTGATAAACTATTGAAACTGTGGGGGGGTTCCTTATGCTATTTTACTTTATATGTTTGAAATTTTCCATAAAAATAAGCTTTTAAAAATTCCATGAGCTTAGAAAAAAGTATTTTGTATTTTGGAAAGCAAAAATAAAATTCCTGGCTCATATTCATTCATTACACGAACACTGAATGAACATCCACTCTGTAAAAGGCACTGTACTTAGATGGCATCAGGAAATAGAAAGATTTATGAAATATGCCTTTTACATTCAAGGAGCTCAGAGTGTCTGTGTCCATATATGTAATTGATTCCCTAAAATGGGTATAATGCCTCCACTATGACCATTCTAAGGGGTACTTATACTATTACAAAGCTCAGCTTGAGCCAACTGAACTGCAAATCAGGATAATGCAATTTTAAGGAAAAAAAAAAGGAAAATGGCATGAAAAGAAAATACAAAAAGGAAACTTAAAAAATAAGAAATGAGACTCTCTTTGGTTTTCCTCTATAAAAGGAAACCAACAAGAGATGTGAGCAAATATGGGCATGACCACATCATTTTTCCACCACAACCCCATCATCTTATTTTACTTCAGGACAGGAACCATCATGTCATCTCCTTTGAGTCAGCTCTTGTACTACTCACATAGGCAAAAATAACTGAGCAATACATTCACTTTCCATGGTGAACATTAAATACATTAAGTATTCTATAATTCTTCCAATGAAAGAAGACAGCAGTTACAGATTCCATATTTTAATTTTCAGGGCTACTATGTCCATTCACACCGCCCGCCCCCCCCCATATAAATTAAGACCATCCTAAAGAATAAATCCACAAGTTAAATCAGTAACATTCCTCAGTTACTCAAGGGGTCTAATTATAACACTGATAAATGAAAAATAAAAGTGAGAATCAAAAAAATCAAACATTTACTTTAACTATCATCTTCCAGCTTATTGCCATATATTCCAAACAAATTATCAATTTTTCCCTATTCAAACTTCAGGTAAAATGTGCAAGAGTTCTCAAAACTCATTCAGTGTAGGTCTTTAAAAGCTGAGTGATAGATTAAAGGATTTAAAATTGCTCCATTGTTTTCATCTTTAATATTTATTAAGCTCTATGAGGGCAGTGATTTATCTTTTCACCAATCTATCTCAAGCATCTAGAACAGTGCCTGGCACACAGTAGGCAGGCAATAAGTATCTGTTAAGGAGGGTGGGGGCGGGGGGATTGGATGAAAGCAATCAAAAGGTACAAACTTCCAGCTGTAAGATAAATAAGTACTAGGGATGTAATGTACAATATGAGAAATTAACACTGCTGTATGTTATATATGAAAGTTAAGAGAGCAAATCCTAAGAGTCCTCATCACAAGAAAAAAAATTTTTTTCTTTCTCTTTTATTTTGTATCTATATGAGATGATGAATATTCACTAAACTTACTGTGATAATCATTTCATGATGTATGTAAGTCTAATCATTATACTGTACACCTTAATGCTGTACGTCAATTATGTCTCAACAAAATGGAAGAAAAAAATTCAGGAACAAATATTTACTTTCAAATGAAAAAAAGTATCTGTTAAATAAATTTGTGATAATAACATTGCATGCTAAAGGAATTAAACTCACTGTCATGTGCTATAGTGGTTTATTACATAATAAAGAATAAACTTTTAGCACTTTTAATGCAAATCACATAAATAAACATAAAAGACATCTACTCTTGTCCCATTGGGTAACCCTACAAAATAGGGTGATTCCAAAGAGGTAATCCAGCCAAAGAAACGGTAGGTTATATCTTTCTAGTGGCACCGAATCCATGATCATATTTGGCAGCTGAATGATTTTCTAATTCTCCACTTTCCGAAAAAAAAAGGCATTTCAGAGAAAAGTGGAATGGAAGGTATAAAGAACTCTGAATTTTATCAAGTTTTCCTTCAAAATTGCCACACACACAAAAAAGAAAAATCGCACTTAAGTTGTCAAGATCTCAATGCTTTAGCTTTCTTAACTTTAAAACGACTACTTTTTGACCTCACAAGGAATCACAAAACCTTCAAAAGAAACAGCCGCTTCAGCATTTCCTGCCTGTCTGCCCTAGTCCAAGATTAACCTTGTCAGTTTTTAGGAAGACTTATAAAACTCCCTTAAATGACTAATTCAGATGAAGTGGTAACATGAAGCCGCAGTTTTTATAAGATGCTGGTTTCTACTTGTTACCAGATGTTGCCATCACTTCAAAGTGTTAAATGCATTCATGAAGAGGTTCAGATATATTTGCATGTGGAATATTTTCTGACTTCTGCTATTATTGTGAAGACAGAGGAAAACTGTTGCCTTGTTGTCTAATAAAACATCTTTAAGGTTGCCAATATTCACTTCAAGAATCACCAAGTACTCTGTCGGTCTAATTCTTCCGTGTAATTCTTGCAAGCACATATATATATAAACACTTTCAAAACACACCCCAGGAACTTCCCTGGCGGCGCAGTGGTTAAGAATCTGCCTGCCAATGCAGAGCACACGGGTTCGAGCCCTGGTCCGGGAAGATCCCACCTGCCGCAGAGCAACTAAGCCCGTGCGCTACAACTACTGAGCCTGCGCTCTAGAGCCCGCGAGCCACAACTACTGAGCCCGCGAGCCACAACTACTGAAGCCCACGTGCCTACAGCCCGTGCTCCCCAACAAGAGACACCACCACAATGAGAAGCCCGGGCACCGCGACAAAGAGTAGCCCCCGCTCGCCGCAACTAGAGAAAGCCCACGTGCAGCAACGAAGACCCAACGCAGCCAAAAATAAATAAATAAATTTAAAAAAACAAAAAAAAAAAACCACACCACAAATTAATTCCATTTCTTTGGGAGCTTGTCATGAAACAGCCCGCTTAAAGATCTAGCTGAAAAATCCAAATGTGTGTGTGTTTGTGTGTATGTGTATACTTTTGGAGTTGCTTTTTTAGACAAACAGTAAACAGTCAACAGCTTCACATAGTTCAGGGTTCCTTTGCCAGGATAACTCAACAATTGCACTAGGTTTTCTGCTTCTACCCATTCTTCTCTGGTTATGTTAATTTCTTTGGTTATGTTGCCATTGGGGTTTTATTAGGTTAATTAAAAATGTTTTTTAATCTCCAGAGAGAGTTTAACGCAACAACAATGGTTGCTATTTTCTACACATAATGGTCATTGTTAAGTTTTGGCCCAACACAGCATCCTGAATACAATGTAGATTTATCCTTAAGATTGGCTGCAAAAATACTGTGGTCTCACACAGTGTTATGTGCCCTTTCTATTCAAATGTCTGGGAGATACCCCATAACTCTTATTTTTGCTGATACCCTGATTGTATTTCTCTGAGGATGGAGTTGAATCCATAAACATAACACTAATGCTGGCTCAGATTTCTAGACACTGAATTGTAACTGACCAGTCTTGCTTGCTCAGTATTTTATTTGGCAATCTGTTAACCTGGTACAGCTAAAAAGTCTCATAATTAATTCTGCCACAAATCAAACAACTTTTGTGGCCTTCGCTTGCTAAAAATCATATTGTTAGCAAAAAGTCATCCATGCAAGAGCAACTTCTTCCTTCTCCCAGTTTATCCCTCTCCCTGGTACTCTTACCTCAGAAATTGGCTAAGCCATTAGCAGGGTTCTTTTGATGGGGTAGACTATGGTAGGCTCACTGGCTCTGAGAATTCACTGCTTTAGAGAATGAGCTTTTAAAAGTCTCTCATTAGACCAAATACAAAAATGCAGATAAGCTACATGTGAAGAAAGAAGTTGGAATATCTGTTTGATGAGTACCATCATACTGCATTCTACCTTAAATTACACTTTTTTTCCATCACAGGATAGGTTTTGCTGTAGCTGTGACTATTAACCTAAACAAAGTTAGGAGTAGATGGGGAAGAAACAAATCACTGATATTAGTGGTAGTAAATTTTTTTTCAGTATTAATTCTGTATTTAAATGGATTCAGTGATCATCATACATCCTTTTACCAAGGCTCCTCTATTCTTAAAATCTTAATTTTGTCCTATTTTTTAATTGGCTGAATTTCACTTTCGAGTATTTCTCTTTTCTACGAGTTCTTTTATATTCATGGGAACTGCCTAGTACCTTCATTTTTGAATGACATCTTGGCTTACTATTCTTGGATCACACTTTTGTCCTTTCAGAACTCTGTACACAATGCTTAGTGGTAGTAAATTTCACTGTAATAATTATACTAAAACTATATGAGCCACATGCTATAACTTAGGTAAGTTTTCCTTATTGAGAAGTAATTCTGTTAATTGTGTTTAAGGTAGTATAACTGGACTGTGATTTTCAAATTCCTGCTTTCTGAGTGTAACCACTTAATGCCATATTCAGAATGTTACAGGCTGCCAGTGACATATTTATTAAAACAATAAAAGCCAATTTAGAATATAAACAGGATGGGAAAGAGAGCCAAGTTTTTTTGGTGCTTCCACCCTGAATCAAGAAGCAGAAAGAAGGGTGGAAAAGCTTTATCTTGAGAAAGCAAGACAGAAATGAAAGCATGATCTCATTCACTTTTCCCGCACCCAAACAAGGTGACATTTTCTGTTCCTTTCTTCTTCAGCCCTAATCAGTTTAACAGTCCTCTTCTCTTTTTTTAATCCCTAATAGTAAGTTTCCAAGTGCCCTTTTTAAATTAAGAGGTTTACCAGATTCTTTCTGTAATTTTTAAGATTTTATTTTTCAGAATCAAAGATCAAAGCATGAGAATGCACAAAAGTTTTCATTTAAAATGTTTTGATTTACTATTCATGACTAACAAACACATCCTAAACTCCAATACCCTAAATCCCAATGATTTAGTGGCATATTGTGTTTTGCTATGTGGGTTAATGCATTTGTTTGAAACAACAGAAGAGGTAAACCATACTTAAGGCAGTAGGTTTAGGAGTCTTGCAAAGAGAAATCTAAGGTGCGGGGTGGGGGGAGTCTTTAAAAAGTCTGGAAAGAACTCTTCAAATAATTTTAAAATTCAAAAACATATCAGTGATTTAGAACTTGAAAGTTATATACCTAAATCAAGAAAAGTTTCAATATTGGTAATTAAAAAAAAGATATCCAAGTTCTATCTGAAGAGAAATGACCAATTAATATTTGTTCAGTGATTTAAAAATCATAAAAGTAGGCACCACTTTAGAAAATAAGACCTAGCATGAGACTACAGAAGAAATTAAATTGTCTTCCTTAATGGAATTATCATTTTTAACTTAATTAACATTACATATGCAATCTCAAAATTCTAATTTATTAATGTAATTCCTATTGACAGCACAGTTTTTTGTGGTCATAGACCAGCTTATTCTAAAAATTTATGTGGAAAGAAACAGGTCTTAGAACAGGTAAAATTTATTGAAAAATAGACTGGGTGAACTCACTCTGCCTGGTGTTAAGTCATTTCTTGTAGCTACAGCAATCAAGATAGTGTGGTTACAGAGCAACACATGAAGAACAATGGAACAGGCCAGAGAACCCAGAAATAGACCTACACAAATAAGCTCAACTGATTTTTGATAAGCGTGCAAAAGCTCATCAGTGGAGGAATGGTGCTACAGCAACTGGACAACCATAGGGGGAAAAAATAAGAACTCTGACCTAGACCTCATTTTGTGTAATTTTGTATAAAGATTTACACCAAAATTAACTCAAAATGGGCCACAGACTTAAATGTGAAACATAACACCATAAAACTTTAGAAAAAATTTTTTGAAAAATTCATCAGGAACCATGTTTGGTGAAGGGGCCTTGGACATGACACCAAAAAGACAATCCATAAAAGGAAACATTGATCAACTTGGCCTTGTCAAAATAATACTTTTGTTCTGTGAAAGACCTTGCTTGGAGGATGGAAAGACAAGCTACAGACTAGGAGAAAATAGCTGTATACCACATATCTGACAAAGGATTGTTATCTAGAATATATAAAGACCTCTCAAAACTCAACATTAAAAAACAATCCAACTGGAAAATAGGCAAAAGACATGAACAGATATTTCACCAAAGAGGATATACAGATGGGAAACAAACACATAAAAAGATGCTCAGCATCATTAACCACTGGGAAATGCAAAATGAAACAAAAATGGGATATCACTACACACCTATCAGAATAGCTAGAATAAAAATGTGACAATACTAAGTGCTAGCAAGGATGTAGAAAAACTGAGTCGCTCATACGTTGCTGGTAGGAGATTAAATGGTACAAGTCACTACAGAAAAACATTTTGATAGTTTCTTATAAAATTAAATATGCAACTCTCATATGACCCAGAGATTGCATTTTTTGGGCATTAATCCCAGAGAAATGAAAATTTACAATCACAGAAAAACCTGTACACAAATATTTGTAGCAGCTTTATTTGTAGCAGCCAAAACGAGAAATGGCCCAGATGTCCTTCAATGTGTGAATGGGTAAAAAAACTATGGTAGGGGCTTCCCTGGTGGCGCAGTGGTTGAGAATCTGCCTGCTAATGCAGGGGACACGGGTTCGAGCCCTGGTCTGGGAAGATCCCACATGCCGCGGAGCAACTAAGCCCGTGCGCCACAACTACTGAGCCTGCGCGTCTGGAGCCTGTGCTCCGCAACAAGAGAGGCCGCGACAGTGAGAGGCCCGCGCACGGCGATGAAGAGTGGCCCCGCTCGCTGCAACTAGAGGAAGCCCTCGCACAGAAACGAAGACCCAACACAGCCAAAAATAAATAAATAAATAAATAAATAAAATTAAAAAAAAAACAACAAAGCAATGAGCAAGCATCCTTGAGTATATGTATTTATTAAAAAAAAAAGAATTATGGTACATTTACACCATGAAATACTACTCAGCAATAAAAAGGAGGAAGGTATTGATATACACAACTTGGATGAATCTCTAGAGAATTATGCTGAATGAAAAAAGCCAAAAGATTGCATACTCTGATTTCATTTACATAATACTTTTGAAATGACAAAATTATAGAAATGAGAAACAGATTAGTGGTTTCCAGGGGTAGAGATGGGGCAGGTGCAGGGGAGGGTGGAAGAAAGTGTGTGCTGTTACAAAAGGGTAACAAAAAGGATTCTAGTGGTGACGGAACTGTTCGGCATCTTGACTGTATCAATGTCAACATCTTGGCTTGGGTACTGTACTATGGTCTTGAAGAGGAAAGACTTGGGGGAAACTGAGTAAAGGGTACACAGGATCTCTCTGTGTTATTTCTTACAAGTACATGTCTACAATTTCTGCAAAGTAAAAAGTTCAATTAAAAAAATCTAACTCAGGGCTTCCCTGGTGGCGCAGTGGTTGAGAATCCACCTGCCAATGCAGGGGACACGGGTTCGAGCCCTGGTCTGGGAAGATCCCACATGCCGCGGAGCAACTGGGCCCGTGAGCCACAACTACTGAGCCTGCGCGTCTGGAGCCTGTGCTCGGCAACGGGAGAGGCCGCAGCAGTGAGAGGCCCGCGCACTGCGATGAAGAGTGGCCCCCGCTTGCCGCAACTAGAGAAAGCCCTTGCACAGAAACGAAGACCCAACACAGCCAAAAATAAATAAATAAATAAATTTATAGAACAGGTTTCTCAGACAGGTTGCACATTAGAATCACCTGAGGAGCTTTTTTTTTAAAAAAAAAAATCTAACTCAGAATTAAACACAGAATATAGTATAATTAAATGGATAGGGAAAAGGGAAGAAAATTTATATGCAATAATTTCATATCCTATTTTAAACATTATTCCCACGAATTTTTCCAGAATACTATAGACATAACTACTGACACTATAGTCTTAGCTTGTATGGTCAATTCATGACTCCACTAGAGTATTTGATCTGGGTAAATGATATTTTTCTGTTCAATACCAAAATAACAAGCTGATATAAAGGAGAATTTCAGGGCAAGAACCCACCAATGCATGACAATTTTGGTATCTGTTATTAGAAATATTTACTTAAGTGACACTTCTCCCCAGATAGTCACTCGTTGATCTCCTTCATGTCTTGCGTCAAATATCTTCCTTTCAGTGAGGCCTCCTGTGACCACATGATTTGAAATGGCAATGCGCTCTTCCCACTCCCTATACCCTCAACTTTAATTTTCTCCATAATACATTACCATCGAATATACTATATTGTTGTTCATTTTGTATCTTCCCCTAGTAGGATGTAAGCTTCATAAGGATGGTAATTTTCATTTGTTTCAGTCACAGGTATAATCCCCAGTGCCTAGAAAATAACCTGACCTATAGAGGCACTCAGTAAATATCTGAATAAGTGAATGAATCAATGAATAAAATGGAATTTTTTTTCTTGGTGAGGAGTAATACAAAGGGGGAAATACTGGCTCTCTGAGAGAGAAAATCCAGTTTGGAAGAAACCAAGAGTGATAAATCCGGGAATTCCCTGGAGGTCCAGTGGTTAGGACTCTGCGCTTCCATTGCAGGGGGCACGGGTTCAATCCCTGGTCGGGGAACTAAGATCCTGCAAGCCACGCGGTGTGGCAAAAAAAAAAAAAGTGATAAATCCTACAGTGTATATCCAATATATTGGCATTCGAGTTTTCAAAATCCTTTGGATGCAATACAATGTAGGAAACTCTTTAAGATCAATGATTAGGACTGCAGCTTTGTAAGCATAAGAGTACTTTGGTTGAAGATACAACCTGGAAAATAATGTACCACTTTAAAGCTATTACTAATGAATTTTCATTAGCTATGGAAGAGTTGGTCGAGTTAAATAATGTTGCTTAAGTTATAGGTGAAGTGAGTTTCAGAGAGTTTATGTCAACTTTAAAGACATGGCATCTGCCATTTTGTTAACATCTGAAAGAAAACTCCAGTTTGTATAAACTGATTCAGGGTGGAAGAGGCATTCCTAGTGAACCACGCTGGACTCTGGATGTGGTATTTAAATTTATGGCAAGAAGAGTGATGGATTAGGTATCAGGAGACCCCATCCCCCACCACTGTCCTCCACCACTGCATTAGACCTCTGTCGCCTCTTCTGCAAAAATCAGTGGCTGGATTAGACTCTGAGCTCTTCAAACGATGGCACATTATGTTAATTATCTTAGTGATAACAGTGCCTAGCACACTGTTGATAATTAATAAAGGCCTGTTAAATGAATTAAGTAATTAAATAGGAAGTTCTAAATGGGTCTCTGGGAAATTGTATCTTTTCTTGACTGAACTGCAGCCCTCCTCTCTCAGGGAGGCCTATCCTTTCCTAGTTGGCCTGCCCAGAATAAGGCAACTAGGTCCAGGAACTTCTCTGTGGGTTGAATACAGAAGATAATGGCAGAGATCAGTTCTAGGTGTCATTAGCTATATTGGCCTGAAGGGTTCTTGAAAGAAAAACTCTGATCTGTAACTGATTCTTTTTATCATCCTTGGATAATCCCTCCTTCCCATGTTCATCCCTGAAGAGTCAAAAGGTAAAGACTCCCTCAAACTTACTGCTGCACTTTCTAAATGTAAAACACCAAGCTCTTCTGAAAATGTCAAGTGTCAAATGTACTCAATATTATTTCTGGATGGATAGACAAGAAACTAGTACTAATGGTCACCTCCTGGGAAGGGAAGTGGGGGATCGGAGTCAGGGGCAGGAGGTTTATTTTCTTTATGTCCCTTTATAGCTTTTGAATTTTGTTCTGTGTATGTATTTCATATTTGAAGCGTAAATTTAAAAAATAAATATTAGATGTGCTCAATAATGCTTTAGGTTGACTGAAAACCATTGTGTTTCAAAGCATTTGTCATTTACTTCTGCAATACTTAATACTGCTTACTTTTGTTCCTTATACTAGGTATTCAATGAATGTGTATAAACAAGGAATTTTGGATAAATCTGTTATACAAGTTTTTAAAAAGGTGATTACACAACTTTTACAGGCTTTCCATTATTCAAGCAGAAATATTACTAAGGAATAAGGTAGTGTTGGGAACAAGTCGATGATAATAAGCTACTAAGCATCAAGAAACAGGAAAAGGGGCTTCCCTGGTGGTGCAGTTGTTAAGAATCCGCCTGCTAATGCAGGGGACACAGGTTCGAGCCCTGGTCCGGGAAGATCCCACATGCTGCGGAGCAACTAAGCCCGTGCGCCACAACTACTGAGCCTGCGCTCTAGAGCCCGCAAGCCACAACTACTGAGCCCACGTGCCGCAACTACTGAAGCCCGCATGCCCAGAGCCTGTGGTCCACAACAAGAGAAGCCACCGCAATGAGAAGCCCGCGCACCGTAACAAAGAGTAGCCCCCGCTCGCCGCAACTAGAGAAAGCCCATGCACAGCAACGGAGACCCAACACAGCCAAAAATAATAAATAAATAAATTAATTAATTTAAAAAAAACAAAAACAAAAACAAAATACTTGCTGATGGTTGTGCATATCTGTGAATATACTAAAATCCGTTGAACTGTACAATTTACATGGTTGGTACAGAATGTGAATTCTATCTCAATAACACTGCTTTAAAAAGTGAAAAAATATTAATATGTCCCAATATCCCCGTTGATTCTGAAGTTAAGCAGTTCTCACAATGAAAGTGCTATCCGTACATAACATTCACTCCTGACCTTTCACTTAAGACAAGTAAAAGAGGAAGAAAACCAAGGAAGCCTTTGCTTAGTTTTCTGACAGGTTCACATCAATATGTATTTTATTCAATATGATTCATAAGTTACCCATTTGCTGATTAGGTTTTCACAATTTAATCTTTATCAGCAAGGGCCATCCATGGCCATTTATACCCTCTTTCAAATGTATTATATTTATGGAGACCTGCTGTGTGCCAGGTGTACTGTGAAAGAACCAGGAGAATGGGTTTATTTTCTTTTCTCCCTAGAAGAACAGTGTTTTCCATGGTACATGGCAGGAATTTAGTACCGTCTTTGAAGAAAACCATGTACAGCAGACATAGTACATCCAGATATACTGCATTCATTTGATCCCCTCCCACCAAATGAAATGATGACCAGATTTGGAATCCTGGGTTTTCCAGCTCATTTTAAAGTCTGGGACAATCAAGAAGTTCAAGGCAGAAAATTAAGGTGTCAGCTATACCTGTAGTTACTCGCTATTATCCTTGAGTCAGATAAAACTTAACAGAATGCTGTACTACAGAAAGTATGAGAGCTGCATGTGCAAGTAATGGCGAATCAATGTTTTTTAGGGCTTCTACATACATGGATATTTCCACAGCTGCAGAACCAACTACTGCAGAAGTACACGCTGTGCACAACATCTACAATTTAGTAAAGCTGGAAGGAATTTTATTTTTGTAAAAACTAAATGGGGTGTGGCTCATTTTCTTGCCAAAGGGCTATTTTATTCCAAGACACTGGTGTCTGCTGACCTTCATTTATAGGCTGAGCAATGTTCTATTTAAGTAAAATTAACTCATGGTGGGCACTTTTTTTAGGATGCAATAATTATTGCAAAGAAATAACAATGTTTAAATTTGATTTGTTCTTAGTTTAGATTTGATTATATTGGGTTATACATGAATGTCTTTGTTCACACAAGGTTTAAATTTAGAAATTATTTTATGTTGAGAAAAAAGGCCATATTTAAGTTCCTTTTCTACATGTAAGAATATTTTTAGGTTTCATGAAATACAATATTATGTTTTTTCTTCCAGACTGCAGGAGTATCTTACCATCTTTGTAGGCCTAGCACCTAACAGTCTTCATTAAACTTATTTTAGTTGAATGATGAAGCCATTCCACAAATAGACTAATTAAGGCATTGTCCATGTTACTATCTTTGGCTATTACTCCATCTATAGTTTGTACTATCTCAATATATACTTGAGAACTCTGGGCACATTTTAAAGTTTTCCTGAGGGTTACATCTCTTTATAAATGCCTTATAGGCCACCTTTTATATAATCTTTACACATTTCAAGGTACTTGACACAGCAATCCTCCCTTCATCTTTACACAAACCTTCTCTGGTTAGAGAAGTTTGCCACCTTCTGCTTGCACCTATAAATATATTCTAGTTTGCTTTTATTTTTCACGGGGCTGGGGGCCCAACTAATGCTGGAAAACTTTGATTTAGGATAAGATACCAAATGTAT
This sequence comes from Balaenoptera physalus, assembly GCF_965194825.1. Classification (NCBI taxonomy): domain Eukaryota; kingdom Metazoa; phylum Chordata; class Mammalia; order Artiodactyla; family Balaenopteridae; genus Balaenoptera; species Balaenoptera physalus. Next base: position 102,093,079 of record NC_138903.1, on the reverse strand, counting down.
GGGTTGGCTTATATCTTTAAACACGTAAATCTATCAGTATTACTTTTTGGTTATCTATACTGCATGGTAATTTGGCTATATTTGTTTCTTAATTATCATAAGACAAAATATAAAATTTTAATTATTCATAACCACTTGCAAAACTGATTCAACTGTAGCTTTAAACTGGAGACCCACAAACTGCTCAAAATATTTGTTGAATGTGTCAATGTCCTTCATCATTTCCTGGTTTTTGCTTTTGAAAACTTCCACTAGAGGAAATAATGGGCATCGTAAATTTAAAATTAATATGTTTTGGATTCACCCACGTCTAAAGGCTACATGTCATCTCGGAAAGATACGGATTAAATTTATAACTCTCTGCCTTCCCCAGCATTTTAAGTTTTCACTAACTTATTTTCTCTTTTCTCCTATTTTTTCAAAGGTAAACTTTTAAACATTCATGTTTATACTATTTCTACTATTGTAGAAACACTGAAGAACTTGAAGCTTTTTTTTCCTCCCCCCAAAAACAGGCATCAACATTACCTATTACCTTTCACCCTGCTCTAAGCTAAATTTGTTAGTGGCAATGACTTTATAATGGTGTCTGTCATGTATTAAAAGAGTCACGTTTCCAATTTTCCTTTGAGGGTGAATTTAGACTGTTGGATGGAATATCCTCATAAAAGGATACATTAATGGTAAAGGGGTTTCTTAGCTAAGCCAAGAGGCTTCTTCAACCTGAAACATTGTTAAAATCCTCCACATTCATAATGAAAAGCATTGGAAAGTCATATTTTCACAATACCATTAAATAAAACAGAAAAAATAAACTATCTTATTTATCTTCAATGGTGATACTTAAAGGAAAAAAAAGTTTAAATTAGAGGAAAATGAAGAGGTAGCTACAGATACCTGATAAAGATCACCTAAGGCAACATTAATTGACCTGTAAATGCGAACACTGATTGAGCACCTAATATACGCCAGTTTCTTTATAAATGTTCTCCTTTAATTTTAAAGACAACACTGAAAACAAGTGATATTATCCCCATTTTATAGATAGTGAAATTGAGGTTTAAAGGAATTAAGGAACTTCCCCAATGTCACGGAGATATAAAATAGCAAAACCATGGGAACCCATATTTTATGCTAAAATCCATTCTGACTATGAAATATAGCATGTACATGATCCCTCTGAGAACAAAAAAAGGAGGTGATAAGAACGAGTTGTCCAGTCAGACAAAACTTTCTACATCACTTCCGGGTCATCATGGGATGCCCGGACCAACATGGTCCTTAGTGCCACCAGTGAACTGGCGTAAGGAGACAGACATCCAGGAAGGGTCTGTGAAGCAGCATGGGATAAGTTTAGAGAGAGATATGCAGTGTACAATGAGCCATTTAAATATACAAAATATTTGTTAAGTGATGTAATTTGGGGATTCACCATATACTGAAACCAGGCACAAATTAACTGGTGGCACCAGTTTTACCACTATTGGATCTCCATTTAGTTATTTAAGCAACCTGAATGAAACATAAAACTTTGAGTTTATTGAGTATTGTCAACATACAGGCACACATCATTTTATTGCGCTTTCCAGATACTGCACTTTCTACAAATTGAAGGTTTGTGCTAACGCTGCATCAAGTGAGTCTACTGGCACCATTTTCCAATATGTGGAAATGTGTCACATTTTGGTAATTCTCACCACATTTCAAACTTTTTCATTATCATTATATTTGTTATAATGATTGGTGATCAGTGATCTTCGACGTTACTAGGACACACTGGAGCCTCAGATGATAATTGGCATTTTTTAAACAATAAAGTATTTTTAATTATGTACATTTTTTTAGATGTAACGCTATCACACACTTAATAGACTACAGTATAGTGTAAACATAACTTTTATATGCACTGGGAAGCCAAAAAAATTGATGTGACTCACTTTATTGCGATAGTCTGGAACCAACTGAAGTATCTCCGAGGCGTGGCTGTACTTCAAGAGACTGACAGCCTGAGATAAAAAAGCCTATCAACAAACACAGCCATTTCTATGTCCGTGAGTCTATTTCTGTTTTGTAAATAAATTCATTTGTATCATTTTTTTAGATTGCACATATAAGTGATATATGACATTTGTCTTTGTCTGACTTACTTCACTCAGTATGATAACCTCTAGGTCCATCCATATTGCTGCAAATGGCATTATTTCATTCTTTTTTATGGCTGAGTAATATTCCCTTGTGTATATGTACCACATCTTCTTTATCCATTCATCTGCTGATGGACATTTAGGTAGCTTCCATGCCTTGGCTATTGTATATAGAGCTGCTATGAACATTGGGGTGCATGTATCTTTTCAAATTAGGGTTTTCGTCTTTTCCGGATATATGCCCAGGAGTGGGATTGCTGGGTAATATGGTAACTCCACAGATATAGAAAAAAAACTTATGCTTACCAAAGGGGAAGGGGGGGTTAAATTAGAAGCTTGGGATTAACATATACACACTCTATATATAAAATAGATAACCAACAAGGACCTACTGTATAGCACAGGGAACTACACTCAATATCTTGTAATAACCTATAATGGCAAAGAAGCTGAAAAAGAATATATAAATATATATCTTTATATATATACAGCCATTTAACCAACTTCAGGATTAAAAGTCTCTTCATGATACTGAAAGTTTATGGTCACAAGTAAGCTTTCTGTACTTGAACTGAGTTTTACAGCAATCTGAAATCTAAAGGCTAATTAAATACAAACCTGTCTCCCTTCCCCAATTAACAGTTCTGTTTCAAAAAATAGAACTTCCTATGATTGTACACCCCACAGGATTCTACTTCATCCTCCTTTGCACCTGCTAACTAGATCAGAGGAAACCAAAATATTTCCAAGACATATACTTTACCTAAACCAGCTCCATACGAAACACTATATAAAGAATGGCTTTTTTTTTTTTGAGTGCTGCTGTTTGAAATCAAGGCTCTTTTTGCTTACACCAATGTTTAAATTTCAGAGATTGTCAAAGGAATTCATCTTTAAAACAAAAATCTTTGCAATTTCTCTTCTAAATATTTATCTCAAAGAAATAATCAGAGTCATGAAATGGTTTTTGCCCCAGGGTGTTCACTGAAGCGTTATCTATAAGATATGGAAAGAACAAAAACTTCCAACAACCTGGAATTAGTGAAATAAATTATGAAATATCCATTATATAGAATATCATGCAGTAATTTTAAATATTTTCAAAAATATCTGATTACACGAAAACATGTTCAAAATATAAGTTAAAAGAATGGGATACAAACAGTATATACAGTATGATCCCAATTTTAAAAATATCTAACGTTCTACACAGGAAACATGAAAAAATATGAACAGGTGGTACAATTATGAGTAATTTTTATTTTTCTTCTTTATAAACCCTTTTGTTTTCTTCTCATATTTTTAAAGTGGTCTTGTATTTTTTTATTCCAAAGTAAACTGATTAAAAAATATCCTAAGTACACACTACTTAAGACACTTTTCCAGCAGATTAACTAAATATACCTATTGACTATTATAGCAATAGGATATACCCTAGGAATCATGTCTTATCATTTTCACCTCTGAGAAAACAATCTTAAATGGTAATTCTCCCTCACCTGAAATACAAGCACCAAGATGTCAAAAACAACAATAAGAAATGGCAAAAATGGGAATATGCAAGCAAGTAAAGAAATACAGGAAAAAAAGCTTAAAAATTACATTCATCTATAAAGGACAATGTATTATTCAGTGTCAATAGCAGAATGTCAATCTGAGAGCAACACTATGTAATTAGAGCATATAATGTAGACTGCAATAATATGAATATTCAAAGCTATTATGCTGCCCTCTCAAATTCTATTTTATAGAAAGTAAAAATTTTATATATATACTTTTTATGTAAACAAGTATTATATATACATACAAATTTAAAACAGCTTAAGAGAATCAGAGTTGTATTTTCAATATATGGGTTACAAGATTACAAAAAAATGATTTGCTATTTAATCTTTTAAAACAGAGATGGTAGAAATAAGAGATCAGATTTTATAAAAGAAAATGATTTCTTTTAGCAAAGAGAAACTTCTCTTCAGAACTAGTCATAGGATATCAGGTTATTTCAAAAGTCCTTTAACTCAAGGCTTTCTGCTTATTCCATTTTCATTAAGTACTCTCACTTCACAAATGCTATTTTAACAAATGTTAGCAAACATAATTTTAACAAAATAAAAATGCATAATAACACAAAGAATGACAGAGTTAAAGAACAATCATGTAATTGTCAAGATGACAACAGACAGTGAAAATTAATTCCAAGTTAATAGTTTTGAGGGTGGGGGTTGAAAATGACCCTCAGGGGCTTCCCTGGTGGCGCAGTGGTTAAGAATCCTCCTGCCAATGCAGGGGACACGGGTTCAAGCCCTGGTCCGGGAAGATCCCACATGCCACGGAGCAACTGAGCCCGTGCGCCACAACTACTGAGCCTGTGCTCTAGAGCCTGCGAGCTACGACTACTGAGCCTACGTGCCACAACTACTGAAGCCTGCGCACTGCAACGAAGAGTAGCCCCTGCTCGCTGCAACTAGAGAAAGCCCGCGCACAGCAACGAAGACCCGATGCAGACAAAAAAAAAAAAAAAAGAAAAGAAAAGTAAATGACCCCTCAGAAGTCATCTAGCTTCCAACATGTTTGTTTTTCAGATGAAGACCTGCATTAACTTCTCACCTTTTCTGTGTTAATGATGGCACACCACTTAAACATAAGTGTATCTCCTCCATTATGCACTTTTCCATACCTGCATATGCAATTTAGAGTGCAATTATAAGGAGAAACATTTGATTTTTCATGCGTAATTTTACACAAAACCTCCTATTACGGGCAATCACAAAACTAAGAATGAAGTATGATAAGCCAAAGTATTTTGTAACCATTACCAATGAACGCCAAAATACTGCTCAGTAGTTACTTGGGAAAGGTTAAAAAAAAAAACAACCACCACATTAATGGCTTTTACAGGCTACTTGGCACAATATTTGAGGGAAAAAATATAAGAAAGTATTACACATATAGGGTTTTATTCTCTTGTTATCAACCATTTCTCTTATTTTTCATTACATTATGTCTGGCTTTATTTCTTCTTAGCTTGTAAAAGTGGATGGCTGGAGAACATTTACAGACAAGTAAAAATGTGGCAAGACTTAAGTGATGAGAATTCTACCATTTCTGTAAACTCTTATTAAAGCTTTAGTGTTTCTATGATATACTACTACAGTACTTTGAATTTATATAGCACCTGTCTGCTGAAGAGCCAAGGCTTACATAGCTCATTTATCCTTTCAGCATGCCTGTGAAATATACAGATTGAAAACAGATGGCTTACAAATAAAGTAAAATCCAGATATGAAAACAGAGAACTTCCATGATTTACTGAAGATGGCCTGTCTGTGCAAACTGTAGAGGCCTAAAAGATCCTGGAGTCCACACTCAATGCCTTTTCCAATAAACAATACTACCTCCTTATCATCAAACAAATTTCTAGACTGTTAAGAGAAATTAAGCTTTGTCATAATATAAAATCAGTAAGTTTAATGTGCCAAAAATCCTTGATAAGGAATGATATAAATGGTACCTCTATATTTTAAAGAAATAACATTACTCACGGAATAAGCCACTGGTGATCATCTTCCTGGATAGTCACCAATTTGCCTACAAGGTATTTAGCTTGGTTCAATATAGTTGCATTAAAATTGGAAAAAAATCAACTGATAAATATAACTGAAATAAGCCAGACTATATCTATATAAAAGATATATCTTATAAAAGAAAAAAAAATCCCAGCAGACCAAAATCCTTGAGCCATGCCCTCATTTTATAAATGAGAAAATGCGTGGTGTCTGGCACATGTATGTACTCAATGTTAGTTATCAATATAATAATCTTAAGTGACTTTCTCAAGGTCAAACTATGAGTCAGTGTCAGAGCCATGTCTAGAATCTAGTTCTTCTGAAGCAAGTCCAACATACGTCCCCCTTAGCATTGTAATTTTCATTTAACAGCAATGCTTTTTCATCCCTAAAACAGTTTATACTCACCAATATTTGTCTTTCAAGTGCTAAGAACAGGGCAAATTCAATGTTATTAATTAAGCATATTGAATTTTTGGAAACTGTCTCACCTCCATAACTACCATTGGCCCAAGTATTATCAGATCTTCTCCTGAGACTGACATTTCATGATCAGACAGTTTTTTATATTTCTAGGTCATAATTTTAATCAAAGCTCTCTCATCACTAAAAACAGCTAGTCGTGACCACTGGTATCTAAAAGACCTTCCAACAGTATAATGTATCCAAAAAACGTTTGAAACCTCCAACACAATGAACGTACATCATATGGTGCATCACTCTCTAGAATAATTATAGACTCAAAACATGATCTAGCTGTTTTCTTCTAAACTGAGTTTTATTATTTTCACAGATTAAACTTTCCCCCTCTGGATTACTTTTCACCAAAAGAGCATGAGCAAGTACAAAATGATTCCAAAAACAGTGACCCAAGTTTTCATGTACTGATAGATGTTCGTTTTCAATTTTATACCAGCTACTTTTGGAATCTGTACTAAACAGCAAAAACAAACAGTTTGGCATATTCATTCCACCTAGATTATAGCAATAGCAAATTCATGAATTTATCATATGTGCTAAGAATATTATGTCAGTAAATTTCTTGGAAAGGTAAGTAGAAATGCTTAAAACAGAATATGGAAAAATGGCAAGTGAATTTTCTTCCTTTTGTCATCAGTTTCACCATAAAGAATCTCCTTAGTGCTCAAGCACCACGGCCAAGTTTCTACCCCCTTCTTTTCTGTAACAGTCACGTTGTTTGCCTAGGAGCAAAATTTCATGGGGTTCCTAATAGTGCCCTGGATATTGATATTCTGCCAGTATAAACAGTCACAGTCAAGTCTAACGTGCTTGTAACCATTTGTAGAAGAGACTTAATCTCAACCCAAATATTACTCACTAGTCATAATTAATCCTTCTACCCAAAATGCATTAAGCCTAGACATTTTTAGCAATTGACTCTAAATGATGGCCTCAGACTAGACTAGAGACCTTGGACCTCAGTGTTGATTGTCTGTGTTAAATCAAGGCAGAGCATAATTTATTTGGCTCTCCCACCCCAGGTAAAGAGTTTGATAACTTTCTAGATCTAATTGTAGAAATTAAGAAGTAGACTCATAATCCTCTAATTTTAATGAAAGCCTGGGTTCATTAGATCATATGACTAAAAAATGAAGTCAGTAGTTGTAAATGAGTGGACATACCGAGACAATGAAAGACTGTGGTTGGAGAGCCTAGGGAGAATCCTGTTTTGACACGAGTTAATACTATCTTAAAAAGAACTTCTCTCCCTACCACTTTAACCTCGTTGGATAGTTGTGCTCTTCTTTTTTTAAGGTTAAATATTTGTTAGGAGTTCCATCTAAAATTATATTATCACCTCTCTTCCACTAGGGGGGTCTATCTACCAGTGTAGTTAACTCCAATTAACTCAGGTGCAGTTTGAGTCCACTTCCAGCTAATCTGTGCCGCAAGGCTAGCCTCGTGGTCAGAACTATGTGCTTTAAAGTTGTTCTAGTTTTTAGGCTCAGAAACCCATGCACAGCATGAAAATGTCGTGCTCAAGTCATTCAGAGGTTGCTGCAGTAAGTAGACAAGGATTTTTGGCTGAAGCATACAAAAGCCAAAATCTCTTAAATATTCCCAGTTTCCTTTTTAGCTGCCCTAGTTGTTTTCAAGACTGAATACGTATCAACTGGATCCATTTTTGTAAATAAGTAAAGCTTTTAAACTCTCAACCTCAGAGATTCCTCTGCCCATTTCTACACTCTGCAATATATAATCTGAATAGCAAAAACTGCCACGTTTTTCCAAAAGCAACCTTAACTTGGGCCACTTGGGTGGGTATTGGTCATTATGGGAGTTGTTTCTGTGGCCTCTCATTATTCTACTAAAATACTGACAGGTAAAAACCCAACTAGCTCGGTTTCTTAAATTTAGTGTCCACTGTTTTCCTGCCTGATTTCTGATCCAATTAATTCCAAACCACAATAACTGATGGTTAATTTTAGCCAAGAGATTATCCACCACCTTCAAGCAGATGCCTAATATAGAGAACAGTTCAACTGGAATATAGGCCAGACCCAGGGACATGGACAAAGCCTAATTTTTTAAAAACACTATCTAATGGGATATGGCTTCAAATCTATCATTTAGGAATGAAATAGGGCATGAATAAATGGACGATTTTTCTAGAAAATAATTAGTAAGATATTTTTAAAATTTAGAAAAGCCATAACTAGATTGAAGGGCCACATGGGAGATATATACCCCAGCACAAACATATTTCAAGCCCTTATTTTAAAAACAGCTTCTGTTTTTTATTTTGGATAAAATCTGAGCACCAAATTCCCTTTCTGCTCCCCTCATCCAAATCCAAGTAGAACTCCCTTGAGTAGAAGCTAGTTCACACCGCCCCCTCCCCTTTTTTGTCACGGTAGTTTTGGGAAAATGAACTTCAGCCATTACATTCCAGTTTTAAAGTCAAAAGAAGTCATGTGACCACTACCCTAGGGGCATCAGAGACTTGGGGCACGTGATGCCAATTGACATATGTGGGGCTTCGGCCACTATGTTGGAATTCACTGTAAATTGGATCTTCAGGATCAAGTTTAAGCTCCCAAACACACTGTGACATCTTGTAAAGCGGAGTGTGCGCTTACCTCTCAGTAGTTTTTAATTTCACCTAGGTTTTCTACCTACTGTGCAGCCAGCCAGGCTCTCTTCCCCACCCCCCATCCCTGGTAACAGGTCGGGCACCCCGAGCATCCCGTCTATCTGATCCTAAACGGCGAGGCTCTCCAACCCAGTTAGTTCTAAACTCAACCTTGAGTACCACCCGGCATGTTGTGCAGATCGCGTGTGGAGCAAGAATTTGCGTCGCGTACAGGAAATGTCAGAATGCATTAAGCCCACTCCACCTCCCAGGTTGGGATCTTCTGCCCTGGAGCCTGGCCGTTGGAGCCGCCAGCACATTACAGCAAGTAGCAGCAGCGGCGGCGGCAACTCTGGGACTGGCGAGAAGCCCGGGCGGGGGTGGTCGGCGTCCCCCGGCCTCTCATTAGACCGCTAAGTACTGCGAGTAGGGAAAAGTAAACACCGGCAAGTGCAGCTCTGTGGGAGGAGGGGGATGTTGCCCTCGCCCCCCGCCCCTTCGGCTCTGCCTCCCGAGGAGCCCCGGGAGGTGCCGGGCGGCCGCTGCCCCGACCGCGCGCTCGAGGCTGCAGAGCCAGAGGAGCTGAGAAGGGAGAAGACGGGCGGCGCGGGATCTGGGGAGAGGAGAACGGAAAGGTACTGCCCTAATGGCCCGGAGATGTCCTGCTACAGAAAGGAAAAAAGTGCTTACTCATAGGGAGACGCGGTGCGATAGCGATTCGCTCGCTAATGGCAAGGGAAGCAGGCGGCAGGCAGGCAACCGGAGCCTCGTTCCTTCCCTGGGCCACCGCACCCCGTGGAGCCCGGGGGCCGGGGTGAGCCCGTGAGGTCACCCGAGGAGGGCGAGCGGGGGCTGGAGGCGTCGCCGGCGACCGGCTCCGGGATTTCCTGAGTCCGGAGCCGGCGGAGGAGGGGGGAGGAGGGTGGCAGTAGCTGAAGAAGGACGACAGAGGGAAGTTAGGCGCTTGGTTTCCACTTCGGGGCCGCCGCCACAGAAGGGGAGAAGGGCAAGGGCTGGCGTCAAGGACTCCAGCCCAAGTTTGGCAACAAGTTAAGAGCAACTAGTGAGAAAGCACCATCTCTCCAGTGAAGAGCAGAAAACGTGTTTGCGGCGGGCGGTGGTCGTGGGGAACACTCGGTCACTCCCACCCGTCCTTGATGCGAACGATCGCTTTGGCGCCCAAGGTCTAGGACAGAAATTTCTGCAGCCTCCCTCTCAGTCCCCCGCCTCCCGTGCCAGGCACGTTCCTGCCGAGGTTCCCGGAGATGCTCTCTCCTGGACCCACTCATGCCCACGCCCAGGGATCCCGGTGCCCTCCCGCGCCTGCAGAGCACTTACATAAAGTCGCAGAGTACCGGATCTGGCCAGCCAGCCTCCAACCGACGCACTCAGACAACTTCTGCCGCTCGGAATTTTTGCGGCTGTGGTTCTAAAGCCAGCGCTCCCGCCCCTCCTGCCAGCCCCCTCCGCCCCTCGGCCGCCGCCATTGGCTCCGGTGGTGCTAGCCGTCGGCTGGGAACCAGGAAGGGGATTGGGCCACGCACCTGTCACATCAACTGGGTGGGGAGTTGGGAGAATAGGCACCGGGATGGGCGCCCTGGAGGGATGGGGAGTGTAACTCAGCGGCTGGGAGCGGAGATTGGTCCTCCGCTCTCGTTTCTTCCCCTCCCTGGCTATGAAGAGATTAGAAGTCCTCACAGCCTGGCTCGGGGACCACGTTCCAAAAAATCGTGTGGAATAAACGAAGAGATGAGAATGTTGGAGCAAGAGTTTGAACGTCACCAAGCCCCTATTTAAGTCTCTGGAGAGTACAGTTTCAACCCAGAATCGTAGAGAATCTCGGCATGGGAAGGGACTAGTAATACTAGTACTTAGTTTCTTCTGCTCCAATCAGCCTGCGTGCGGAACAACGCAGAGGGAAAACCTCAGCAATCTTCCCTTTCCAACGACGTCTAGGGAGCAGATATATGGACAGGACGAGGCTGTCACGTTTTTGGCTTCGTGCCCAAGTACATTGTTGACCAAAATCACCTGTCTGGTCTGTTTGTCCATGCGGAAAGGAATGAGAGGTGGAGGTGGGAAGGGAAGGTGGAAATAACGTGGTTCCCATTCGTTTGACTGGAAATGGATGTCAATTTTCATCAGTCTCCTTTCACCAGAGAAAACTTGGAGACATACTCCTGCTTCCCAGAGGACCCTTTCTTCTTCTTGCCCTCTGTGTCATAATTGACCTCTTTCATTAATACGCGCGGAGGTTTCCCCTCCTTATTGTGCATTCCAATCCTTTGGCTCACTCCAGGTCCAAAATCAGCTCCAAGGACCAGAGTTTGACGGATTCTCCAGGGTCAGGTCAAGAGACTGGCTTGTGGCACAGCTGTAGAAGAGAAAGGCTAAGCCCTTTCCTGTTTCAGTCACAACCATTTTGTTCAGGAAATGTGTGCTTGGAAAGTTTTTTAAGAATTAAAAATTGGTTCAATTATTTCTCATTTTATATGCAGTACGAAAATTGCTAAATTAAGAGTGGCCTGGGACTTCCCTGGCAGTCCAGTGGTTAAGACTCAGCGCTCCCAATGCAGGAGGCACGTGTTCCATCCCTGGTCAGGGAACTAAGATCCCGCATGCCTCAGGGCACGGCCAAAAAAAAGAGTGGTCTGAAAATCGAATGATCTTGTCAAGGAACCCTCACTTCATCTGCTATTATGAATTTCATTAGAGAAATTAACCTATAGTGAGTGCCGGCGCTTCTTGAATAGGCAGAAGAAGGGAGTTCATATACTGCCTAAAGGCTACACTAGCAGAGAAGGAATTGGCACTGGGAAAAAGGCTCATTAAATATTAATTAATGATTAACCAACTGGAAGAACATATGAAAGGCACAGAAAGGTGAAAAAGAAATGAGAGAGCAATCTGGCTATCGGAAATATTAAATTTCTGGTATGAGAGATTTTGTACTGGGTCAGGTTTGGGTCAGCACAAAATACTGATTTCAACATGTTCGTGTTGTGTGGACTGTGAAGTGTACCGCCACACACATTTACAAGAGGATCCACAGTGAGATTTCTGGCTTTCAGTAATTGGCCCAAGGTTTGGTGTGGTTTCTGGAATTCTTTACACAAAATTTCTAGATACACTAATACAGTACTTCAGTTTTCTACATTTTATGGCGTCTGTTAAGTCGCCACTGAAGAGCTTCCACCTGCTTTAAAACTTAAATTTACAGACTTAGAATGTCTGTATGAAGGGACTGTGCAAGCTAAATTTTCGAGTATGGATATATTTGTCTCAATTACTTAACTTAGTATTCTATTTTAGTTTATTTTTCAAGTGTTAGCATTTAGAATAAGTCAAAATATTAAGAATCCTATGCATATGCTATTTACACTTTCCTGTTGTTTTTTTTTTTTTCAAAAAAGCTTACATGGAAGCTTTACTTTATTTACTAACACTGAGGATGTCAGAATTCAGTAAGAGTTTGTGGTCAAGAAACGTCACTTTAATGGAAGTACAGTGGTCACAGTTTCAAAGCCACAGGGTGCCCAGGTAATGGCACTGTGTCTCAGTGCCTCGGTAGTTTCCAACGGATAAAACTTGCCCTATGTGGAGGCTGGTTGAGATTCCTGTTTAACAAGCTCAACAAAGTAGAACTCCATTTTAATGAATACTGCTATGATAGCCATCTTGATGTAACTAAGCTACTTCTGTGTTACCCAAAATCTAAGAGTCCTTTTCAGAGGCTAACATTTTGCTCTAAGAAAGGAGCCTCAGACTCAAAGCTCTATTCAAACTGCATTTCTTTCTGATCTTTCACACCATCAATTTAAGCCATATAGGATCATTCACAAAGTAACCCAAAGTTGGTAGTTTTCCTATCTATATAAAGAGGCTTGCAGGGACTTCCCTGGTGGTCCAGTGGGTAGGACTCTGCGCTCCCAATGCAGGGGACCTGGGTTCGATCCCTGGTGGGGGAACTGGATCCTGCATGCATGCCACAGCTAGGAGTTTACATGCCGCAACTAAGAAGGCTGCATGCGGCAACTAAAAGATCCTGTATGCCAGAACTGAAAGATCCCGCGTGCCGCAAATAAGACCCAGCGCAGCTAAAATAAATAAATAAATATTAAAAAAAAAAGAGGCTTGCACAGCTGGTCTTCAGGGTCCCTTTCAGAAGCTCAAAGGCAGATCAAAGGGCCTAATTCATCTTTTAAAAATTGAGTTATAATTAACATACAATATTATGTTAGTTTCAGGTGTACAACATGTTGATTTGATATTTTTATATGAGATGATCACCACAATAAGTCCAGTTACCATCAATCACCATACAAGTTGTTATAATATTATTGACTATATTCCGTACGTGTACATTACATCCCTGTGACATTTATTTTATAGCTGGAAGTTTGTACCTTTTATTCCCCTTCACCTATTTCACTCATTCCCCCATGGCCCCTCCATTCTGGCAACCACCAGTTTGTTCTCTGTATCTCTGAGTCTGTTTCTGTTTTGTTTTGTTTGTTCGTTTGTTCTGCTTTTTAGATTCCACATATAAGTGAAATCATACGGTATTTGTTTTTCTCTATCTGGCTTATTTCTCCTAGCATAATACCCTCCAGGTCCATCCATGTTGCCACAGATGGCAAGATTTCATTATTTTTTATGGCTGAGTAATATTCCACTGTATGTATGTACATCACATCTTCTTTATCCATCCCTCTATTAATGGGTACTTGGGTTGCTTCCATATCTTGGCTATTGTAAATAATGCTGCAGTAAACATAGGAATGCATATATCTTTTCAAATTAGTGTTTTTGTTTTCTTTGAATAAATATCCAGAAGTGGAATTGCTGGATTGTATGTTAGTTCTATTTTTAGTTTTTTGAGACACCTCCATATTGTTCTCCATAGTGGCTGTATCAATTTACATTCCCACCAACAGTGCAAGAGGGTTCCCTTTTCTCCACACCCTCTCCAGCATTTATTGTTTGTAGATTTTTGGATGATGGCCATTCTGACCCGTGTGAGATGATATCCCATTGTAGTTTTGATTTGCATTTCTCTAATGATTAATGATGTTGAGCATTCTTTCATGTGTTTGTTGGCAATCTGTATATCTTCTTTGGAGAAATGTCTATTTAGGTCTTCTGCCCATTTTTGGATTGGGTTGTTTTTTTTTTGATATTGAGCTGCATGAGCTGCTTGTAAATTTTGGAGATTAATCCTTTGTCAGTTGCTTCATTTGTAAATATTTTCTCCCATTCTGAGGGTTGTCTTTTCGTCTTGTTTATGGTTTCCTTTGCTGTGCAAAAGCTTTTAAGTTTCATTAGGTCCCATTTGTTTATTTTTGTTTTTATTTCCATTTCTGTGGGAGGTGGGTCAAAAAGTATCTTGCTGTGATTTATGTCATAGAGTGTTCTATGTTTTCCTCTAAGAGTTTGATAGTGTCTGGCTTTACATTTAGGTCTTTAATCCATTTTGAGTTTATTTTTGTGTATGGTGTTAAGGAGTGTTCTAATTTCATTCTTTTACATGTAGCTGTCCAGTTTTCCCAGCACCACTTATTGAAGAGGCTGTCTTTTCTCCATTGTATATTCTTGCCTCCTTTATCAAAGATAAGGTGACCATATGTGTGTGGGTTTATCTCTGGGCCTTCTACCCTGGTCCATTGATCTATATTTCTGTTTTTGTGCCAGTACCATATTGTTTTGATTACTATAGCTTTGTAGTATAGTCTGAAGTCCAGGAGCCTGATTACTCCAGCTCCGTTTTTCTTTCTCAAGATTGTTTTGGCTATTTGGGGTCTTTTGTGTTTCCATACAAACTGTGAAATTTTTTGTTCTAGTTCTGTGAAAAATGCCATTGGTAGTTTGATAGGGATTGCATAGAATCTGTAGATTGCTTTGGGTAGTATAGTTAGTCATTTTCACAATGTTGATTCTTCCCATCCAAGAACATGGTATATCTCTCCATCTGTTTGTATCACCTTTAATTTCTTTCATCAGTGTCTTATAGTTTTCTGCATACAGGTCTTTTGTCTCCTTAGGTAGGTTTATTCCTAGGTATTTTATTCTTTTTGTTGCAATGGTAAATGGGAGTGTTTCCTTAATTTCTCTTTCAGATTTTTCATCATTAGTGTATAGGAATGCAAGAGATTTCTGTGCATTAATTTTGTATCCTGCTACTCTACCAAATTCATTGATTAGGTCTAGCAGTTTTCTGGTAGCATCTTTAGAATTCTCTATGTATAGTATCATGTCATCTGCAAACGGTGACAGTTTTACTTCTTCTTTTCTGATTTGGATTCCTTTTATTTCTTTTTCTTCTCTGATTGCTGTGGCTAAAACTTCCAAAACTATGGTGAATAATATTTAGCCTATTATTGATTGTTTGATTCTCAAATATGTAAGGCCAGATTTTAGTGTATTTAAAAGTGTCTGCATGCATAAGAGTGTGTGTGTGTGTGTGTGTGTGTGTGTGTGTGTGTGTGTGTGTGAGAGAGAGAGAGAGAGAGAGAGAGAGAGAGAGAGAAAGAGAGAGAGAGAATATAATATGATTTTTAAATGCTATAAGTGTTTGAAGGCAGATGGATGGATCAAGAGACTGAAAAAGGAGCTTTCACCACATAGGTCATTGGTTAACTACCATAAATATTTGAGTCTGTGTCTACTAAACAAACAAAATGTGACTTTAAAAAGAGATTGACAGAGTTATAACATAGATGAACTTTGAAAATATTATGCTAAGTGAAAGGAGCCAGTTACAAAAGACCACATATTGTATGGTTCTATTTATCTGAAATGTACAAAAAGGGAAAATCCATAGAGACAGAAAGTAGATTCATTGTTGCTCGGAGCTGGGGTGGGAAGGGGTGGATTTGAAGGAAAATGGGGAGTTACTGCTGATGGGGTTCCCTTTTGGGGCCATGAAAATGTTCTAAAATAAACTGATGGTTGCACAACTCTGTAAATACACTAAAAACCATTGAATTGTACCATTTAAGCAGGTGAATTGTATGGTGTTGTGAATTATATCTCAATAAAGCTGGTATTAAAAAAGAGATTGACACAATTAGGCTGCTTAAGCACAGGAAAACCACACTAGTGAAGATATGGCATGTGACGGCAGGAAACAAGTATAGAAAGGATCTGTATTGCAAGAGACAAACTAAACTCAGAAATCAAAAGGGCCTTGGAAGATGAAGTCATCTACCTCTTGTTCAGCATGATCCCTTGTTTGCCACTGTCATTGCAAGGAGGACAAAGTGCTTCAATTTACCACAAAAGAGATTTCAACACTGCAAAAACATTTGATTTCAACAAATCAAATAAGCCAGAAACAGAAGCTGGATAGCAAAAAAAAAAAAAAAAAAAAAAAAAAAAGATATATTTCTTCTCTGATACTTTTAGAAAGGTTTAAGTAATCATGTGACTATACTGGTTTAAGGATTATATCATGCCAATATTTTCATAACTAATTGCAGTCAGAAAGATAATTGGACATTTGGTCTAAATAACCAAGAGTTTCCTTATAAAATGTCACAGAAGGGCTGAGGACAAGAAGTTTCATTTTGAACCAACAAACATCTCTTTGATAATTTAGAACCAAGAATGCATCCACTGGTTTGTTTCTTCGTCAATGTCATAGGGTCACCTGAACAAGGGTATAAATAGAGTGTAAACCTGTCCATTCAGAGAGGATTCCCTTTCACCCACTGGCACCATTATAGTAAGATACATCTCATCTAGTGGATAGAATGGAGTAGGCCTAGAAGTAACTAAACTTAACTAAACTTTAAATTTTTAAAAAATATTTGGGAGTCTTCAGGAAAGTACACCATGTGACATGAGATCAGACTCGTACGAATATTCTAAGTCAGGAGTCAAAAACATTGTCTACGAAGGGCCAGATAGTAAATATTTTTGGCACACAGGCCATATAGTCTCTGTTACAACTACTCAACTTGGCTGTTAGAGTACAGAAGCAGCCACAGACAATAAGTAAACAAATGGCCTTGGTGATGTGCCAATAAAGCTTTATTTACAAAAACAAGCAGCAACAGGTTGGGCCTGGAGCAGCTTAGTTTGCTGACTCCGTCTGGGTTCCTATGCTTGCCCCAATATGGACTTGGTATCCGGATGGAGTTGTGTTCTTAAAGGGGTATATTTACGTTAGAATTGGTTCATGACTGAAGATATGCAACAGATTAAGATAGAAATTAGCACCTTTGCACATTACAATCTTAGGTCTTCACAATCTTTAATACCAAGCAACTGATGGATAGCTGTATTCTACTCTCATTTCTTTATCACCATTCAAATTGAATGTAATCGCAATTGCGGAATTCCACGGGGGTGGGGGAGAATAACAGCTACAACTACCTCTTACTGAGCTCCTTCTATGTGGCAGGACTTGTACTAGGAACTTTATGTATATTATCTCATTTAAGGTTAATAACTATTCCATGAATGGAAGTGTTATTATCCCCATATTCAAATGAGAAAATAAGGCTTATAGAATTAATTAGTAACTTTTGCCCAAGATCATTTGGCTTGTAATGTAGAAGCTGGAAGGTACAGGAGTGGGGAGGAGATATTCCATCTCATATCTGACTCTACAGCCTGTGAATAGAACCATAGGATCTTACAGGAAACATTCGCTGTACTTTATCCCAAAAAATAAAGCATGGGAATGCAGCTGATGATTTTACCTTTCTTCTCAATTCCATGGAAAATTGGTTAGCCCACTAGTGGTAAATCTCATTGATAAGCAGGCATGTTTATTACACTTATGCCTAATCTAATGTTGACGGTGTATAGTAGCATGTATTTATTTTTATAATTCTACACATGGTGCTTTCTTTCTACCAAATGACACTGTCACCTTTGAAGAGTAAGTCAGTGGATCCGTGAAACAGAAATTCATGCCAATGGCAGCAGGAAAAATATAATTCTATCTTCCTCTTAAGCAATATTTTAGGTGATGTCCAGGATTAATAACATAGATATTTTAGGACTCTGAAGACTGGAAATAAAGAGAGTTTTGTTTTCAGGCTATATTCTATGGGATATTAAAATATAGGATAATTTCAGTGAAAAGCTTAGTCAAACCAGTTATTTGTTACAAATACAAAACAACTGATTTTCAGTTTATCCTCTAGGCAGGATATAGACAGAGGCCTAATTTCTCAAATTTTCCAGAAAATATACTATTATAGCCCAACTTGTCCTACCTGATGAACTCTGAATTACGAGTCACATAAATCGTGTGTCAGAGGGAGGTAGTTTTAAACAAATGAAATATATTTCAAAATAAATGTGTTGATAACAAAACACCCATAGCATATGGCCGACATTTTCTTTAACTTGTTTAATATAGGGTCTCCTGAAGCATCACATTTAAAAACTAAAATAGAGATTGGGATTGACATATATACACTAATATGTATAAAATGGATAACTAATAAGAACTTGATGTATAAAAAAATAAATAAAATTCAAAAAGTCAAAAAAATAAAAAATAAAATAATTTGATAATGAAAATCAAAGAATTTTTGTGTTAGAAGGAACATTATAGACCATCCCCCTCACTTTACTGATTAGTAAAACAGAGGCCCACAGGAGCAAAATGACTTGCCGTAATCTTTTGGTTCTTTCAAAGTCCTTTTATAGTTACCTTACCAGATGGCATTTTCAGGATTATAATCTTCTTTCTATGTAATTCAGTTTTAAGTGTGGATTTGCAAATATGCTAGATAATGATGTGTTCCAGTGACCCTGCCTTAACTCAGGCCATGTAGCAGGATAGAGTCCCTTCCAGCTGTCAGTTTCCTGGAGAAGGGAAGTCAATAATAAGGTACTACCTGAGTGTACCCAAATAGCAGGTAGGGTGTAAGTGGGTCTCCAAAACCTTGCACTTACAGAGCAAAAGTAGGGCCGGGACTGACCAAGATCAGGAACCCTGTCAATCAAAAGAAATGCAAAATCCAAGTTTTAAGGACCCAGTCCAAGATGAGGGCTTGACAAGGAGGCAAGGGGAGGCAAGTGAAGGCAAGGAAAACCTGAATAGCAGCTCAGCATAGAAATGATTTGCTGGTTTTGAGACAGTGCCCCCTACAGGTCACACGATGCAAAGATCCCTTGTTCGGACTACTTTTTAAAGTCGGCTCTCTAATTAATTAGTCTGATTCTAAGAGGCATGAAAGTCACTACATTATTCCTGGGGAAGCTGGAGTAAATTATTCACAACAGGAGGAACAATTCAATGTCTGCAAAGAGGTCACTTGACAGGTCATTCTGTGCCACAATGGAAAGACTTCACCTAGTTTGCCCCCTTAATTCTCATTTCCCCCTTTCCTTATTGTTGAGTATACAAAAGTCCTTCTCTTCTGTTAAAGGAGGGCAAGCCCTTTCTCTTCATCAAATCTGAGAAACAGATTCTAGGCTTATTTATCCTTTCCAGTTTCTTTGTTACCTTGTCTGAAGCAGGTACTGCTCAGTCAAGTACATGACATAATCATTCTGGATCAGTGTAAGTTTCAAGAGCAGAAAACCCACCAAGGAGAGAGGCATAGGTTAACAGATTGTAAAGGGTTGGCAGTACTTCCTTTAAACCCAGATATGAATACCAGCCTCTCCTACCTCCCAGTGACATATGATTATGTGTTAGAGCTCCCCAGATGCACAGAACGGATGGATGTGCCAGACTAGAAGCAGTCGGCCAGGAGTCTTTCGTCTTTAAAATTTAACTTGGAATATTTAAAATAGTTATAGATATAATTCTTTTTACCAGAAATGATTCAGAACATTAAGGTCTTTTCTCAATCTTACTTTCTGTTTTGAAGTAAATATAAATTTCTCAAAAATGAACCAATACTTCCATTAGTGTTTATACCAAACTTTTTTTTTTTTTTTTTTTTTTTGTGGAGGAAAGAAAATCCTCTGAAGGTTTGGAACAGCTCAGCCTCCAAAGTGCAGGCCAGAAAAGTGGGCTAATTGAATGCTTATCGGTAGTAGTATAATTTTTTCCAAATGTCTCGTAGAGTTTTTTTTTTAAAATAAATTTATTTATTTATTTATTTATGGCTGCATTGGGTCTTCGTTGCTGTGTGTGGGCTTTCTCTAGTTGTGGCGATGGGGGCTACTCTTTGTTGCAGTGTGTGGGCTTCTCATTGTGGTGGCTTCTCTTGTTGTGGACCACAGGCTCTAGGCGCATGGGTTTCCGTAGTTGTGGCACACGGGCTCAGTAGTTGTGGCTCGCGGGCTTAGTTGCTCCCTGGCATGTGGGATCTTCCGGACCTTCCGGACCAGGGATCGAACCCATGTCCCCTGTATTGGCAGGCAGATTCTTAACCACTGTGCCACCAGGGAAGTCCCTCATAGAGCTTTATAAATAATTAGAAATACTGTGCTTTGTGACCACCTAGAAGGGTGGGATAGGGAGGGTGGGAGGGAGGCTCAAGAGGGAGGGGATATGAGGATATATGTATACATATAGCTGATTCACTTTGTTATACAGCAGAAACTAACACAACATTGTAAAGCAATTATACTCCAATAAAGATGTTTAAAAAAATTGTTTCTAAAAGGGAAACTGATATATAAATTACAAAAATGTGTATGAAAGGATAAAGTATTATCTAAATCCAAAAAATGCATAACCATTAGTAGGTTTTTTTTCAATTACTTAAAATTTTAAAATGAAAGTGCCATGCTCAGAGCTAATTTCTGTGTTTTCAGTTATTCCTATTAAAAATCATTAAATTAATTATAATGCTTTGGAGCTTCATGGAAGCTAAATATTTGCTTAAACATTAACATCTACAATCTTAAAACCAACATCTTAAATCTCAGTACAGGGGACAATTCTTTCCCGTGATCACTAAGATAGGTCATTTCAATTACTGCCCTGAAGGCTTAATAGAAATCCTATGAAACCAGTGGCTTGCACCACGCAACAACTTAATCTTTATTGCAAAACACTTTCTTTTGTAACACTTCTTAATACATTTATAGATCATTTAATGAGATTTAATTTTATAAGTAATGAATTTTCAAGGTGTATGCAGAATTTGGCAATGGTTTTTGGAAAATGAAAACATGAAATTATATAAATACAATATAGTTATGATGCAACATGAAGGTTGTCGTTTTTATTTGGTATCCTCATATTTGCTTCAGACAGCTGTTCCCTTCTCCTCCGTTGGGTTCGGGCATATTGTCTGGAAAGCTGGGTGATAAATATTCATGGTGTTTTAACGTAATTGTAAGTAAAAAATGGTTGCATTGAGAATCAATTTTAATTCTTTCTTGGTTTATTTTCCTCCTCAACATTGCGGGGTCATAAGTTTCTAAAAACTTTAAAAAGTTATTATTATACCTGTTCCAGGATCTTCTTGAAAAAGCACAAAAAGGAATTATTTCTCCTTTTCTAAAATTGAATGCAAATGATCAGATATATAAACCTTAACATGCAAATTAGTGAAACATTCCACAGATTGTCTGCTGCCACTTCTCACCCCACCCACGCATTCCCTCATATTCTAGCTAAACTAGCTATTTCATCATTTCCCAAATATGCCTGTATACCTATATAATCCACTTTTGACAGTGGAATAGAAAACATGTGTATCTAAGGAGAGTCAGACCTTGGTTTGAATCTGTTTCTTGCTATCTGTGTGGCTTTGAGAAAGTTATTTAGTCTCTGTCTGCATTGGTATACTCATAAGAAAATTCAGAGAATTAGCACTTGAGCATAGTGCCAGGTATATAGCATGTGGTCAGTTAGTTGTTATTGAATGAAGGATCAAATATAACATACATAAAGTATCGGTACGTAGTACCTCTATCATTTACCCTCTGTTCCTCTGTGAGGTCTGCTTTCATGTTCCTTTTTAACCTAGCAGGTCCCTAACCATCCTTCAATCCTATATCAAATGACGTCTTTGGAGATGACTTCTCCAGCCCCTCCAAGGCAGAGCTAATGGTTCTATCTCTGCACTCTCACAACATCTCATACTTAGCTCCCAGAGCGTGGTGCTGTCATTGTTGTCTATGTCTCCAACCAGGTATAGGGAGCTCCTTGAGGGCAGTGATTCCACCTTATTGGGCTTTGTGTCCCTAGTTTCTAAGTCCCAGGTACATAATAGAGCAAATAAATGTTTGATGAAAGATGAAGAAGAGGCTGAGTTGTCTGCCAAAGCTTTTTACTAGAATGTAAGGTTGGACTAAACTTCTGAATTCACATATTCCCCACATCCCCACTAGATCATAAAATCTAAGGGAAGGCCCCTTTCTTTGTATTTGCAGCGCTGACACAGTATCTGGCTCAATAAATGTCTGTTGAAAATCCGTCTTTAGAGCTCTTTCACCCATTCTTTTCCATTATTTGAGTAACTCTCTTCCCCCACTTCATAGGATCCCTACAATATCTGCCTTTCCTTGTGTGCTCTCAGTCTCTGATTTCTTTCCCTAAGTACCAAAAGATAGGTTTGAATTAGATAAACTCATCACCATTAATGTGTTATTAGCTAACTCCTTGCCATCCCTCCCAATCAGTAAATGTCCTGGCGAATGGTGGTATATCAGGACAGCCTGTTTCAAGGGGTTAGGGGAGGGGAGATTTGGATGCATAATCCTTTAAATATCTTTCAAATTACACTGTATACAGTGACTACTCAGTGTGTTAATTGGCATGTCTAGCCCTGGACAGAGGTTCGATAAATTAGATATAGTGCATCAACCTCTGAAATCCCTCAGTTCTGAACCTATCCTTTTAAACATGGAGAATTAAACTCACCAAGTCTAATTCCCCACTTTGAGTTTGGGAATGCTCAAGTAGTGACCTCCTGCGGAGCTGGGAGAAAAATCTTGGCTCTAACTCCCTTCCAGATTACCTGAAGTGACCCCCACTTAGTTTTCATTTGCCCAGCAACCAAGAAGGGACCATTTTCCATGCTGATTTTAATATGAAGAAATTTGGGCTCTAGGTGGGTATTCAGCTAACAAGTAGTGTACCAGAAATATCTCTGTCCCATCAGTCTATCAAGCATGATACAAACAAAATTAATATGGATGCCTAAGATTCTTTGGTATTTTCTCCTGCAAAGTTGGTCTTTGATGAGTCGGGTCAAGTATCCCAGCCTGTGTCATCTTCCTTTTCAGTCTTTTAATTACCAAAACTAACCCCTGTCCAACCATTCAACTGGCAAGGGAGGAATACGACATTTCTCTTATGATTACAATTTAAATATCTTGAAGGAAAGTCTTTTCTGTTAAAAAAAAAACAAAACTCAGAAGTGTTAACGGTGTTACGTTGGTCAGTTCGGGTACCGGACTGTACAAGCAGAAGTGTTTTGGTCTAAGACTCCTAAATTAGAATATAGTTAGACAAGGATTGTTAGTAAAAATTTCCCTTTGCTTTATCCTGATAACTGTTTTATTTTCCTTCAGACATCTGTTCCCAGAGACTGTTGCCTTGAGTCCATATCCCCCTCTTTCAATTAAGGAGACAGATAAGCAGTTGTCTTCAGAATATAAGGTCACTGGCATTCCATAAATGGATTCCAGTGCCTGCTACAGAAACAAGTGGTGAATGTTCTCTGTCACTTGCAAACTATAAATTAATTATAAGTGGACAACTTTTCCTTCTTTATGTTATGCTTTCAGAGGGACTTTTGAAATACCATTTGTTGCATTTTCTGATTATAAAAGTAACGTATGGTCATTGTAGAGAGTTGATAGTACAGAAAAGTACTAAGAGGAGAATAAAAATCTCAACACCCAGATATAACAGCTGTTAGCATTTTGATGTAGTTATTTACAGCTTTTTAATGTGCATATAAAATATTTTAAAAGAAAATTGGGATCATATTATATATACAATGCTATATCTTGGCTTTTCAAAGTGTCCTTACATCTGAAACATTTTCAAGAACCATTAAGTATTTGAAAACACCAGTTTAAATTGTTATATAACATTTTGTCATATGAATATACCATGGGCTGTTTATTAAAAATAACATGCTTTTATGGTTGGACATTCAGTTTGATTCCAATTTTTCCATCTTAAAAATAATTCTGTAATCTTTGTCTGAATTTCTGATTGTTTCATTAGAGTAGAATCCTACAAAGGAACTTACTGGGTCTAAGTGTGTGATTTTCTTTCAAAAATCATTCATGATAAGAATTTTAAAAGTATCTTTTAAAAGTTTGTACCAATTTACCCAGCCACCAGCAGTGTTTGAGCATGCCTGTCCTTTTCACTGAACTCTCTCCCAAATAATCATTTAAAAGTTCTTAATTTGATTGACAAAAGTGGTATTTTAAAATATTGAGCATCTAAAAAAATATATCCATTAGGTTCTTGAACTTGCCTCATGTGTATTTATCTCTTTTCTTGTGCTTTACCCATTTTCCATTTTGATTTTTGTGAGCTTTTTAGTATTTTAAATCTATCATCCCTTTTTAATGTTCGTTGCAAATATTTTTCCCAGTTTGTGGCTTGTCTTGTAAGTTTTCTTATTTAGTAATGGCTTTTGAGCTTCAAGTTTTTCCATTTTTGTGTAGTCCAAATCTATTGATTTTTCCGTTTGCAGTTTCTTCTATTGCTTATGTGCTTAAAAATTCCATTCTTATTCAGTAGAGTTTTCGGTTAGTTTTAATTAGTCAGATTTATAATTTTGAAGGCAATGGATTTGCTCTACACGACTGCAAATATAGCTATAGCTGCACTTTGTTCATTTTAAATATTTTATAGACAGATTTGGAAGTGTTAGTTACAAAAGTAGGAGCAGCTGTAATTCCTTTTAAACGACCGTGTATAGAGAGAGTGATTCTTAAGAAGTCTTTTGAAAAAAAGACTTGAAATGTTGACATTTTACTGCGGTGAACAACTGTGTTGATTGAATGTTCCACATTATTCACTTCACATTGTGTAAGAGCTCTGTAACTCAAGGCAACACAACACTCAAACTGAAGAATCCCCCAGCAGTTTTCACTTTGAGGATTATCTGATGGTAGCCTTATTTCAGAATAGTTAAAACAGCATTTCTCAAAGGGTGGTCTTTGGACTCCCTTCCATCATAATCACTTAGAGTAATTGTTAAAATGGAGATTCCTGTGTCCTCCCTTCAAACATACTAAATCACATCCCTTGGGGTTGAGGCCTCAGAAGCCACATTCTAACAAGCATCCCGGATGATTCTGGTCCACTGTAAAGTTTGAGAATCTCTGGGCTAAGAGGAAAATTAGAAGTGGACCCCCAGAGGCAAAAAACAAAAAGCAAGCATTTGAGAACTTGAAGTCAAAAATAGATCTGAAATCAGTATATCGGCCAATGGGCAGAAAGGATAGTCAGAATGCAACAGGGCAGAGATAAAAGAGCACTGGCCAGAAAATCAGAAAAAGGAGCTCTGCTACTTAATATCCTTGTGTCCCAGGGCGAGTCAAAACTCTTCAGGCTTCTTATCCTTAAAATGATAAGAAATGCACGTACCCAAGCATACAGGATTGTGAGGACTGGGTGAAATAAACAAATGTAACAATGCTTTGTAAAGTTCATAGGTTTTTTGTTTATGATAGACTCAGAGGAAGTGCTGGTGGTGGTCAGCATCTGGAAGATGTGGCACTGGGTACCAGTGATTCATTAGAGTCATTAGAGTGCAAGGTCAAGAAATCCAGTCCCTGGAAGGACTTGAAGTTGGGGGCAGGGATGTGAGGGGAGAGAGAAGGCAGGACAACATTTGAAGGGCTATAGTAGGAGTGCAAGTTATTGGCAGACCTACATCAGAGAAGGAACAAAGCCTTCAGTGGCTCTTTCAGTGGTCACAGTCTCACCGAGTGATGTGAATAATAGCCACCAAGTTCTTTTATCAGGCTTCACACCACCCCGCAACCCCATTTAGAATCAGGATTGGGCCAGGGTATGAGGTGAGGGCACCCCTGTAAGAGGTGACTAAGTTAAACTGTTCCGTAAAGTAGAGGATTGAGGGCTACATGGGTTGAGGGGAGGTGAAAGGAGCCCAAGTATGTACTTTTTCTGTTGTTGCAACCTCAGGAAATGGGACATTTGCTTTCTGAACAATCTAATTTCCCTTTTGACTTCTCTCCTCTGAAGGACTTTATTCACTTTTATTTATTGCAAAATTAAATATATTCCAGTGTTATTAAAATCTCAGGGGGTAACAAATAGACTATATAGCAGTCAATATAGATATACATAGTTATTTGAACCCTCCCGATGCAAACTGTATTCATTAAGTATAGTGGAAAGAGCATAGGCTTCCGCCTTTCAGGAATCACCTGAATTACCCCTGAGGTTTCCGGAATTCCCTCTCAATTCCTTACTATCTGTGCGATCTTGAATATGATTGTATATGAGCCACCGTTTTTTAAATCTGGAAAATGGAGATTAAAATGTCTATTTGAATAGTTATTTGAGGATTAAATCAGATATCCTGGTAAAGGAAACTGGTACAATGACTGGTACATAGTAAGTACCTGGTATCCTTGTTTAATTGATTAATCAAATTTCATCAATTCTTATCTGATTTTCTAATAGAGTACCTAAACTCATTCCTTTAGCCCTGATCCTATGGGACCCACAATTCTTCCTCCCCAGTTTTGGCCGTCTTTGCTTGGTCCATCTTTTCTCTTACTCTTTTATGTTTTCTCCCTCCCTCCCACGTTAATTTCTATGGAATCCAAGTTCTTGTGTTCTGGAATCTAGGACCACTTCTCTCTAGATGAAAAATTCTCTCCCTAGCCTCCTGAATATTGAATATATTTCCCTGATTTTCCACTCAGAGGAAACTAGCCGCCCACTTTTTTCGTGGCCACTTTCTTATTTTGCGTGATTTATCCTGCTATTGTATCAAAGATTTAAAAAAAAATCTCCCCTCCCCTTATGCCAGAATAACTTTTCTAGCCCTTCAGTGTTTGGCCACATTCAAGTCTTCCTACAGATATGCAAAAACATGCTGACCTAAAACCCAACTAATTATGGAAGAGATCCCAACCAGGCTGGAGTTTTCACCGCTTAGCTTTCAGAGGATAAAGAGGCCTGTTTTAAGACTCTAGACTACACTGTACTCACAGTCAATACTAACTTCAGCTAAACCTCTCTACTTACCCACAGGGGCCCAGGAGTCTAGTTGCTGAGTGTTACTTACATTTTAGACTGTCAGTGAGAAAAATGCCAAAATCTTTCTCCCCTTTCTTTCTGCATCCAAGAAGTTTCGGATAACAGAACTGCAAAGTCTTTTATTTTGAGTTAATAAAAGGGAAGAAACTCCTTTCTGAGATGTTTGCTTGGAAGTCCCACACATCTGGGTATGATCATTCTATAGCTGTAGTTAGTACAAAATAAAAACAGTCCACACATTCATTCATTCAACAAATATTTATCAAGAATTTACAATATGCAATGTAAAGTTCTGGATGAGGGGATTAAGATGAGCAAACATGGGCCCTGCTGAGATCTCACAGAGTTTATCATTGAATAGGGGAGATAAGCCACAAAAAACTACAATACACAGCATAAAGGGATAAACACTGTACAAATGAAAGAGAATGTATCTTCAGAGAAGGGAGAGGTTCCTCCAGGCTGAAAACCTCATGTGATTAGTTTCCCTCAGTGACTGACCAAATGATAGGACAGTCTCATGAAACCCAATTCAGCAAGACTTAAAATATTTCAACTTAATATAAGGAAAAAATGAAATTCAATTGTCTCAACAATGAGCATAGTGTCATTGGATGAGGGCAGCCTGTGGGCACCAGAAGACCCTGACAATTGCAGTGCTCCATCTGTAAAGCTGTCTTTCTTTTCCTCAGGTTGTGGAAATAAGATAAAACAGTCTTCAAAAAGAGCAAAGTGGAGAATTTCCAGTTTTGCCCTTTAATAAATGGTGTGTTGGCACTGAATAGAATGAAAATAATGATAGGTCTTTTGCCACCAAAGCATAATGACCCTTGTGGCCTTTCTCCTCACTCTGTACCCTGTACTTTAGATGGTAAACAGCAATTTGAGTGGCGATATCGAAAAAGATTTTAACCCTCTGTTGCTCAGCAAGCATGAAGCAGACACAGAGGCCACATTGTACGCACTGAGCCAGGACTAATAGCAAAGGGGTGTTCCTGGGTTTTCCCCCTTCCTCCAGCTCATTGAAACAGAAAGGACGGTATTGATACAGGGTCTTGACTGAGAAGGCAGAGGATCCATGGGTGGTCAGAAAACCTATAAACCTAAAACTTACTCTTACATTGATGTTGACACTGCGTAGGAACTTAGAATCTAAATTCTGTAGATGAAATTATTACCATCCTAAACCGTTAGAAAAGTAATGGAACAGTTAGATTTCAAAGTTTTTTTTACAGTTAAAGAAAAAACACTTTTTTTCCCCCACATAGCAGTGTAAGAACTCTTTGACTGTTCTTTTCTTTTTTCAGTCATTTAGCAAATATTTATTGAATACCATTGACTGGGGTATTAAACCAAGCTTCTTCAAAACTACAATGTCCTATGAGAATGCAGAGAATTATCAAAAGCACTGAATAAATAGTTGATATTCTGTACAGTCATTATCAACTCAAGTATGCTGAAGAATAACTTTTTTGGACGACATTTTTATTGAGATAGAATTGACATAGAATATGATATTGGTTTCAGGTGTACAACGTAATGATTTGATATTTTCATTGTTCTTTAAAGAATGCTAAATTAGAAAACCTGACTGAATTTTAAATGCCGCAGATGTGATAAAGTAGCACCTTAATAGGGTTGCCAGATTTAGCAAATAAAATTATAGGGTGCCCAGTTAAATTTGAATCTGAGGTAACAAAATAACTCTTTAGTATAACTATGACCCACACAATACCTGGCAACTCTAACCTTAGAGACGTTGCTTGATTATATAATATTCCAGTGGGCTGGTTAATTTTTAGGAGGCCTGTTTGCTTTTAGTCTCCGGCTTTTCATCTTTCCCCATTCCTGCATGTCTCCACAGCATACAAGATATATTTGAATGACTAGAAAGATCTTCAGCGAAGAAGACTATTCATTTCATAAATGAATTATTTTAAAGCCCTGCATCCCTCTGCAAAAAAAAGTGAACAAAAAGCCCCCTTTTGGTTCCCTTTTTGTGCTGTCCCAGTTGCTCTTCACTGGTTGATCTGGGTTGAACCATCCAGATATGTGTCTCAACTTTAAGTGCCTTAACTCTACTCTTCTTGGTATGAAGTCTCAACCAGAATGAGGTGGGGATGGGGCGGGGGAGGGAGGAGGCTAGGAGCCGAGTCAAAAAAGTAGAAATATTTTAAATGAGAATTTGGAGAGCGCCCAAAATGCATATGTAGTGAGCCAGAATGTAGACCTCATTTGGAATTTTTCTTTAATTAAAGCATCTCACCTCCCCGACTAAAACTCAGATGGTTTACCTGTTCTGATCATTTCAATGAACATTCAATTCGCACTTCTATCGGAAGGTTAAAAAACGTCTGAAAAGTTGATGGTTCCGCATTTAGTTCTTAACAAATTACAAGGAATAATACACTCTCTTCACATTTGAATACCTTGATGTCGGCTTCCAGGATTACTTACTTACTCCTTATCTCAAAAAACAGATTGGTTCCCTCCACCTCAGGCTATTTCTGAAGACAGATTCTAAGTATGACAAATAGTACAAAGGAATCTTAGTAACATGGGCTGTTCCCTAAGTATAACAATTTTGAGAGGGGCATCAAATTATGCAAACAAAAACTTGTAAGAAAGAAATATTACAGATTTTCAGTTGTTAATTTACTGTATCATAAGAAAACCTTCTTATGAAACCCTGAGACAGCTTATCAAAGTTTTAACTATATTATGACAGATAACCTTCATGATGAAATAACCTTAAACATCATATTCAAATTTTTTAATTATTGCTTTCAAACATTTCTTATAAATCTTTAATCTTTTAATTTTAAAATGTGATTTACATACTCCTGTCTTTTGTTTATATGTTTTGTTAAAACATACAGTATGTTTGTATACTATACTTACTTGAAACCTCATGAGTTATTGAGTTATGTAGGTAATATTACTTTATTTTACTGATGAAAAATCTTGAGATTTAGAGAGGTTAAGTGTTTTGCAGAAGGACACACAGCGATAAGTACCTGAGCTGCCTCTAGAAACGAGTTAGAACTCTATTTAGGCAATTTTACGTATACTGTCTGCCCTCTCAGGAATCTTTTAATAGAAAAATGTTGATGTGCTTCTGTTTATGATATTATTAAATCTTTTGTTCAGCCCCCAAAACACTCCACAGGCTTAAAAAGGTATCATGTCCTCAAGATGCAAAAGCACAACTTCAGATCAAGCTTCAAGGTTGATTAAAATATATTTTTCTGTATGTGACTTTATACCATATACATTATACAGTATGTCTTTTGTCCAAGGGAGCTTCACTTATAATAACTAAATTTAAATAGATGCCTACATGCAGATAAAAAGATATTTTAAGGGTAATTTTAAAATTTCCCACACTATGAAATATATATAGGGCTTCCCTGGTGGCGCAGTGGTTGAGAATCTGCCTGCCAATGCAGGGGACACGGGTTCAAGCCCTGGTCTGGGAAGATCCCACATGCCGCGGAGCAACTAGGCCCGTGAGCCACAACTACTGAGCCTGCGCGTCTGGAGCCTGTGCTCCCAACAAGAGAGGCCGCGATAGTGAGAGGCCCGTGCACTGCGATGAAGAGTGGTCCCCGCTTGCCGCAACTAGAGAAAGCCCTCGCACAGAAACGAAGACCCAACACAACCAAAAAAAAAAAAATTTAATTAATTAATTAAAAAGAAAAAGAAATATATATATATATTTGACAATAATACTGGCATTTAAATAAGTATGTACTGTAAAACTACAGTAACTACAGATTCTAATAACATAAAATACATGATAAATTAGTTACAGCCTAGCCCTAAGTATATAGTTTCACTATCATTTAAAAAAATTTGCCAAGCAAATTAAATCAGGTCCACAATCCTTAACACAGGTACTCTGAGAACTTTTCAAGCAGGTACACACACACATGCACACACACACATATATACATAGATTATATATTAATATGCTGATTATAAAACATTCTTTTTAATAAAGAATGTCTTGACAGAGCCTTGCAATGAAAACTTTATTAGCTTAGTTTAACTTAATGTACATTCTTAAACATAAAAACCTCATATTTTAACATACTGGAAGTTCTAACCAGAACAATTGAGCAACAAAAGGAAATAAAAGGCATCTAATTTAGAAAGAAAGAAGTAAAGATATCTCTGTTTGCAGATGAAGTGATCATATATGTAGAAAATCCTGAAAGAATCCACAAAAAATTACAGATAATAAATGAATTCAGCAAACTTACAGGATATAAGATCAACATGCCAAAATTAGTTGTATTTCTATACACTAGCAATAAACAATCCAAAAAGGAAATTAAGAAAACAATTCCATTTATAATAGCATCAAAATGAATAAAATACTTAGGAATAAATTTAACCAAGGAGGTGAAAGACTTGTACATAGAAAACTATAAAACATTTCTGAAAGACATTGAAGAAGCTCTAAATAAGTGAAAAGACAGCCTATGTTCATAGTTTGGAACACAATATTGTTAAGATGGCAGTTCTCTCCAAAATGATCTGCAGATTCCATGCAATCCCTACCAAAATCTCAATGGCCTTTTTCCGGATATGTAAAAAGCAATTTTCAAATTCATATGAATTTGCAAGGGGTTCTAAATAGCCAAAACAATCTTGAAAAAGAACAATGTTGAAGGACTCACACTTCCAGATTTTAAAACATTACAAAGCTACATTAATCAAAAGACATAAGGGTAGATATATAGATCAATGGCAGAGAATACAGGGTCCAGAAATAAACCGTCACATTTATGATCAACTGATTTTCCCCCAAAAACATTCAATGGAGAAAGAATAGTCCTTTGAACAAATGGTGCTGGGGCAACTAGATATCCACATGTAAAACAATGAAATTGGACGCTTACCTCACATATATTAAAAAATCACCTAAAAATGGATCAAAGATCTATACATATAAGATAAAACTATAGAACTTTTAGAAGAAAACAAATAAGCCACATCTTCATGATTTTGGATTTGGCAATGCCTTCTTAAATATGACACCAAAAGCACAAGAAACAAAAGAAAAAGTATATAAATTGGACTTCATCAAAGCTAAAATCTTTCGTGCATCAAAGAGCATTATTGAGAGTGAAAAGACAAGCCACCAAATGGGAGGAAATATTTGCAATCACATTTCTGATAAGGGTCCAGTATTCAGAAATTTTAAAGACCTCTTACAACTCAACAACGAAAAGGTTCATTTCTTGTAAAACTCTCAAAATACTAGAAATAGAAACCTTTCTCAATTTGAAAACGTTCTCATCTATGAAAACTCTGCAGATAACATCACACTTAATGGTAAAGAACTGAATGCTTTACTCTTAAGATCAGGAACAAGAGGAGGAGGTTTGCTCTTTCCACTTCTATTCAACATTGTACTGGATGTTCTAGTAAGTGTAATACAGCAAGAAATAAAAGGCATTTGGATTGGGAGGAAAGAAGTAAGACTGTCTTTATTCACGCACAACATGATCATCTATATAGAAGATCTTAAATCTACAAAAAATGCTACTAGATATAAAAAAATGAGTTAACAAGGTTTCAGGATACAATATAAAAATAGAAACATTGATGTTTTTTCTATATACTAGAAACTAGCAATTGGAAATTGTATTTAAATAAAACAATACCATTGACAAGAGCATAAAAAGACATGAAATACATAGGTGTAAATCTAAAAATAGCTGTAAAAGACTAGTATACCGAAAACTACAAAACACTACTGAGAGAAGTTAAAGAAATTATAAATAGAGGGCTTCCCTGGTGGTGCAGTGGTTAAGAATCCGCCTACCAATGCAGGGGACATGGGTTCGAGCCCTGGTCCGGGAAGATCCCGCATGCCACAGAGCAACTAAGCCGTGCGCCACAACTACTGAGCCTGCACTCTAGAGCCCGCGTGCCACAGCTACTGAAGCCCGTGCGCCTAGAGCCCGTGCTCTGCAACAAGAGAAGCCACCACAATGAGAAGCCTGTGTACGGCAATGAAGAGTAGCCCCCGCTCGCTGCAACTAAAAGAAAGCCCGCGTGCAGCAACGGGGACCCAACGCAGCCAAAATAAATAAATAAATAAATAAATTTTAAAAAATTATAAATAGAGAGATATATGATGTTCATTGATCAGAAGACTCATTTTTGTCATTTTGCCAATTTTCTACAAATTGTTGTATAGATCCATATACTCTCAAATTCATCTGGAAATACAAAGGATCTAGACTAGCTAAAACAACTTTGAAAAAAAAGTACAAAGTTGGAGGAGTAAGAGTATCTGTTTTCAAAATTCATTATAAATCTACAGTAATCAAAACGTTATGGTACTAGTGTCTTTACACTAGTTTATCTTTATAAACATGTAGGTCAGTGGAACAGAATAGAGAGTTCAGAAATAAGCCCCCACATATATAGACTGCTGATGTTCAACAATGGATCAAATGCAGTTCAATGGAGAAAGAATAGTCTTTTCCACCAATTTTGCTGGAACAAACATCTATACACAAAAACATTAATGCAGGTCCACACCTTTGTTATAAAAGAAAATTTACCCACAGTGGGTCATAGACCTAAATGTAGAACCTCAATATATAAAACCTCTAGAAGAAAATATAGGAGAAAATTTTTGCATCCTTGGATTAGGCAAAGATTTCTTAGATATGACACCAGAAGTACCATCCATAAAAGCCAAAAGTTGATAAAATGGGCTTCATCAACATTTTTAAATTCTGCTCTTTGAAAGACACTGTTAAAAGAATGTAAAGACAAGCCACTGACTGGGTGAAAATTTTGTATGTAGGTGATAAAGACTTGCATGCAGAATAACAAACAACCCAATTTAAATGTGGGTAAGATCTGAGTAGACACTTCACCAAAGAAAATATGTGAATGGCAAATAGTCACATGAAAATATACTCATCATTAGTCATCGAAGAAATGAAAATTAAAAGCAAAATAAGGTACCACCACACATTGATGGGCATACCTCACTTTATTGTGCTTCGTTTTATTGCACTTTGTAGATATTGCTCTTTTTACAAATTGAAGGTTTGCAGTAACCCTGCCTCTAGCAAGTCTACCAGCGCCATTTTTCCAATAGTATTTGCTCACTTCATGTCTCTGTGTCTCATTTTGGTAAGTCTTAAAATATTTCAAACTTGCTTATTATTATATTTGCTATGGTGATCTGTGATCAGTGATCTTTGATGTTATTACTGTAATTTTTGGGGGGCGCCACAAACCGTGCCCATATAAGATGGTGAACTTAATCGATAAAGGTTTTGTGTGTTCTGACTGCTCCACCGACCAGATGTTCCCCCATCTCTCTCCCTCTTCTTGGGCCTCCTCATTCCCTCAAACACAACAGTATTGAAACTAGGCCAATGAACAGCCCTACAGTGGCCTCTAAGCGTTCAAGTGAAAGAGTCAATCAAAACAACAAGGTCCTACTGTATAGCACAGAGAACTATATTCAGTATCCTATGATAAACCATAATGGAAAAGAATATTAAAAAAAGAATATATATATATATATGTATAACAGAATCACTTTGCTATACAGCAGAAACACATTGTAAATCAACTGTACTTCAATAAAAAAAGAGCAAACTTTCATTTAATCCTTTTTTTTTAAGAAATTTCCACAGCCACCCCAATCTTCAGCAGCTACCATCCTGATCAGTCAGCAGCCATCAACATGAGGCAAGACCCTCCCCCAGCAAAAATATTAGGACTCACTGAAGGCTCAGATGATGGTTAGCGTATTTTTGCAATAAAGTATTTTAATTGAGTTTTGTATATATACATATTTTAAGACATAATGCTGTTGCAGACTTAGTAAACTATAGTATAGTGTAAACATAACTTTTATATGCACTGGGAAACCAAAAAATTCATGTGACTTATTATGATATTCACTTTATTGTTGTAGTCTGGAACTGAACCCTCAATATCTCTGAGGTATGCCTGCATTAGAATGGCTAACATGAAAATGACTGACCATGCTAAGTGTTGGCGAGGATGTGGAGGAACCAGAACACTCATATACTGCTTGTAGGAATGTAAAATGTACAGCCACTTTGGAAACCAGTTTGGCAGCTTCTTAAAATGTTAAACATACACTTAACATATGATATACCTATTCAACTCCTAAGCAATTATTTAAGAAAAATTAAAGCATATGTCCATGCAAATTCTTTTACACAAATGTTCATAGTATTTTTATTTGTAGAACAGCGCCAAACAGGAAACACCGCAAATATCCTTCAACAAGTGAAGGGATAAACAAAGTGATATATCTATACAGTGGAATACTACTCAGTACTAAAAGGAAATTAACTTTTGATACATGTAAAAACTTGAATGAAACTCGAAATAATTATGCTGAGTGAAATGAGCTAGCTAAAAAAAGAGTTCAGACTGTATGATTCCATGTTTATATAAAATATTAGAATACGCAAATGAGTCTGCAGTGAACAAAAGCAGATCAGTGGTTGCCTGGGAATGCGGAAGGTAGGGATTGAGTGTGAAGAAAGGATTACAAAGGGGCACCAAGGGAACTTTTCGGGGGTGCTATATTTGTCCACTATGTTGATTGTGGTGATGAGTTCATGTGTATACACATGTGTCAGAACTTACCCATTGTACAATTTAATTATATTCAGTTTATGGAATGTCAAATTATATCCTAATAAAGCTGTTAAAAATTAAATATTAGCTTATAATATTTTTTTCCTGAAAAGCTTTCATAGTGAATGTCATATAAGTGTCTCGCTGGCATTTCTATGTTAACTTAGAGCCAAATGACAGGCCTCCTCTGAATGAACACATTGTACTTTCCTGAATTATCATCTCATCTTAAAAATGAGAGCAGAATGGCCTAGCAACTGTTCTGAAAAACTGGAATAATTGAGGCCAAGAAAACAGTGTTATCAGATAGAAGTGATTTTACTTAGCTGGCAAAAGAAGTTAAATATTGTCTGAAATGAAAGATGGAGAGCTATACCGTGTTCATTGTTCGGAAGACACAGTGTTGCCAATGACGTCAATTCTTCCAAATAATATAAGGTGGCTAGCACAGAGAGGGGCATCTACCAGGTGGTCAGTGAATCGTTACTCTTGTTATCACTTTAAAATAAGAAAGTTCTGTAAAACAGAAATCATTATAGACTTTTGGTGGTAACCAATTAAAACTTGAGACAGTCTCTTGAAGTCACAAGTACACTACAATGGAAAACTGGAGACCTAGTTGTATTCCCACTGTGCCAGCATTTACTTTTGTAATATCAGGCACATCGTTTCACCTCTCTAGGCTTGAGTTCCTCTCTTATGAAATCAGGTGGTTAATATATATACATTCTTTTTAAAAAATACTCTTTTCCATTATGGTTTATCATAGGATATTGAATGTAGTTCTCTGTGCTATGCAGTAGGACCTTGTTGTCTATCCATTCCATATATAATAGCTTATATCTCCTAACCCCAACCTCCAACTCCATCTCTCCCCCAAACCTCTCCCCCCTTGGCAACCACCAGTCTGTTCTCTGTGTCCATGATTCTGTTTCTGTTTCATAGATAGGTTCATTTGTGTCATATTTTAGGTTCCACATATAAGTGATATCATATGCTATTTGTCTTTCTCTGTCTGGCTTACTTAGTATGGTAATCTCTAGATTCACCCATGTTGCTGCAAATGGCATTATTTCATTCTTTTTTATGGCTGAGTAATATTCCATTATACATACCACATCTTCTTTATCCATTCATCTATCGATGGACATTTACGTTGCTTCCATGTCTTGGCTGTTGTGAATAGTGCTGCTATGAACATAGGGGTGCATGTATCTTTTTGAATTATAGTTTTGTGTGGATACATGCCCAGGAGTGGGATTGTTGGATCATATGGTAATTCTATTTTTAGTTTTCTGAGCAACCTCCATACTGTTTTCCACAGTGGCTGCACCAACTTACATTTCCAATCAGGTGGTTAATAGATGCTTACTCCTGTCCCGCTTCTAATACTTATTATCTAAGACATAGTGAGTTTAACACCAAATTGAATATCATCAACAATTTTAAGACACCGCCTCACTGCTGCACCTTGAGCATTGGCGAGCAGAGTAAAATGCTTTATAAATGCAGGCGAGAGTGAGCTTTTTGCCTGGCTCATTTCAGATAATTGCGTTACTTATCAATTGGCATTAAAGATCCATCCACAGTGTGCTAGGAATATAAAAAAAAAATCAAATAAAATCCCAAGAATTTTGTACTTTCCCAAATCAGATGATTAGGAACAAGCAAACAACAAGGTTTTTTTATGGTCTTATGATTTAGACTTTCAAGGCATTCACAGGGCAGACTACAAATAATTACAAAGGCCTTAAAGTAGCATTTTTTTAAAAAAGTACCAGCAGTTTTGTTCTTACGCTATATATTTGGGCCCTGTTTGGAGGACACATAAAGCTTTATACTCAACCAAGTAGATAGCCAAGTTGTCAGGTTACACGCCTTACCAACAATGTTATTTTTATTTCCCTGCTATGTTTTCTTTAGCACATTCAGATGTTATAGTCACTTTCTTTGAATATATTTTTTTCAAAAGAACTAAAAGTGATGTATGCATTGTTCTATATAGAATACGAACCTTAGAATTGGTGATGTGCTACACAATTGTCTTTTTTTTCCTTCTTTAGAATCAGCCTCTTTTCCTACTCGCTGATACCAGTTCATTTGTTCCATTCACCTACTCATATCCAGTAGTAAAGTTTGGTTTATATTTATTAGTTTGCTAAGTGACTGCTAAGTGATTTCATATTCATAGACATCTATAGATAGGGAGATTGTCCTTCTATCTGTATTCTGAGAGTTCAAAGCCTTTTGAACAGTTCAAGTTTCAAGAAATATGAAATGTCTTGCTTCATTTGCATGTTTTTCATGATTTGAATATTTCAGTAAAGTTGAAAGCCTTGGTCTCTGCAGAGTTTTTCAATGGGTAACAAACTTCATTTTATATAGTATATATTTTTTCTTCTTTACAGTTTCTACAGTGGCACATTTAAACTATGAGCCAAGGTTGTTTCTGCATTCCAATTTGATAATGAGCCTTCACCGTGTATCATTTCATTCCATTAAAAGAGAAAAAAAAATACTTACTTGCAAAGCAAATGGCTCATAAAGTAATCTGAGTGATGGAGAAAGAACAGCTCCCAGCATGAAATGAAAATATCTTTCACCAAGAATGAGGTAGAATTCTAGAAGTCCTCCAGCTGTAGCTGCTTTCAACAGTTGACGATCTTAGATAAAATTCTCCTTGGGTCCCTTGTACTGTCTTTGACTACTAATGTTTTAGAGCCTGAAACATGATTAATTACCTTCAATCTCATAAAATTCTTTACAAATTTACCTTATAAACTTTTAGATATTTTTTTCAAATAAAAAATTTCCTAAATATACCATTTGTTTTGTGATGTCAAGATTGTCCAGGGGATCCTAGCAAATAATAAAGCAGTTTAGCATGAAATAAGGAGCCAGACTTTGGTTCTAATAGCAGCTTCATTGCACAATTACTATGTAGTATTGGAAAAGTCCATTCACCTTTCTCATCAGAGTTATTGTGAGGGTTAAGTGCAAATATATGTGAAAGACCCTTTAAACTATAAAGCACTATACAAATATGAAGTGTTTTCTCCAAAAAGCCACCCAAATTAACGTTCCCAACAACTTATCTCCATTCAAATTGGTTTTTCAAATTACATCTATATTTCCACCTTTCCAATCTCCTCACTTCTCCATCTCTTCAAGCATGTTTTAACATGATGAGTTCTAACCTGTTGCATCCTAGGAAAGGGAGCCAAAAGTCTTTATAGCTTTTTCCCTGAAGACAGCTGCCCAAATGTTGCTTTGGCTAAAATAATCAGAAAAAGTTGAATATCGTTAAGAAAAATAGGAGAAAATAACCAGTAAGTAGTCATCCTACTTTTTCATAAATCCTTGGGGTGTCTGCACCTGGGCCGTTTTTTTTTTTTTGTAGTCCTGGTTTGTGTACAAGACAGGAATAATAGTGTTGGAGTAGATGCAGAGAAAAGCAACTCAAATGATGAAGAGGATTACAGAGAGCAAGGCAGGTGGGGGGATAGGGATAAGGCTACATATATAGTCGGGTTCTCCATATCCATGGGTTCTGCATCCTCAGATTCAACCAACCACGGATCAAAAATATGCAAAAAAAATGCCAGAAAGTTCCAAAAAGCAAAACTTGAATTTGCCAGACACATGCAACTACTTACAGAGAATGTACATTGTATTTACAGCTATATACATAGCACTGACATTATATTAGGTATTATAACTAATCTAGAGATGATTTAAAGTATACGGGAGGATGTGCCTAGGTTATATGCAAATACTATGCCATTTTATATAAGGAACTTCAGCATCCATGGATTTTGGTATCCCCGGGGGTTGTGGAACCAATCCCCCTTGGATACCAAGGGACAACTGTATATAAAATGACAACTCTTCTTAATGAAACTGGGTAAGGGTAAGTATCATCAGAGAGCCATGTGGCTGGCAGTCTTTGTTACTGATGTCTTGCCAGAGCATGCGAGCTAAACAGATTCTCCTCCAAATGGCCTCGGCCTTGGGGCTGAAGTTTTGCTCTTCCATTTTCTCTATGTTCTTTCAGTTGAAACTTCCTTAGTCCAATACATCCTCACTTAGAAGGAGCTTCTCATTACAGTATGGGGAATGTCAGGATGTCCTTATATTCTGCCAAAGGCCAGGTGAACAGTCTTATTTAATGAGTTTGAAAGCTGGTTCATAAAGGTTCTGGTTTGAATTCCCCTCCAGGCCAATTGACTTACTCTTTAGGTTCCATGTGTCTCAACCAAATTGTGTACATCAGAATCACCTAGGGGAACTGTGGTGCTATAAATCATTCAGCACTTGATTTACCTATTGTGTAAATTCATAATGTCATATGTGTGTTTCTTCAATATAGAACATAACTAAACAATGAAAATGCATTGGTAAATAGAAAACTGCTTTTAGTTTTATGTTGTATTTGTTTCTCAAATAGAAAGGCATGCAACGTTGAACATGCTCAGAAGCCAAGGTTGGCTTTAGTTAGTTGCCAAGAGCAGAGGCAAATAATCACTTACATAAGCATCTCCATTAGGCCAGGCCAAGTCCTGTTCTTTACAATTCAGTTTCTATGGCTCTCTATTTACAGCATCTACCTTAGTTAGACCATTCTCACAGTAACCTTATCAGCCTGTCCTGAAGGAGGCTTGGGATAGACAGAAGTTGAAGTAAAATGTGGGCCCAGACAAGTTATATAATTTATAGACTATTAGCTTGCAATACCCTTGTAATGCAACGTACCAATCCTACTTCTTCAGGTTTCTAACAAAGCACCTAGCTGAGCTAGAGGACTCTGCTACACAAAACTATCTCTTACTTAAAGAATAGCACCTCGGTGTCATTTTACTGTTTAATAAAAACTTATTTTCACCACTTTTAGCTATAATTCAAAGAAGGAAGCTTCAATCTCTTCCTCGTTTGGTCTTTTTATTTAGGGTATTTTATTTTTTATTTTTAAAAAATTTTTATTGGAGTATAGTTGATTTACAATGGTGTGTTAGTTTCATGTGTACAGCAAAGTGAATCAGTTATACGCATACCTCATTTGGTCTTAAAACTGGTCATATTGTTTCTGTCCTTTGTCCCTTTACATTCTATACTCTACGCTGCAGCCAGAGTGACCCTTTTAATGAGTTATTCTTTTGCTCAAAAATCTCCAGCAGCTAATACTCACAGTAAAAGACCAGGTCCTTACATTATCCAATAAGGCCCCATAGGAAGGCTCTGCATCTCCCTCCCTTATTCCTCTCCTACTAGTTCCACTGGGCTTCAGCCACATTGACCTCCTTGCTTTTCCTAGACAAAGCTGGGCTTTTACATAGATGTTCTCTTTGCTGGCATACTTTTACACCAGATAGAAGCATGACCCTTTTCCTCGCCTATTTAAGGTCTCTGCTCAAATGTCACTGTCAGTGAGGCATTCTCTGGGTACTCTAAGTTTCTCCCGTCCACGTTTCCTATCTTCCTTCCTTGCTTCATTTTTCTCCATAGCACTAATCAAGTGATACACTGTATGCTTTCCTTATTGATTTGTACATCCTGTGTATCCCTGTTCCCCAACTGAAATGTAAATTCCTTGGGGATAGGAGCTTTTCTCTGTACCTTGAATGGTGCCTCTTGAACAGTGTGTGGCACATATTAGGAACTCAATAATTTTTGTTCGAATTAAGGAATTAAAACTTCTTTCTCAGCAGCCATCTGCCTAACTCTCAAACTTTTACCTTCCTGTGGAATCCTTCTGGCACCTCCTTATCAAATATTTCTTCTCAAAGACCTATCTGCCTGAATGTGTTGTCCTAAGTGGCAATCTCTTACTTCCGTTACTGTACAACTTTCGGGCACCTCTTGCAGCCCATTCCAGTAGCACCCAGTTAAATACTGCATGGAACATACTTATACTAAGAATTATTTGTTGTATTTCTGAAATTCTGATTTACTGAGGCATTATGTATTTTATCTGGCAACCCTACCTATGATGGACATAGATATTGTTGAAAGGGCATTTTCAGCTTGATTAGTTTCTAGAAAAACTGTATGTAAAGGAATAGATTATCAGATTCTACAAATAAGATACACCTGGACTATTTCACTGTATTCAAAAATACCAGAAATAGGGAGTACTCCCTTGAAATTTAAGGAAGTGATTTTGAATTTTAAAAAATTGAAATGCTTAATGCAGTAATAAACATATGGAATTTATTACCTCCAGGAAAAGATCCAGCCAGAACATTTTTGAAAAAAATGTTTTAAAAGTTCTAGAAATATTCATGTATTAAAATGTAAATCAAATAAAGATGATAAAACACCTTCTGTATTTTGGGCACTCATGATCCAGACTTGAGGGCACTGTCCCAGTACTTAGAGTCTACTAGTAATACAGATACAATCCCAAATGACAATATAGTGTTAGGAGAAAAACAGAAGTAAATAATAAAGTGCAGCTGTAGTAAGAAAGAAAGTGGTTGATTATCTCTAGTGGGGGGAAGATGAGAGTAAGGGAAAAGCTCTCTAATAGATGACCCTTGAATTTGACTTTTAAAATCCATTTTATTGGGGTATAGTTTACATACGATAAAAATTTAGCCATATATCCATTTAAAATCAATTTGATGAGTTTTAATTTATTTTATTTGTATAGGTTTATTGAGGTAAAATTTACATAGATTAAACTTTAACCTTTTTAGGTGTACAGTTCTATGCATTTCGACAAACTTACTCAGTCGTGTAACTACCACCACAATCAAGATATAGAGTATTTGAAAGTGCTAAGAGAGTAGATCTTAAAAGTTCTCACTACAAGACAAAAGGTAACTATGTAAGGTGATGGGTAAGTTAACTAACCTTATTGTGATAATCATCTCGCAATCTATACGTATTATCAAATCTTCATGTTGTACAC
The DNA here is from genome assembly GCF_965194825.1 of Balaenoptera physalus. Classification (NCBI taxonomy): domain Eukaryota; kingdom Metazoa; phylum Chordata; class Mammalia; order Artiodactyla; family Balaenopteridae; genus Balaenoptera; species Balaenoptera physalus. The sequence continues at coordinate 102,050,568 of NC_138903.1, read as the reverse complement.
TTGAAACTTACACAACATTATATGTCAATTATATCTCAATAAAGCTGGAAAAAAAAAGTCTAAAACAAAAGATACGGTACTTCCTCTACCCAAAAGACTTCCTTCATGCCCTATTGTATTCGTTTTCTATTGCTGCCAAAACAAATTACCACAAACTTAGTGGTTTAAAACAACACCCACTTATCTCACAATTCTGTATCTCAGAAGTCCAGGCACAGTGTGTTGGGTTCTCTGCTCAAGGTCTCACAAGGCTGAAATCAAAGTGTTGCCCAGGTTGAGTTCCTTTTTGGAGATCTGAGTGAAAATCTGCTTTCAAGCTCATTCATGTGGTTGGTATAATTCAGTTCTGTGTGGCTGTAGGACTGAGGTTTCCCGTTTTTTTGACATTTGGCCCCTCCATCCTCAAGCCAGCAACGGCCAAGTTGAATCCTTCTTGGGCCTCATACCTCTCTGCCTGCCTCTTCTGCTTCAAGAGCTCATGTGATTACATTGGGCCTACCTAGATAATCCAGGTTGATCTTGTCATTTTAAGGTTAACTGACTAATAACCTTAATTACATCTACAAAGTTCCTTTTGCCACATAACATAACATATTCATGGGCATAAAACCAGGGTTGAAGGTCACAGGGGTCAAAATTCTGCTTCCCTTACCTTTTGTATCAATCCCTTTGCTCCATTCTAGCTTCTGGCAACCTCTGATCTGATTTCTGCTCCTACAGTTTGTTTTTTCCAGAGTGTCATATAAATAGAATTATACAGTATATAGTCTGAGTCTGGCTATCCACAACATTGCATGGATAAATAGTTCCTTTCTATTGTGGGGTAGGTAGCATTTCATTGTATGGTTATATCATAGTTTGTTTCACCTGATGAGATGGTCCTGTCACAAATGTAATCTAAGAATATGAGTAGTGGTCACATTCAGTTTAAGGGAACAGGGAGAGGACAAAGGTTAGGAATCCCTTAGTGATCTAAAGTTATGGGTAGATTCACACATTCAGGGGATGACCTGGTTCTAGGAGATCATCTATATGCGCCATTTTTTCAAATAAGAAAAGAGAAGCTCCAAGGGTTTATCTAATTGGCTAAAATCACACCGCTGGTCAGTGCCTGAGTTGGGACTTAAACCTATATCTGTCTGACAAGAATTACATTGATGATTCCTAACTTTTGATATGATAAAAGTTATGGATCTTCTCTCCAGAAAAATTAATTATGCAAATACATACCAGCCCCAGTTTAAGAACTGCTGTGCCGTGGCACTATTCTTCAGCATGAGCTACGGCTCTGTGGGTAATTGGGGTTGATGATTTCTCCCCAGATACAGGACTAGATCTTACGATTCCTTACGGTTTTAAAGGCTGGGGTGGGGGTGGGGTGGCAGGGAATTTCATTTACTAATGAAGGCACCTCCTGAACCTATGGGACATTTTGATGGGTCAGCAGGGGTTCCCAAACTTTTTTTTTAAAGGGCCAGAAAACAAATATTTTAGGCTTGCAGGAATATAGTCTCTGTGACAACTACTCATCTCTGCAGTTGTAGACCATATGTAAGTGAATGAATGAGCACAGCTGTGTTCCAATAACACTTCATCTACAAAACCAGGCTGTGGGCCTTCAGGTCATAATTTGCTGACCCCAGATCACAGTGGCCACAGTCTGTTGTAAAGATATAATGCTACAGAGTCTAATGTGTGCATTTGTATCCCTTTTTACACTTATCCCTAATCCCCTAGGGCGAAATACAATTACTCCTTGTGATAAAAATGCAGAATATTACTGCAGGTAGGGACAATTGGAGTAGGAAGACCTGGTTTCAAGTTCTGTCATTTACTGTCTGTGTGACCTTGATCCTGTTACTTTGAGCATCAGTAAAACAGTATAAGACCAGGAAAACGAGTGTAATAATGCCAGCCTTGCACGGTTGTTGTGAAGCACACAGTGGGTATCCCGTGATGCCTGATAAACTGAACCGCTCAATGAATTTCACCTCCCTGTCCCTATTTCCTTTCTTCTGACCAGCCCATCATAATAAAGAACCCCATCATCAACTTTAGCGGCGGTTACTCTAAAAGTCAGGTGCGACTGGTTAGTCACATCAGGAGGTTTGATAAGGCATGAGCATCAAGAAACCTTCTGGGAGGGACTTCCCTGGCAGTTCAGTGGTTAAGACTCCATGCTTCCACTGCAGGGGGCACGGGTTGGATCCCTGCTCGGGGAATTAAGATCTCATATGCCCCACGGTGCAGCCAAAAGAAGAAAAAAAAAAAAGAAACCTCTTGGGAAATGAATCATCCAAAGTTAAAGGGTGACACATAACTTGATTCAAGGGTAGTTGGGCTCATGTTAGGAGCTTGGCTAGATTATGAGCCCAGCACAGTGTCTGTCATAGATATCATCTGGCCCAGCCCCCTTGAACCCCGGGCCTGAATCTAACGTCAAAGGATCTCCAATAAAAGAACAAATGTAAAGGAAAAGAGCTTTACTGTAATATGTCAGCAGCCTCAGTGCCAGCTTTTGTGGCACCCTGGGAGACTGTAGCACTGGCTTCTGCAGCGCTGGAAGATAGCACCTTCCTTATTGGGCACTGACAGCCTGGACATAGATACTGCTGGCCACCAGTCTTGCCCTTGGCAGGCACCAGTAGAGGTTTTGCTTTTGATGGCCATTGGCCAAGACAGTATATATACCCAGAGCAAGTCCCAGAAGAAAAGAAGAGAAATGGGAGATACATGGTGGCCATGAGTACCAGTTCCCAGAGAACTTGTGAGATATTGTCTTGGTTTGACAAAGGTGTGGTTTTTTTTCCTTTTTTTTGGCGGGGGGGTGGGGAGGGAGGGCGGTGGGGAAGGGTGGGAGAGAGGACATATGGGAATGTACGGGTACGGAATGGGGAGTGAAGCTCCTAGAGAGTACATGGGAATGGAGCCAGAAAAACACTGACTTGTGATTTCCCCCTTTCTTGCAAACCTAGTGCGATCATGGAAACTCAGGTGCAAAGTAGTAATGTTTACTTTCCCTGAAGACTGTGTACTTCATAACCCTCTTTTTCTTTTTTTAAGTTATTTATTTATTTATTTTTGGCTGCATCAGGTCTTCGTTGCTGCGCGTGGGCTTCTCTCTAGTTGCGGGGAGCGGGGGCTACTCTTCGTTGCGGTGCGCGGGCTTCTCATTACGGTGGCTTCTCTTGTTGCAGAGTTCGGGCTCTAGGCGCATGGGCTTCAGTAGTTGTGGCTCTCAGGCTCTAGAGCGCAGGCTCAGTAGTTGTGGCGCACGGGCTTAGTTGCTCCGCGGCGTGTGGATCTTCTGGGACCTGGGCTCAAACCCGTGTCTCCTGCATTGGCAGGCGGATTCTTAACCACTGCGCCACCAGGAAAGCCCTTTTTCTTTCTTTACTTGAAGTACAGTTGATTTACAATGTTGTGTTAATTTCTGCTATATAGCAAAGTGATTCATAACCCTCTGACCTTTGCATGTGGGTTTTTTCCTCTAGTACTATCTATCCTCTTGTGGTTTTCCTCCCTGAAGGCTCCTCTTCATGTCTTTTGTTCATCCCAAGGTTCACTTTTAGTCCAATTTTCTTCTAAGGTATAGTATCTTGGATTCAGGCACAGGCTATGCTTTACTAGGGAAGTCATTCTCAAACTTGCTCAAGTGTTAGGGTACTTGAAAATCATGGTGCTCTTTGTGGGACTTTAACAAATGATAATTTTTTCATTTGGTTCCATGAGAATTAAGTAATAGCTGTATCACAGCACCTGTCATTGGCAGCACTTACTATGTACCAAGCACTCTGCTAATCTCTCTACATGCATGACCTTATTTGCCTCTGACTATAACCCTGTGCGCTGTGTGCCGTGTGAAGATGTAGGCTCAGAGATATTCAGACACTTCCCCCGGGTCACACAACCAGGAAGTGACAACCAGGATTTGCACTCTGGACTTCAAAGTTTGTGATTGTAACTAATGCATCTACTGTCTCTCCTTATGAACAATTTTCCTAATAGAAAACATGCCTATGTGACAAGTGGGCAATATTTAATACAGCCTCTAGAATATGGATTTGAGCACACAAAATAAGCTGATGAATACGTGCGTTCCCCCGAATATTCCATGAATATTCTTTTGAACACCATAGTAACATGGTCTTTTTTGTCCCTCGGGATTATTTATGGTAATTAGCTGCACTTCTTTCTCTCTCTGAGGTTCATTTAAAAGCATCAGTTGATGATACTCCCATCATAGAACTACTGTGAGAACTTATACACTATCACCAGTGACAGATTGCAAAGACTCTCTAAGGTACTTCAGAGACTTGGGGACATGTGAAGATAGGCCAGTCTGCCATCCAGACTATCATTTTATTGATATCTGGAATGGATAGGCCACATGGAGAACAGAGCATGAATGTCTCTAATCTTGTTTCAAAATGGATATTCTGAAATGCTTATACGAAAAAGTTAAAAACCTTTTCCTTCATTTTGCCACTGTGTCAATTCTGGTTTACCTCACATATGTTTCTCTGGGATGACTTTTCTTCCCGCTTTAGTTCCTTACTAGATGTCTTAGAGCTTCAGCCTTCACCCAGCTCCAGGTTTAGCAGATCAAGTACTCGGAATTAGTATAGATCTTAGACATCCACTAGGGAGGAATGCTGACACATTTTGGGATTAAGTGGTTTGTTTAACAGAAAAGGAGATTGCATAGAAAGTAGGCAGTAAAATTTTAAAATTCGGGGTCAACTATGACTATAAACCCCAATACTTTTGTGGGGAATCACCGAATACTTAAATGCCCTTAACACCACCCTAATACTGATTGCCCACCCCACTGTAAGCAATGAGTAAGAGGTAGCTATTACTTTTGTGATGATGAGGATGATGTTAATGATGATGTTAATGATGGATAGATGGCCAATTGGAGTGTTCTCAAAGATTATTCAGATTTTTTAAGGTACATTAAAAAATCAAAAGGGGAAAGTCAAACTGGAAAAATGTTTGTATCTGTTTACTCTGGATACATAAAATGAGTGATATCTGTGATTTCTGTTTGTCCCTCAATATTCTTTCTTCCCTTCTTTCTATTAGTAACAGAACTACCTGAGTTTGACTCAGCCAAAGACTACGTATCCCAATCTGCTTTGCAGCTAGGTTTGGCCATGCCACCATCTGGCCAATGACGTGTAAGTGGCAAGTGCAGCCTCCAGGTCACATACTTGAAAGGAAACTGCTTGCCCTTCACTTTCTTGTTCCTTTTCTCATGAGAATTGAGTGAGTGTCAGTCATGTGAGCAAGGAAAACAAAGATAGAAGAACGCCAAGGACTTGGATGACCTTGTGGAGCAAAGCCATCTACCTCCAGATTGTTACATGGGAGACCGCTGATTTCTATTTTGTTTCAGCCACTCTGTTTTTGAGTCTCTTCATTATTTATAGCAAGTTAGCCTAATACGTGAAATAAAATGCCTGGTACAATGCCCGCCAACTATAAAAGAAAATGACACATTTTAAAAAGAAGCACAAATGAGAGAGTGGCATGGACATATATACACTACCAAATGTAAAATAGATAGCTAGTGGGAAGCAGCCGCATAGGACAGGGAGATCAGCTCTGTGCTTTGTGACCACCTAGAGGGGTGGGATGGGGAGGATGGGAGGGAGATGCAAGAGGGAGGGGATATGGGGATATATGTATATGTATAGCTGATTCACTTTGTTATACAGCAGCAACCAACACAACATTGTAAATCAACTATGATAAAGATGTTAAAAAAAAGAAAAAGATGCAATTAAAACAAAATACAGTTGACCCTCGAACAACTTTCTAGAGAGTTTTTATCATAAATGGGTGTTGAATTTTGTCGAAAGCTTTTTCTGCATCTATTGAGATTATCATACACTACCAAATGTAAAATAGATAGTGGGAAGCAGCCACATAGCACAGGGAGATCAGCTCAGTGCTTTGTGACCACCTAGAGGGGTGGGATGGGGAGGATGGGAGGGAGATGCAAGAGGGAAGAGATATGGGGATATATGTATATGTATAGCTGATTCACTTTGTTATACAGCAGAAACTAACACACCATTGTAAAGCAATTATACTCCAATAAAGATGGTAAATAAATAAATAAATAAATAAATAAATAAAAAGAAGCACAAATAATAAAAATACATCATTAAAGATGATATATCTAAAAATGTGGGGGGAAAAGCATCAGTTGATACCAAATGATGCATTGTTTGCTATCAGCACCTAATACAAGAAAGGAAAGAGAATTGCTATTCTTCAGGATGTACTTTTGATTACTTCCAGAAACTGTTCTTTGAAAAACAAATGTATTTTGATCATTCTGTTTTCAATTTCCTTCACAAAACTTGAGATCTTCACAGTTTTAAAGAGCAGAGTGTTGGAGATGTTCACTAGAAAGGTGTCTGAGACTTTTCTTTTAACACACTTTCTTTGGCCAAAAATGTCAGGACTACTCAAGTAACAGAACATTCGCCATTATTTTCATTGGTTTCTCATCCCCATTCCTCAGAGGATGAAGATATTCTCCTTTTGGATGTCAGTACTCCCTCAGAATTGACCTTTACGCCCCACCATGAAGGATGCATGAACAGCCACACCGTGAAAAACCTCGGGTTCCAAACCATACCCAGGAAAACAAATAATAATTGCCTAAATAAGGCTCGAGCCAAGCCTACATTTGTCTTCTTAGTTTCAGCCTCCTTCACCTTTATGCCAACCAGGACAACTATTAAGCCCATGGTAACTACAGAAAAATAGGTCTTTGTGACTGGACTTTAGGCATAAGCCTAAGATTCTAGACCAATGATAAAATAGCAAAATAGCAATTGCCCTGACAGCCCAGTTGGACCACTCTCCTTCAAATCCCCTGAATGAAACCTTAGCTTGGACACTTGCCCTAGGTCAGGTTACACGAGCTGTTCATGAATCGATCACGCAGTTACTGTATCTTACTTTTTCTCTAGTCTGTTCTTCTTGTCACTTCAGTCCTTTCTCTTCTTGTTGTCATATGGTTTATACTTGACTCAGAGTCATCTTAAATTCTAGGTTGTCTGCACATTTGTATTTTATCTCTCATGAGCCAGCATCCATGCTGCCTGCATTTTCTTCAACATACATAACATTGCTTTTCTTAAAATAAAATGGAGCTACATAGATAATACAGATGGTTCTTGGGAGGCGTGAATCGTCATATCTTCAGTACATAATGTAATTGGTGCATAATATCAAAGAAACACGCCTCCAAGGTCTCAGACCATTATATGTATACCAAAACCCAGAGAGGAGAGGGGGACTCTTACAGGAAATGTCTGTTGTTTCTTTTTTTTAATATTTTATTTATTTATTTATTTTGGCTGCACCTGGTCTTAGTTGCGGCACGTGGGCTCTTCATTGCAGCATGTTTAGTTGCGGCATACGGGATCTTTAGTTGCGGCATGGGAACTCTTAGTTGTGGCATGTGGGACCTAGTTCCCCGACTAGGGACCGAACCCAGGCCCCCTGCATTGGGAGCGTGGGGTCTTACCCACTGGACCACCACGGAAGTCCGCAGGAAATGTCTGTTTTTTAACTCAGCCTGAAAAAAAATCTCAAGCAGTGAACTGAAGATCTTATTTTTCAGTGCAAAGATTCAGGAGCGGCGGGTTCATAAAGTATCAGTTCAGATCTCTTTTGGGGAACCTAAGTTGCCAAAAAATATGTGAAAACCCACAAGCTAATTGAAACACAAAGTTCTCCCAAGGTAAAAGTTAAATACCAATGATATCTTATCTCGTTGGCTCCAATGTTCTTAAAGTTGCTGCCTGGTGAGAATAACTTTGTTCCACAATAACTTGCTACACAGAAGCATCTTTTGTTAAATTGTCAGTCCCTGACCAAAAAGTTTTCTTTAAATAAAATTTCTAAAAGATCATGCAGAAGAAAGAGCAGCTAGACACTTGTGTTTAGCAATTTTCTTTTTAGATTTTTAAAACCGTGATCAGATGGCTAGGCTTTGTGCCAAATTATGAAGATTGAGCTTATGTGAATGGCACTGTAACCACAGAAACCCACTCCCTAATATACGTTTGGCCCTGACCTTTCACCTTTTTTTGGCCACACCTATGTTTTCAGTTATCTATAGTTATCTTCATTTGAGTTTCTCAAATTTGGGTCTCCTCAAACCCTTTATTTAAAAATAAACTCATTATTTCCCCAGCTTTCTGTTTCTCTTGTTGTTGTTCATCTATGCTTCCAACCTAGAAATCTTGGTGTCACCTTGAATACCCACCTCTCCTCCATTAACAGACATTTATCGAGCATCTACTGTGAGCCAGGTCCCATGCAAAGTGCTGGGGTATGGTGTCAGCTCTCAAGGAGTTCTATTTTCAGATTGCAACTGAGTTGAATTGTTACCTGATTTACACGAAGGCATACAGAAAACAATGAATGTTGGCTGCTATTATTTTAATATTTAATATTTAATTTTGCCAGTGTTGTTTTTTTAATGTGTTGGATTCATCCTCTTCTCTCCTTTTCCCATCAATTCTTTTTAATTGTCTTTGATTTTTTTCCCATTAATTCTTTTAGTTCTCTCCTTCTTACTATCTAAATCCTAACTCTTAAAGCCTGATGCTTAAAATATTGCAGCAGTTTTTCCTTGTCTTCAAAGAGTATGCATGGTTACATGTGATCATTTTAGTCTTGTTATTTAGTCTACCCGCTGAATTTGCTGTGTTTAGGCCTAACATTACAGTCTTTTATGAACATTCTCAGCCCCATCCGTCTTGTGTCAGATTCTGCAGAAGCAGGGATTTGGTTGTAAATAATATGTTGAGGGAATGCTCTTTAGGAAACACCTATCAGTGAGTGAGAGAAGCATGATAAAAGGGAAAAGAACCAGGAAAAGATGTGGTCTCAGATTAAAGTCAAACCTTGATCTGATCCATGGGATTAGGATTCTGGAGCATAAACCACACTGCAGAGTTGTTCCCATTTTTGTCAAGAAGTCAGCCTTTCACACCTCTATCAGTGGTTCAGAAGTTATGGGCCACCCCCAACCTGGGGCACAACTGCCCGGGAGAGGCGGCTCTGACAGCTGAGGGCAATTCCCCCGAGAAAGGGGGACAACTGGGAGACTTTAGCAGCTGCCTGGTGGGGGCACTGGTGAGATCTGGGCAGGACACTAACAGAGCTGGCTATATCACCTGTTTTCTTTTTTTTTAATTAAAAATTTTTTTATTTTATACTGGAGTATAGTTGATTAACAATGTTATGTTAGTTGCAGGTGTACAGCAAAGTGATTCAGTTATATGTATACAAGTATCTATTATTTTTCATATTCTTTTCCCATTTAGGTTATTACAGAATATTGAGCAGAGTTCCCTGTGCTATACAGTACGTCCTTGTTGGTTATCTATTTTATGATTTTTTTAACATCTTTATTGGAGTATAATTGTTTTACAATGGTGTGTTAGTTTCTGCTTTATAACAAAGTGAATCAGTTATACATATACATATGTTCCCATATCTCTTCCCTCTTGGTTATCTATTTTAAATATAGCAGTGTGTACATGTCAATCCCCAAACTCCCTAACTATCCCTCACCCCCACCCTTCCCCCCGGTAACCATAAATTCTGTTCTCTAAGTCTGTGAGTCTGTTTCTCTTTTGTAAAGAAGTTCATTTGTATCATTTTTTAGGATTCCGCATATAAGCAATATCATATGTATAGCAGTTGTTTTCAAATTTTAGTATACACCAGGATTACCTGGTGGGCTTGTTAAAACAGATTGCTGGGCACCAAGCCCAGAGTTTCTGATTCATTTGTTTTGCCTGAGGTGAACCCAGGAATTTGCATTCATAACAAGCTCCCAGGTAATGCTGAGGTTGCTGGTTTCAGGATCATACTTTGAGAACCAGTGCTTTATATAGAGTAACATCTCACCATAGATATTCAGTCAACCTTGATGAATTTAATTGAATCCTGCACAGGACTGCCAGATAAAATATAGGATGCCCAGTTAAATTTGAATTTCATGTAAGCAACAGATCATTTTTAGTATAAATGCAACTATTCTATCATATACTACATACACAAATATATGTTTATATGTAATATAAATATAAATGCAAAGCATAAATATGTCCCAAATATTGCATGGGACATACTTATACAAAAAATTGTTGTTTCTCTGAAATTCCCATTTAAATTTAAATGTATTGGCTAAAGCTGGCAACTCTAATCCTGCATCATCATGAATACAAATGTAGAGAAAGTGTTGTGTCACGAGATCAGTGTATTCATGACGAAAATAAAAGTAGAGAATAAAAAAATTGAAATTGGTGGGAAATGACCAGTATTTGATGGGATAACTCCTTCTGTGATAGAAACAACTGTGAATGACAAATAGCAAATAATGACAGATATAAAAAGTTCTGTGCCTTTGCAATCCATGATAATCAGGGAGAAGACATGGAAATCTATTGAGGAGATGGAAAACATTTGAATGTGGTACTGAGGGCCCAGCATCAGTGTCCTATGCCTGTTAGGGTACTATTAATTTAGGAGGAGGCTAGTTTAGAAGTTCAAAACCTCAAAAGCTAAGCCCGATAAACATGCTGTGAATGAAGATATTTTGCATTAATTTAATATGATGACCCTTTTTATTTAATACTGCAGCCTCTTTCTCTCACCTCTCTCCCCGCTCTATCTTTTCTTTTTCTACAGCAGTTATTTCCTTCCAATATATAATTTACCTACGTACTATGCTTATTGTCTGTTTCCCCCCTGCTAAAATGTAAGCTCCATGAGGGCAAGGATCTTTATTTGGTTCACTGATACACCTATCCTGAGAACCTAGAACAGTCTCTGACACGCACTAAGTACTCAATATGTATTTCTGAATGAATGAAGAGATGAATGAATGCTTCACAAGCAATGGCTTATTCCCTATGCTCTAGGTTCCCCGAGTTCAGGGTCATTTGAGTCTAGGCAGGAAAGTGAGATCAGGTAGTGAAAGGTTAATGATTGCTACAGGATTCTCTGCGACACCAGTTACTGTGCGAGATAGGGGCTGGTGTTGGGAGCGGGTATTTACCTGAACAGAGTTTCAGTATATTTGAAACTGGTCTGTTTGGAGGAAGAGATGCTTGATAGAACAGATCAACAAGGAGGAGACGGGTGTGCTTGATTTTAGAGCTGGAAAGGACAGCCCCACACTGATTGATTGATGGCAGAAGCTGCACAGCGGTGTTGCTCCTTGGTGACCAGCCTTTTGAAGCTCTTATCACTCAATCTCTGGTTATCTGGCCCTTCCAGACTGGAGTGTACCCTTCTTAGTGGGCAGCTCCTATCAGCCCAGGGCAGTTCTCCAGAGAAGAGGGGCAACTGTGAGCCCTCAGCAGCCGACACTCATAGCAGCTGCTCATAAATGTTTCCAGGGACCATAACCTTAAACCTCTCCCTTTGGACTTCTGTACAAATCGACTTATATATAACTCTTTTGAATTTATCCTCTCCTTAATTGTAGGAGTATTTGTATTTAGGCAATGGGAGAAGAGAGGCCCTGGTGGAAGAGTTTGAGTTGGGAGAGAGAGGTCAGGATAGCTAAGAGAGGGCTGAATGGGAGTGAAGGCACAAGGTTGGGGGGTGGGCTGGGAGGGCGGCAGGGAGGGGGATTCAAGGTAGAGACATTAGAAAAGTAAGTGGGAAAGATGGTCCTGTGTCTGACCTGGGAAGATTCTCTGTCTCTGGCTTGCAAAGGGAATACATTTGTGACACAATGGCTCCACTTTGCTTCATTCTTGGCAACTCTCAGGAGCAAAGAACCCCACACTGCAGGTGCATTAAAACGGCCCCTACCTAATTCTCCACCTATGACAGTCACCTTCAAACGTTTTTACTTGCATAGCCTCTAAAAGAATTTTGGAAAAACTATATGCCCCATAACATATCTTAAAGTTGACACCTACCAACTTTTTATGGAGGGAATTATGAAAGTTTACATACTGCCAATGTTGCGATTTCTGGCATATTGCAAATATTGATATTCAAAAAGAAACTGCTGCATTCCTCTTTTAGGTGGAACCAAATCCCATCGCAGTTTAATATCCACAATTATCCATTCAAAAGATACATGAACAAACTCCTTTTGCATAGTCAGAAATTGTATACCTTTTTCTCTTGAACTCTTATTTGCATTCTACTCACTCCACAGAATTGTATCTTTATGTAATATATTTTTAGTCGTGAAAGTCTTTGATCATCGCATCCTAATCTCTGTTATAGAAACATACATAAACTTACATTGTAAAAAAATGCTTATTTCCTGTGACTGTAAGGCTCTGAGTCTTTGGGACTGTTTTCATTATAATCATTAGTACATAATTGATTAAAATAACACAAATACATGATAAAACTTTATAATTAATAAACATAAAATAGACTATTATTGGGGATACATCTCGATATGCTGGAAGGGGATTTTTATTTTATTTTATTTTATTGCCTCACCGTGCAGCATGCAGGATCTTATTTCCCGACCAGGGATCAAACCCACGCCCCCTGCAGTGGAAGGGTAGTCTTAACCACTGGACCGCCAGGGATGTCCCCGAAGGGGATTTTTTAAAAAAGTAGTTCTTTTCTCTGTGGATGAATGTTACTTATTGTTAGAATGAGACCAAGTTCAGCATTTTCAATACATTTAAGTGTTGAGAAATCTTGTTTACATAAGTAAGTGGATGGGAATGAACAGAGTTTAGTTAAAACAATATCATTCAGTTGAGCACTATCTGAATACTATCTCAAAAAATTACATAATGATCTATCATCAAAATTATATGTAATGACCTATCAAATGACAACACAGTTAGGCTCTCCTCTGATTTTGCTGAAAGCAAGGCATTAAAAACTACGGTCAGCCCTCCATATCCTGCGGGTTCCGCATCTGTGGCTAGAGAGCTCCAGCTATACTTGGTTTACAAAAGGATTTGTTATCGCATCGTTAAAGTAATATATTTTCTCAATATCAACACCAATATTTTCAATGGTCTCTTTGTTTGGTGTCCAGGAGGTTTTTATACCTTGGGACCAGGCACCAAGGTAAGCCTTGACCTGAGTTAGAGACATGCTGTTCTCTTGTAAAGTGGGAAAAGGGAAGGTGGGAAAGTAGGACCATCAGGTATGTTCTCATGCAGATCAAGTTCAGGAAAGAGTACACATGGAAGTTGAAAATCTGGAAATTGGTTAAAAACAAACAGAGACACAAACAAACCCTGCCTACGTAGTTCTTTAAAGTCTTCATGTATCCTAGGAGTACGTGTACCCAGTTGGAACAACGTTGACCCATAGAACAGAATAATGTGAAAAGCAGGGGATTGGAGTAAGGAGGAAGGCAGTATCCCTACTGACTCCATCAACACACTATAATATGATTTTTAAAAGAGTCAGTGTTGAGTCATTGCGATAGGGGACCCCAAAACTCATATACTCAATCTAGAACTCAACATGCATGCACTGCTCATGTCCCTGGGACTAGGATTCATTTACTTATATTCAGACTCAAGTATAGAAGACGGTACAGAGGTGGGAGGGGGAGATGGTTGCAGAAATGCCATTGGCCCTTTGGACCAAGGAACTCAGTATAGAAGAGGGAGGGTGAGAACCACAAATAAAGTTACCCATTTACCTGGTTTCACAGATTCTCCTTAACTGCACGGGTTAAATAAATCTCTTTGAAATGCTTTAGGTAGTATATGGCACACAGCTTAGATTCAGGGAACAACCGACCTATCAGAGGCGGCTCATGTAATTTCTCTTTAAGTGATCTAACGATCCACTTCTAGCCTGGCTTAGTGATTTGGACTTGAGTAGATAAAGTGCTACCCCAGCATGTTTTCAACTGTGTTCCAAGGGACCCTCAGGGCAGAGTGCTCCAGAGTTCTGCAAACAATGGCATATTTTGCCAAAATATTTAAACTTCCTGAGGAATTGTTTCATCACTTCTATTTTAAACATTAAGGTTTAGAGAAAGATTTCATTGGGAAAAAGTGTTCTGTTGCTGAAAACACACACACACACACACACACACACACACACACACACACACACACATGCACCCAAGCCATTCACTGAACATGCGATTACTTTCATTCCTTATTTGTGTCCTAGCACATGTTATTTCTTCTGCCTGGGATAACCAAAGCTCATCTTCTCACCCAACCCTTCCAGACAAAAGATGTTTTCTTCCTCTTTTAGATAGTCTTTTGTATTTACTATTCTTACAGCACTTCCCATACTGTACCATAACTCTATTATTACATGTACTGGCAATTCAACTTTCTAAATATCTCTTGAATATGTCCTCTCTTCTCCATTCCCTCTACCAATGCTTTAGTTCAGTTTATCATCATCTCATCTCGATCATGGCAACAGCGTCCGGTCGTGACTCTTTCCTATCTATTTTTCCATATTGCCACAAAGGTGACCCATCTAAGACCATATTCTGATCATATCATGCCCCTACTTAAAACATTTTGCATATCGTATTGCCCTAAATGATAAAGCCCATGATTCTGAGTCTAGCCAACTTGTCCTTTTTTCCTCCTCAGGCTTCTTTCACTCTTCTCCTTACCCTACCTGTGAATCCTAAGTTGTAGCCATGAAGAATTACTGATGATTCAACCAGAAAGCCATGTTTTCTCAAGGTTTTGTGCCTTTATAAACACTGTCCTCTCTACCTGAGATAGCTGTTCTCTAGTATTTAGTGAGCTTAATTCCTGCAGATCCTTTACATCCCCACTTAGACGTTACTTCTTCTGGGAAGCTTTTCTGACACTAAAGGTATTTTCTTTTGTGATCACATAGTTCTCCTCCACCCTTATTTACCACATTTCAAAGTATTTGTCTGTGTTTGTGTTTGTCTCTACAATAAGACTCTTAAGTCTTTTTTGAGGGGGTATACAGTTTTCATGTTTTATTGTACTTACATTTAAATTTCACCACTAAATCCATGCATAAGTATATGCTGGCCTTATGTCCAGACTTTTGAGATGTAAAGATAATTGGATGGATGGCTTTAAGGATGTAATATATTAGACACTGCAGAATATATTAAACAATTAGAGAATCCAGGGGGTGGTAAATTTCTGCCTATATACATTTACACATTTAGTGGCACTAGTAAACACTATCGGGACAAGAAGACATGTAAAACTTTGGGTTGCAATTAGAGGAAAAATCCATTCAGGACTGAACTGAGAGGTCCTTGGTCGCTGAGAGGATCTCCTCTTGACTTCACACTTTAGACAAACTAAGAAGTCTTTGTCAGTATACACAAACCACTGATTTGTACAAAATCCCTGTTTGTCAGGAGAGACATTAGCAACAGGACAGATTAAGGAATTCGCTCATGCCAGTTCGGATTGTGGCGGCCAGCCACAAAGTGAACACGGCTGGCTGGAGGCTGGAAATCCAGCTGGATGTTGTAGCTCAAGTCTAGGGTCTGTAGATTCAAATAGCAGGCTGGAAACTCAGTCTAGAGACAGAGTTGGTTAGTGCATTCCTCAAAAATCATTGTTTTCCAAACAAGTTCCTAGGATGCTTTCCTCAAGCAGAGCATAAGTCTTGTCAATCTTAAGGGCAGGGACTATATCTTTATTATCTCTGTAGCTCCATTTCCTAGTACAACGCCTTGCACAAAGTAGTTTTCAAGAAATAGTTTTTGAACAACAAATGAGGGATGAATGTTTGGGAGGAGAATGTATGTCTGGCCTAGGGTAGGCTTCGTGTATCTATTTTACTTTGGGGTCCTGGGTCATTCCCAACGAAGAGGTCATGGGGCTTTAGAGCATGATGTAGGGAGCCAGGGGGTTTCTAGGCTATGTCCAGAAAGGGTTAGCTTCCATATATTCTACACAAATTTATGTAGTTATTTGCATTAAAACTAGGTTAAATAGAGCTTCAGAGTCTAATAGCCACTGCAGTACACACTGCAGAATAATCAATAGCAGTAAATGAAGACATTAGGAAAATGAGATTGCTGAAAGACTAAAGGAGAAAGGAATCTGGGTGCTATAGAGACCAAACAGTAGTCACAGCTGTTGACTCTAGGGGACAACAGAACAAGAGGGGGATAAAAAGAGCAATAAAAGGCCATTGAAAGCACACCTGTTATAGTAGGAGACAGGCCTTGGACAGTATCCGGTTACATGCCTAGGACAATTTGCCTCTTATTTATTTTAAACTCTGAGCGATCTAGGGATAAAATTGGACTAAGATGGGGCATTGTTCTAACATTTCCTATTGGCAATATCCTTTCTGTATTACTGAACAAAGAAATATATATATATAGTTAAACACAAAGCAAAGGCAATTTATCTTCTAAAATACATGTGTAAAATGTAAACAATATAAGAAAAAGAAAATTATTGAGCCACTAACCATCCAACTCAAATGTAATCTCACTGTTAACCTTTTCTGATGTCCTATCTTGCCACTAAATATAATTTGGGGAAATCTTATTATCCAGATGTTATTATTAAAATAATTCTTTCATCTTTAGCCTCACAGATGGTTTAGATCCACAGGAATCTAGTTTGATAATGTAAGTACCATATTTTAAAGATTTCTGAAAGTAAGCGGATAGTTTAATAAAGCAGATAATGTATACAGACAACCACAAATATTTAGATAAAAATGGAAACATTCAGTCAAAAATCTGGATTTATGTCTACATGATGACAGAATAAAATTTCCATTTTTCATTCAACATTTTTGCTGTAACCATATGGACGCTGCAAAAACATCTTTTTAAAGTTATTAATTTCTTTGTATAGAAGAGATTATTGCTGTACCAACAAGAGCAACAAGCCAAGTTTGATAATATTAATTCATACTAAGGCAGGCCCTAACAGGAAGAAGAATTTCCTATAGTGCTTCTATATTTTTCTGTTCGATGTGTTCGCTATTAGGTGAACCAAAGATTTCCTAACTGCCAACATTCATAGTTTACATAGTATCAGTTCTAGTGGCATTCATTCTTTCATTTGTTCATTTGAAAATTAAACTGGGAGTAGAAGGAGAGGCTGTTGAAGGATATTCCAAAAAGAACAGCATGTGCAGAGGATAAGGAACTTGGTAAGGAACTTGGCATGTTGGAGGATTTAAAAAAGGCCAGAATAGTTCAAGGATAGTGAGTAAAGGCTCTTGGGCTTTACCCTAAGAGTCATAGGAAATCACTGAATGGTTTTCATGTTCAAGAATGACACAATCTTAATACTAAACTTTCATTGGGTTATTTGTATGGAAATATGTTAATATAAATGTTTCAGACATTACATGAAATTCCTAAAAATCTTATATTTGTATTTGTATGGAAATATGTATGGAAATATGTTAATATAAACGTTTCAGACATTAAAAAAAAAAAAAAAAAGAATGACACAATCTTATTTGTTTAAAAGGTCACTAGGTGGATAGTGTGCAAAATGGATCAGAGATCTGGGCAAGGCTAGAGGTAGGGGCAGTGATACCTGTTGGCTTGCCCTACAGTCCTGGCAATGGAGATGGAGAGAAGTGGACAGATTTGAGGGAGACGTCAGAGGCAAAATCAATAGGATATAGTTATTAACTGATGGCAGAAGAAAGACTGTGAGTTTGAAGTTGACTCCTGGTTTTCTGACTTGAGTAACTGGGTGATAGTGGTGCCTTTCTGAAATGCAAAGCTCTGAAGGAAGAACAGGAGTTCGGGGAAGGAGGTATAAATCTTCAATAAACTTTTTGTCCTGATGAATTTTTGGTGCCTATCAGATACCTGCAGTAGGCAGGTTTCAGGTTCAGTATGAAAATCTAGGATGGTGTCACTGGTATATAACTGAAACCCTGGGAAAGCATGAAATCAACTAAGGAGAAAAGGCCGTACCCCAAGGAACTCAAACATTTAAGGTTTGGTCAAAAATGGAAGAACCAACAAAGATGCCAGAGGAATAGCCAGATAAAAGGAAGAAAACTAGAAGAGGGTGACATCATAGAAATCAAGGAAACACTGTTTCAAGGAGGGTGTGACCTTCTAAGACAAAGACTGAAAGATTCTCTCTAGTCAGGGTCCCATCATGCCCTCACACTTCTACCTGAATTATATGGTGTAAATACACTGGCAAGGTGGCTCCACTAAATCTATAGGACTGGGACATTTGGAGAAAAAATGATTCTCCTCTTGAATCTAATAAAGCTTATGGAGAAATGCCCTGGGTGTTTTTCCACAGGCATGTGACAAACTACCTTCCTTTCTTAGACAGGAGAATCAGACTTCCTATTTATGATTTATTAGGACCCACATGTGCCAAACACACTGGAACTCAACAAAAAAGAATTAGATTATTTCCTAAGGGAGAAAGAAATACACTTCTCAGGGGGAAATGTCCACAGGGACACAGATTATTATGTCAGTGTTTGTCAAACAGGCACAGCAGACAGATCAAAGAGCAGAAAACACTGAAAAATGGTTCTTGAGCTAAAACTCCCTAAAGTTTGTGGATTTCTGGGAGTATGAAGCCCTTTGAGTGAAGAGTTTAAGCTGTACACAAAGTTGGAGTTCACTTAGGATCAGATATCAAAGATGATCTTGCTTACTTCAAATGATTTAACTGGATACTGGCTGAAGAGAGCTTAAGCTAAAAAGGAATTAGTAATGTTGTGACTAAGATTCTGACAGATGTGAATAACAGGAAGAAGAACTCTGGGGCAATCCAGAAAGGAAAAAAATGGAAAAGAGGCTGAATAGATACAAACTGCTGATTACTTTAACTGAAGTTCATCCCAACTATGAATTCAGATAATAGATATATCATTTCAGAAAAACAAATCTCTTGTAATGAAGAAAAATTACACAGTGTTCAATTTCTAAGCCCATGATATTAATAAAAGCTTTTAGAGAGAGAACAAGGGTGGGGGGAGGGAGGGAGGGGGAGAGAGAGAGAGAGGGGGAGGGAGAGAGAGAGGGGGACGGGGAGAGAGAGGGGGAGGGGGAGAGAGAGGGGGAGGGGGAGAGAGAGAGAAATTGATTCTGAGAAATTGACTGTGTGTCTGCCTGATTTGGACGAAATCACAAAGAAAACACTGGCAAGAGATCAGGCCTCCTGGAATCCATTAACTACAAAGAAGGAGAAAAATATCTAAATGTTGGTTGCAGATCAGCATGATATATTCAAAGATTTGAGCAAAACTCTTTAAGGGTGAGCAGACCTAGCAATAAAATTTCATAATCAGCACTCATAAAAATAAGAACAGAAATTTGCTAGGTTAGAGAGCAACTACTACTACTACATATGTTGGATCCCATACATGGTTCTTAACCAGAAACAACGATCTTGGTGGGCCATTTATTCCTGATTTCTTTTCTCGCCTCCACTAGTTGCTATAGTCACAATTACAGTTTTTGAAGGTGTGCTCGGAATAAAGACTAATCTTCCGACCAACTAAACCACAGACTCAGAATAGAAATGAGGGCTAATCTAGGCTGGGAAATGATCACTGTGACAGTCATGTCCCACACTCACACCTCCTTTGATTGATAAATCCAATAGACAAGAGCTGTGTGGTAGAATGTATTTGACTTGAAAGTGTAGTTTGCTTTAATGAGAAGTATCAGAAAGAAATTAGAGATCAGATAGGCAAGATGCCAAGGACAGGGAAGTCAGCTAACACAGGATAGAACAGGTTGGTACTGGAGGCTTAAACAGACTAGAACAATCATTTCTGACCTTCTAGAAAATGGAGACTACTCATTACTAATAAGACAATAACTTGTTGAAAAGTTGAAAAAGCAATAATTTTTCATTCTAGAAAAATTTTAGAAAATAAATGTAAACAAAAAGAAGAAAAAAAATGCACACAATACCACCTCCAGAGATAGCCACAATTAGCTCCTTGGTGTACATCCCATAAAATCTTTTTTCTATGCATATACAGATATGTGTGTGTGTGTGTGTGTGTGTGTATATGCTGTTACTGAATTTTAATCAGAATTTTCACTTAATGATATTTTTATGAACAAGTTTCTATTACAATAAATATTTATCCACAATACTATTTTTTCTACATAATATTACATCATAAGGGTCTATCACAATTGATTTTACTAATTTATTGTTGAACAAGTTTGATGTTTCTAGTTTTTTGCTACTATGAAGAATACGACAGTGAATATCACTGAACACATTCTTTCTTTAAGGATCCCTTTCTAATATCAAACATATAAAAATGGAACAACTGTATATCCACGTGCAAAAGACAGATCTTGTACCCCTACCACACACTAGATACTAAAATTAACTCTAAATGGATCAAAGACCTAAATATAAGAGCTAGAACTACACAGCTTTTAGAAGAAAACAGAGAGGTAAAACTTCATAACCTTGGATTTGGCAATGATTTCTTAGATATGACCCCAGAAGCACAATCAACAAAAGAAAAAGAAAATGGACTTCATCAAAATTAAAAATTTTTCTGCATCAAAGAACAGTATCAAGATAGTGAAAAGGCAATCCACAGAATGGGAGGATAGTGTTGCAAATCACATATCTGATTAGAGTCTAGTATCCAGATTATTTAAAACCTCCTATAATTCAACAACTAAAAATAAAACAACCCAATGAAAATTTGGGCATAAGACCTGAAGAGACGTTTCTCCAAAGAAAATATACAAATGTCCAATGAGCACATGAAAAGATGCTCAACATCACTAACCATTAGGGAAATGCAAATCAAAACATGATGAGATACCAATTCACACCCATTAGGATGGCTACTATATATTAATTTTGTATCCTAGGTATTTTATTCTTTTTGATGTGAAGGATGGCTACTATAAAAAAAAAACAGAAAATAATAAGTGTTGGCTAGGATGTGGAGAAACGGACTCTGGTACATTGCTGGTGGGAATGTAAAATGGTGCAGACACTGCGGAAAACAGCTTGACAGTTTCTTAAGAAGTTAAACATAGAATTACCATAGAATTACCAAATCAGCAATTCTATTCCTGGATAAATACCCACAAAGAATTGAGGGCAGGTGTTCAAACAAAAACATAAATACCCATGTTCATAGTGACACTATTCAAATTCACTAGTCAAAACATGGATGCAACGCAAACGTCCATCAGTGGATGAATGGATAAACAAAATGTGTATATCCACATAATGGGCTATTATTCAGCCATGAAAATGAATGAAGTACTGATGCATGCTGCAACATGGATGAACCTTGAAAACATGCTAAATAAAAGAAACTGAGCACTAAAGGACACATATTGTATAATTCCATTTAAATGAAATATCCAGAATAAGCAAATCCCTTAGAAACAGAATGCAGATTGGGGGTTTCTAGGAGCTGCAGGGAGCGGGTATTACGGAGTTATTGCTTAATGTGTAAGGGGTTTCCTTTTGGAGTGATAAAATTCTGGAACTAGACAGTGGTGATCGTTACACTATATTGTGAATGTACTTAATGTCACTGAATTATACATTTTAAAATGGTTTAAATTGTAAATTTTGTATGTTCATTTTACCACAATAAAAATTAAATAAAAATGTATTTGTAAAATACATTTGATACATCATTATTAATTAAAGTCCATAGTCTACATGAAAATTCACTCTTTGTGTTGTACAGTTCTATGAGTTTTTGACAAATGTGTATCATGTATCCACCATTACAATATCATATAGAATAGTTTCACTGCCCTGAAACGCCCCTGTGCTTTACCTATTTATCTCCCCCTGCCCCTGAACACCTGGCAACCACTGATCTTTTTACTGTCTCTACAGTTTTGACTTTTTCTGGAATGTCATACAATTGGAAGCACAGAATATGCAGTCTTTCCACACTGTCTTCTTTCCCTTAGCAATGTGTATTTAAGGTTCCTCCAGGTCTTTTCATGGTTTGATGGCTTTTTTCTTTTTTTTTTTGTGAATTCATTTTTTATATTTCCCTTCAACCAATATTTACTGAGCTTCTTTATCAGTGTCACTGTGGTTTTGACTTGCATTTCCCTTACGAATAATGATGTTGAGCATATTACCACATGCTTACTGGCCATTTATATATCTCCTTTGGAGAAATTTCCATTCAGGTCCTTTGTCCTTTCAAAAATTGGGTCATTGGTCTTTTTACTTTTTACAACATTGAGTTGTGATAGTTCTTTATATATTCTAGATACAAGTTTCTTATCAGATATATGGTTTGCAAATATTTTCTCCCACTCTGTGGGTTGTCTTTTCACTTTCATGATGGTTTTAGCGGTGCATTTTTGTGGTGCCTGTCCCTAGAACACTGAGCTACTTTGATACCTGAGGTTCAAGAATAAAGCTGAGACTGCTTTTCTTTGTAAACAAATATGTCGGCGTTTACATATCCCGAAATGGTGTTTTTCACACGCAATTCGTTGTCTTGGTGGGATTTATTGATTTATTCATTCATTCATTCACTCATTCATTCCAGATATAATATTACCATTGTTTACATAGTTTATTGAAAACACAAGAGCTCAGTTGCATTCTAGAATAGTGTTTCTCAAACTTTAGCGGGCTTCAGAATCACCTGGAGCACTTGTTATAATGCAGACTTGCGGGCCCCACCCTCACAGTTTCTGATTTAGTAGGTTTGAAGTGGAGCCAGGTACTGTGAATTTCTAACGAGTCTGCAGGTGAGGCTGATGCTGCTGGTGTGTGAGCCACATTTTGAGAACCACTGTCAGAGCAGCAGTTCCCCGAATGTCTATCGGATATTAACAGCTGTTACGTGGTGGAAGGATTTTGTTGTTATATAACTTTGAGAAAAGTTGGATTAAGGAGATTTCTTTACTGCAAGCCTTCTCTGAATTTCTAATCTGTGAGCGTGCGTTTTCAACCACTGAGGGTGGAAACGTTGCAAACACTGTATGCTATTTCTAAACTTTTTCACTATGGGATGCTTTTTCAAAACCACTTTATTGAAGTATAATCAAAATATTTATACATTTATTTTATAACTGCACATGTTGACAGTGTACAATTTTATATGTTTTGACATATGTACACATCCGTGAAACCATCACCACCACCACATCACCTGCTGAGGTAATGAATCCTGATTAGTCTAAGTCAATCATAATAATCTCTTTCCCTTGCCAGTGTTTGAAGTATGGACATATAACTCAATTTTCAGCAATGAGATATGAGGGGATGTTTTGGTGGGGTTTTCTGGAAATAGTTTCCTCACTTTTAAAAAGATATGCACAGGAAGATATGGTCTCTGCTTCTACTGGTCATGGTTATGTCTAGATGTTATGGCTGCAACTACAGCAATCATCTTACGATTGTGAGTAGAATAAGTCTGAGGACAAAACTGACACTTTGAGGATGGCAGAGCAGAAAGATGGAATGAAGCTTGTCCTTGAATTCCTCTTTGAAGACACTGAAGACAAGACAAAACAGAACCCTGGAGCCACATGACCTTGACACTTCTTGTTATGTTATGTGAATTAAGACATTGTCTTTACAGAGAAAGACAAATATGATATCGCTTATATGTGGAATCTAAAAAAGGGTACAAATGAACTTATCTACAAAACAGAAATAGTTACAGATGTAGAAAACAAACTTATGGTTACCAGGGGGTAAAGGGGGAGGGATAAATTGGGAGATTGGGATTGACATATACACACTACTATATGTAAAATAGATAACTAATAAGGACCTACTCTATAGCGTAAGGAACTCTACTCAATACTCTGTAATGGCCTATATGGGAAAAGAATCTAAAAAAGAGTAGATATATGTATATGTATAACTGGTTCACTTTGCTCTACACCTAAAACTGACACAGCTTGGTGCCTTATGAGTTGCAGAGTGCAATTTTATGTGCCTCTCCTCATTTATGTGCCATCACATCTCTGGTCTTTGATTGCTAGAACTGTGCTCTATCTTTCAATACTTGGTTTTGGCCCTTCTTTGGCTTTTGCAATTTAGCTTTACATTCAACTTTCAGCTTCCATTGACCCCCTAAATTAAGCTGCTCTCACAGTTTAATAGAAGCCCCCCCTCACCCTGCCCAAGCCACTAATCCCAGTCCAGTAATTCTCAGCACCTTCTCTCATAACTGGCTCCTCTTCCTTTATTTCCCGTTTGAAAGTATGATACCCCCTTCCATGCAGATGCCCAAGCTAGAAATTATCCTAGCTTCTTCCTTTTTTTCTCATCCTAACATCCAGTCAGTCATTGGAGACCTACTTTTTAAAAAAAATTTTTATTGGAGTATAGTTGATTTACAATGCTGTGTTATTTTCTGCTGCACTGCAATGATGTTAGACCTTTTGCCTGGAATCCACGATTCTTGAGGAATGCTACCGCTCACCCAGAGACAGAAGATGAGGTGTTAGGCACTGAAGGAATCTAGTAGTGTGAGGCCAAAACTGAGTCATACAGAACAAGCTGACTCTACTCACCAGTCAGTTGGCAGAAGAGAGATTATTGCTTAGCCTGTACTCACACATCTATCAATCAAATACCACCTTCTCCATCATCAAACTTTTATTTGGTGATATTCATATGGGTTCCTAATTATTGTTCTTCCTGCAAATGGAGCTTTTAATGGGCTTCCAAGGCTTTGAATTAAAAGAAAAATCCAAGATAGTGTGATTTCTTCACTCACTGTACAATGGTATCACGAGAGACCCTCTCTATCCTCTGTAACTCTTTCAATGGCTCCACCACAACTACTACATTGCATGGTAGGAAAGTCCCCTTCTGCATCCCGATGTAATTAAGAGTAGGAAATCCTCATATCCAAGTGAGTGCTGTGATATGCTCTAAGACATCTTCTAACTTAATCAGTGCATCCTTGGTCCCACTCAACTGTCAAACTGGACCACACTCACTACCGTACAGGTGGACATTAAGAAAATACACCACGGGTTTATGGGCCTGATGACTGATAGCAACCCTATCAAAGGGCTCATGCTGTTCACCTCTCACTGCCTACTCTTCCCCTTGTTTCTCAGCCTCTTGTCTTTGCAGTCTCATTCTCCTTGGAATCCCATTCTGTTATTTCCTTTACCTTACTTCCAAGTTATTTGTTTGTTGTTTTAAAATCAGCATTGTTGTTCCTAGAATCCCAGATAAGTATGCCACATTACAGAATGTGAGTGGTTGTCTACTGGGGGTTTTTAAGCCACAAACCATTTATCCAACAAAATGTATTGAGCACTTATTATGTGCTCAGCTCTATTCTAGGTCCCATAGATACCATGAACAAATCAGGCAAAATTGCTGCCTCATGAACTTACATTATAGTTGGGGGGAGGGGACAGACATTTAACAACATAAATAAGTAAAATATATGTTAAATGGTGATAAAGAAAAAATACATCAGAAAAAGTTTGATTGAAAGTGTGACTATCCTATTTAGATAGGATAGTCAGAGAAAGTAGCATTGAAAGATCTGAATGAAGTGAGGGAGTGAGTCACGTGGATGTCTGTGGGCAGAATACTACAAGTAGAGAGAACAGCAAGTGAAGAGGATCCGAAGGAGGAAAAATGACTGGAGGGTTTCAGAAATAAGAGGCCAGTGTGGCTGACCTGAAGTGAGTAAGGGGATGAGTGACTGGAAACGGATTCAGAGAGGAAACAGAGATTTAGATCAGGTAGGGCCTTATGAGTCATTGCAACAGCTCTGGATTTTACTCTGAGCAATTTGGTGTTTGAGAAAACAAGTTATGTGATCCGACTTACATTTAACAGGATTGCTCTGGCTGCTTTGCTGAGAGTAGACGCTGCAGGAAGGTGAGCAAAAGTGGCAACAGGGAGACCAGTGAGGAGACTGTTGTAGTAATCCAGAAAAAATAATAACAGTTTGGACCAGGACAGTGGCAGTGGAAGTGGTAAGAAGTGGTTGCATTCTAGATATGTTTTGAAAGTATTGTTGACAGGACTTGTAGGTGAATAAGATGTGGGTCATGGGGAAAGGAGAAGAATAAGGTTGACAGATTTTTAGTTTGGACAATTAGAAAGATGGAGTTGCTCTTTACTAAGATAAGGAAAAAATGTGGGAACAACAGGTTTGAGGGGCAATGACAGGAATTTGATTTCGGGTCTGTTAACAGTGTGAAGCCTATCAGACATCCAAATAGAGATAGTGGGTAAACAGTTGTATGTGTGAGTCTAGAGTTCAGGGGAGAAGTCCGATTATATGTATTTGGAAGTCATCAGCATACAGATACTATTTAAATAATGGATGAGATTACCAAAGACTGCCTCAGGGTTCAATAGATGAAGGAGTGACTACGACCAAGGATTGAGCCTGGCACTCTAGAAGGTGGGTTAATAAGAGGAATTGGTAAAGGAGATAATGAGAGGCCAATGAAACAGAAGAGTGTGGAGTCCTGGAAACCAAGCAAGAGGGAGTGATCAACTATAACAATTACTGCTAATTGAAGCCAAGTAAGGTTGGAACTGAGAATTGAACATTGGATTTATCAATGTACAGGCCATTGGTGATCCTGAAAGAACTGTTTTTGTGGAACAATCGTGTCAAAAACCTGACTGCGATGGTCTCAACAGAGAACGGCAGTATGGACAGTTTTTATTTTTGAGGTGTTTTGCTATAAAGTAGAGAATAAAAATGAGGGGAGGAGTGGCTAGAGGGAGATATGGAATAAAGACTTTTTTCCACATGAGAGATATAACAGTATTTCTTAAATGCTTATGGCAACGATTCAATAGAAAGTAGAAAATGGGTGATGTAAGAGAGAGGGGGATGAATTGCAGGGGTGATGTCCTCCAGTAGGTGAGTGGGGATGGGATCTAGTGGACAAGTGGAAGGGTTGGCGTTAGATAAGAATATGGGCAGGGCTTCCCTGGCGGCGCAGTGGTTGAGAATCTGCCTGCTAATGTGGGGGACACGGGTTCGAGCCCTGTTCTGGGAAGATCCCACATGCCACGGAGCAACTAGGCCCATGAGCCACAACTACTGAGCCTGCGCGTCTGGAGCCTGTGCTCCGCAACAAGAGAGGCCGCGATAGTGAGAGGCCCGTGCACCGCGATGAAGAGTGGCCCCCGCTCGCCACAACTAGAGAAAGCCCTTGTACAGAAACAAAGACCCAACACAGCCAAAAATAAATAAATTAATTAAAAAAAAAAGAATATGGGCAAACAGGCACAGTTCCACAGCATGTAGTTGGGTCTATGAGGTGGTAGGAATTGTGGGAGTTCTTTTCTATTTTACATTTTCTTTCAGGTGAGGGTGACAATGGGAGGAGGAAATGTTCAAAGTTTGAGGAGCGTAGAAACATGAAATAGTAATTTATGAGAGTGGGAGAATGAATGGACTAGGAAAATGTAGTATGATTCTTGAACAGCATTAAGGGTCTATTTGAAGTGGGTGTCTTTTTCCTCCATCTACATTCAGCAGCAGGGATGCAGATGTGGAATGGGCAGAAAGTTAGATTTAACTGGAGTTGGGACTTTTCCAAGTGTGTAAGATGAAACAAGGGGTAGTTGAGCTCGAAAGTGAGAGCGTGATTATAATGACTGGCCACTGTGATGGATAATTTGGGAAGTGGGACTGTGAGGCACTTGATGGAATGTGAAGGTTGAAAGGCTGCCTCTGACTTGGGGTAGACAACAAACTTGACAGAGCACGATACACTTACTGCCCGAGACCCATATTTTTAATAAAAATTATATCATTACAGACAAATGGATGAATTCCCACAGTGACTACTTTGCCTATAACGACACTTACTTGAAAATATAAGTTCTGGCATGTGTGTTGAAAAAAAAATCTAGTCACATTACTAAAGTAATGTACTACTCTCACCTCATTTATTCATTACTTTCCCTCTGAAGGGCTTTAGCTGCTGAACAAGAATCTGTCAAACACTAAACATGCCTCAGAGGTTGTAAGTCCTAGAAGAATGAGGGTTTGAGTGAAAGCAGATGAAAGTCTAGAGATAGTAGGAAAGGGGATGAGGAGAAAGGTGGACTAGAAAGGAAGCAGCAGTCCTCGAAGATAAAAATGCCATTGGCAAATCAAACTAGGCAAGAAATAATACATTAAAAAAACTAAGAGGATGAACAAGAATAATAAGGGGGCGGTGCAGAAAGAAGCATGAAAGATACGGCAAGTATGGTAAAAGGATACAATAATATTACTGAGATTCTTCAGTGATGCTTCTGATAAAGTTGAATTTTCTTATAAATAAGGAATTTGAAAAGGATATTTATTTAGTGCTTAGTACATGCCAAGCATTTTACACGCATTTATTTATATTACACTCTTGAGGTCTAAAAGATAGATACCATTATTATCCCCATTTAACAGATGAAGAAACAGAGGAATAGAGATGTTAAATCACTTACCTGAGCCCCACAGCTCATCTCTCTGATTTCAAAGCCAGCACCCCTTCCATCTTATCAAAACCATTGCCAGGTGATTGAGACACTTTATATAAAAGTGTCCTTTTAAAAACATTCTTTGAATCCATATTTATTTTTAATTTGCACAATAATTTATAATTACCAAATAGAACAGTATGTTCGCAATTGTGTCCATAAAGATAAGTACACTAACTGAAAGCCACAAAACAACTGAAAAGGTTGACGGGAAATCCAAACACATGTGAAAATGTTCCTCTGAGTTCACGCATTTTAGTGAGCATCAAACTCCACTAATTACTTCTATTTGTTTATATTATTCTTTATCTATGTTAATTAATTTCATCTGGATGGATCCTTTAATTTTATTTCATTTTCTATGTGGCCTTCTCCATAGATGTTAACATATCATTCATTGGCTGCTGCTCTGGGGTTGGATATCTACTAGTCAGCATGGAGGACCTCCCACTCTCTTCTCCCACATCATACCCTTCAATTTATTTTTCCAGATTGTAAAAGTTTACTGAATGGTCAAAAAGCCAGCCATCTGATTATACTTGCTACTACATTACGCCATGTGAATGATATTTTAAAATAAAAAATGAATGATATCTGAAACATTATTAGAAAAGTAAATAGTCAATTTAAGGCATTTTAGATGAAAGCTAATTTCAAAAATCTATACAAAAGTAACATTGTTTTAAATGTAGCAAGTCTACCTTCCACAGATTTTAGCCAAAAGTTAGCTTTCCTCCTTATAGAAGGGGAATTAGGTCTTAAAGATGTAGGAGACAAATCAAGGGTAAAGACTTTTATTCTTTCATTTTTTATGACAAGTTATTTTGTGATATACAGATTAAATGGAAATAGTATTTCCCTGGTCAGAGTGCTACAAGTCAGGTCATCCTGATACAAGTCTTAACCATAGGAATCAGAGCATAAATGTATTTTGTCTGAGGCAAGTTCAAGAACAGAAGAAAAGATGATGAAAAGGCATCGAGATCTATCACTTCACCCCTATGTGGCATGTCGACATGTTTCAATCCCAGACAAAGGTCTGTGGATGCCCTTCTCTGGCATCTGTTGACTGGATTTCACAACAGAAAGTGGGGCATGACACGCAGCCTAATGATTTTCCCTGTTGCAGACCATGCAAGGAAAAGCACTAGGTCACTTAAACATTTAAGCCAAGCAATAAACTATTCACTAATAAGTTAGAAAGGTCAAAGCAAGCTTCTTCAAAGCAATTCACTGGAAAAATAAAGACCCCAATGTTCCTAACTTTAGGAATGAAAAAATAACCCCCCATATCATTTATAACTTATCATTTATAAATATCTATATATTCATTTAGAATTACAAATACACAGAACAAGAAGATCACTTTTACTGTATCATCTCATCATTCTTTGGATAAATGCTAAAGGATTCGTTGGCCCTTTTCCACATTAGGGTACTTAGTATTCAAAATAACCAAGAAAGTAATGTAGAAAAGGGCCCATACACAGAATGCCACCAGGATGGGGATATAAATCCTTCTTTGACCTCCTCAAATAGGGAATATAAAGACCTCACGCAGGTGAGAAAAGTTTAAAAATTGGAAGCCTTATGCCTTAGTTCAAGCTGCCATAACAAAGTGCCATATACTTGGTGGCTTAAACAACAGAAAATTTTTTCTCATTGTTCTGGAGGCTGGGAAGTCTACCATCAAGATACTGGCAAGGTAGGTTTTGTTCTGAGGCCTCTCCTCTTGGTCTGTAGGTGGCTACCCTCTCACTGTGTGCTCACATGACCTCTTTCTATAAGAGTGGTATGGTGGAGGGGAGAGCAAGTTCTCTGGTGTCTCTTCTTATAAGGGCACTAATCCCATCAGACCAGGGCCCTACCCTCATGACCTCATCTAACCCTAATTACCTCCTAAAAGCCCCATCTCTAAATACCATTACAGTGGGGGTTAGGGCTTCAACATATGAATTTTTAGGGGACACAAATATTTGGTCCAGAATACTTTACAAACATATATGACATGGCTTTCAATGCCAGTGCTCATGAAGCTATTTATTTTCTCCTGGGTACTAGGTGTGTAAATCAGATGCACTGTCATAGGAGAGGTGATGGGGCCTTGGTTACGGCTTCATTGTTTACTCAGCTAAGCTTCCCTTTAGTTTGGTGTATTAGTCAAGGTTCTCCAGAGAAAAAGAACCAATAGGATAGATATAGATATACAGAACGAGATTTATTATGAGGAATTGGCTCACGTGATTATGGAGACTGAGAAGTCCCACAGTCTGCCGTCTGCAAGCCAGAGACCCAGGAAAGCCAGTGGTGTAATTCAGTCTGAGTCTGAAGGCTTGAGAACCAGGTGAGCTGACGGTGTAATTATTAGTCTGAGAGCAGAAGACCCATATTTCAGCTCATGCAATCAGGCAGAGATGGGGCAAATTCTTCTTTCCTGTGTCTTTTGTTTTATTTAGGCCCTCAACAGTTTCGATGATGCCCACCCACGTTAGGGAGGGCAATCTGCTTTACTCATTCTATCAGTTCAAATGCTAATCTCACCTGGAAACACCCTCACAGGCACACCCAGAAACAATGTTTAACCAGATATCTGGGTACCCGGCAACCCCATCAAGTTGACACATAAAATTAACCATCACGTTTGGTTATTAGAGATAAGGTGAGGAAAATATAAACGGAATCATACAATATGTGACCTTTTGTGTCTGGCTTCTTTTACTAAACTTAATGTTTTCAAGGTTCATCCAGGTTGTAGTATGTATCAGTACTTCATTCCTTTCTTAATGTCTGAATAATATTCCATTGTACGTATATATCATAATTTGTTTATTCATTTATTGATAAATACTTGAGCTGTTCTCACCTTTCGGCTATTGAGTTAGACTTCTAACAGTTCAATCCAGAGTCAGACCCCAGTGTTATCTCCCCACCTTCCACATTATAAGCTTAACTACCCTAGAAAAAGGATTTTGACTGCTTCATGTATCTTGTGGCACTTGGCTCTGTTTCCTGGACTGTTCAGTCTTTCCCTACTTGAAAGCTTAAGGAAGAATCTGTCTCATTCACCCAGCCTCCACAATAGAAAGATTGATCAGTTCCTGCAGCATCAACTGCTCCTTCACTTCCTTCACCTCCCTGCCGACCAGTTCTTTCCTAAACAGAGTGCCTGTCAATCTCTTCTCTTGCTTTCCTGCTCTTCTCCATCTGTAATTGGCCATCCATGCACTGGCTCCTCTGTGAGTGATCTGACACATGTAAGAGTATTTCTTTTCTGATCTAGACCATCCTCTAAAAATAGTTTGATATTATAAAACTCAGCTACACCTAAGCATAACTTTAAAAAACACATTGAAACAGAATTAAACATGAACCATGTTCCAGCTTTCCCTTCCTCTACTCCCCATCCCTGCTCCATCACAGTTGACTAGTCTTGCACATACAGCTAAATTGATTTTGGCTGGGTGGCAAAAGAGTGTATCTTAGTTAAATAAACCAATTCCTACAGATGTTATTCCTCTGACATAACAGAATGCCTCAATCCAGATAAGCTGTTCATTTCTCCTTAAGAAGAGCCATGAGGATTGAGTACATGGTGAGAAATACAGGTCAGTAAGATCAGATCGCCCCAAGGTGCTCCTCAAATCACACTATGTCAGCACCTGGCTTCTCTGGATCTCAGAAGGCCTGTACCGGTAGCCAGTATAAGAGCTATATCTTTCATACGTCTGCTCAAAGCAAACTTATTTTTGGATGTTCCTCAGCCTTGAATTGCACTAAAGAAATACTGCCGTATTTCTTACAGAGTGCTGATTTACCCAATAGACAGTCTGAGCACAAGCTTACAAACCTGGGACACAAAATTTTTTCGGGGTGGGAGAATTTGGTCTTTATTACTCTATACAAAACATGAAGATAGTCATTATGGGAAAAATAGAAGGTCGTAAGAGTGCTGTATACATAGTTGACAGTACATAATTCATTATTTTTCAAGTTATCATGTAGTAAAACTGACTTTTTAATGTACAGTTCTATGAATTGTAGTATATCTTTTAAATTTTAAATTGTGTATAAAGTGGAGGCACTGTAATCTTTTCAGGGCTAAGTGCCTCTAAAGGGCTTAACCCAGCCCTGTACTCCAGAAATTGACAGGTTAAAATAAGTATGGAAGTTGGAGAACACTCAAGATACCTCTCTACCATCCTTCACTTTACGTTAAAAAAAAAAAAAAGTTAGAAATTGAGCATTGAACTGTGAGCCTCCTTTTTCCTTCTCGTGTCACAAGGTAACCTATGGTAATAAGCCCATTACATGATCAATGAAAAAAGAAATAATTTCCACAATTTTCAAGGATAACTGGCTCTGAAATGTGGAAGATTTCCTATTTGCCTTTAATCTGAGAAAACTTCTTTTTAAAAGGGTAGAGGTGGGCTTCCCTGGTGGCGCAGTGGTTGAGAGTCTGCCTGCCAATGCAGGGGACACGGGTTCGAGCCCTGGTCTGGGAGGATCCCGCATGCCGCGGAGCGGCTAGGCCCGTGGACCACAATTGCTGGGCCTGCGCGTCTGGAGCCTGTGCTCCTCAGTAGGAGAGGCCGCGATGGTGGGAGGCCCGCGCACAGCGATGAGGAGTGGCCCCCGCTTGCCGCAACTAGAGAGAGCCCTCGCACAGAAACGAACACCCAGCACAGCCATAAATAAAATGGTAGAGGTGAAAAAACATAGTTTTGGTGATGCAGTGATATCTTAACATATATCTTAGTTGAAACCTTGTATCTTAAGTACTTATCACCTTATTTTTCAATTTCTATTTTAGTGTAGCAGTTTGCACATAGGGCTAAATTGATCTTATTTTTCAATGCTATTTTGACTTAGCACTTGAAATTAACGTTTACCAGCCTCCTGTGTTCCACATACCCTATAGCAAGTCTGTATTGAACACAGAATATTTATCCCGAGGTGGAATTTGAATTTGTGACTTCTACTTTGGAAAACTGCATTATATTCAATTTCATAAATATCTACAAAGTATCTATTATGTAAAAGACATTGTTAGGCACTGAGACAGAGGTAAAGAGGAATAAGATGATATGTTCCTAAGCATATTGTATTTTATCATGTATCCCATTTATTATATTTGTTAGTTCATGTGTTTTTTTCACCCCTTATGTCAGGAAATGTGCCTTATTTGACTTTGTATACAAGTGTTAAAATTATATGCTGAACTATGGTTTCGGCTAACCCAGATTTAGAAAGAACTATGTCGCTCTGATCTGTAATACTGGAGATAGACTCTCGTGGAACTTGACTGTGAGTCCAAGACTCTCAGTGGCTAGATCTGGCATCAAAAATCCCTACTACCATATTTCTACTACAAGTTTTACCAATGAAATCTTCTGATCAGATCTTTAGATTTGTTTGCTTATTTTCTTTTCCTTTTTGATATAAGGTTTCTTTTCCTTTTGTACTTGAGTGAATGAATGGACCTATAGTTGACTAGAACAAGTATGTTAGATACATTTAAAAAAAACCCCAAACTATAGTACAAGGTAGGAATAGCAGGAGCACGGGTATTAAGGCAGAAAAACACAGGGAATAACCACCAAAGGGGAGTAGTCCAATTTGACCAGAGTAGAATATGGGATGCCAGAAGGGAGTAATGTAAGATAATGCAGGAAATATTTGTTCACTTAGGTACACACACAGCGGAGCTAATAATGGTGTTACTGTCAATACTTGGCTGAGCTCTTGAGCTTTATTGATACAGATAAACTCTTTGTTCCATGGCCCTAGATAGCATCCAGAATCTGCCAACTTTCTCTCCAAGGTGCTCCAGAGTAAGTGCATGGATTAATTCAGTTCATCACACCTACTCCATAAACAATAGGGAGTACCACTTAAAATGGTCCTACTGATTAAGTGACACAAGCCACTTCAAGTGCAAGAGTATGCAGTTATA
This sequence comes from Balaenoptera physalus, assembly GCF_965194825.1. Taxonomy (NCBI): domain Eukaryota; kingdom Metazoa; phylum Chordata; class Mammalia; order Artiodactyla; family Balaenopteridae; genus Balaenoptera; species Balaenoptera physalus. The sequence continues at coordinate 102,016,182 of NC_138903.1, read as the reverse complement.
TAGTACTAAGTGAGGATAATAAATTGAGGCTTGAGTCTGTTTAAATAACCAATAACCTCTGTGAGTCTAATTTTCCAAAAGAGTAACTATGTCTGCTCTTTCTGGGATTCTTCTGAACAAAAGAAATTTAAATCTCTCTCCAGCCTTGCCAAAATAAGGGTGTTTGGATATTCTGATACCAATAATAGGCATTATACCAACCTTATGTCTTGTTACTAAAGAGGAACCAAGCTTAAATGACTGCATGTAGGATGAAATTGAAACACAAGTGAGTTAAATTGTGGAATGGCAAAAGTCACTTAGGGAATCAACTTTTCCAGAACTCTTTAAAATTTGATTGTCATATGTTCAACTGTTTGAGCTATTTTATGTCTAGCACAGTCTGGAAGCAACATTTCTATACAAGCTGATTGCATTTGAATATCTATTTTAATTCATTTATACATTCAATAAATATCAGCTGAGTACCCACTATATGGCAGTCCCTCTTCTAAGTTTCAGGGATAAGGAGTGAACAAAACCAAGTCCCTGCCCTCATGGAGCTTGCAATCTGGTGAAGGATAGATAATAAATTAATCAATAAATAGGTATTCTATCATCACACAATGATAATTATTGGCAGGAAATTTAAAGCAGGATGAGGTGATACAGAGTAAATGGGGGGTAGATTTTATATCAGGGGCAGCCACTCTTAGATGGTGATGTTTGAATAAAGACATTAATATAGTGAGGGAGTAAACTATGTGAAAGTCTAGGGGATGAACATTCCAGGCCACAAGGGCAGCAAATCTGAAGGTTCTAAGGTGAGAATGAGTTTGGCATGTTCTAGAAACAGCAAGGAGAATGTGGCTGGAGTAGGGTGTTCAAAGCAGTGAGACCTGAGGTCAGAGAGGTGGACAGAATAAAAAAACATGTAGGGCCATATTGGCCCATGATTAGGATTTCAGATTTGATTCTAACAGTGATTGGAAGCCATTGAAAATGTTGAACAGCAGGTTAGCATGATCTGATTTACAATTTAAAAGTCCTCTGCTTGCTTGTGTCTGTGTATAAGCTAAAATTGCCCTGATTCCTGATGAGTAGACATGGGCTCCTAAAAAGACCGAATCTTTTTATTTGGGGCAAAGTGAAATTTACCTTAAGTGCAGACCCCACGAAAACTCTGTAGTATTCCAGTTCTCTGGCTTTAGTGTTTCAGTTTTCATGTCTTCCTCTCTGGTGGACATGGTCCAAGGCCCCTCATCAGTGACTGGCTGAAAGTAGCCTACTCAGCTTTAAGGACACCAGCCCATTTTGGAACTCAGTTGTCCTTGTCCCTAAGCCTGTGGGTAGGATAGATGTGTTACTATATCACTGTTAACCTAGTGGCATTTCATTACTTGGGCTCTCCACAATAATTACTGGCCCAATGGTGAGGCTCTTGGTGTGCTGAGACTTGTCCTATTGCCTTGCTCTGACACCTCTGTGTCAAAGCATATTGGCAAATAACCCCCCAGGGAATGTGGTAAAAGCCTCATTTTCTTCCAAAAGGATCGGCGTATACCTGGATATGCTTATAACACAATTCAGAACTTAGAGTCCTCAAATCACCATATTATTCTAGGAATAGCTTTCATTCTGTTTTTTTTTTTTCCTCACACAGAGAAAAACTGAGAAGTGAAGTTCTTTACTACCAAATGGCAGAACCAGATATAGAACTGAGTAAGAGCTATCTGTGAAATGTATGAAACTACATCATTATATGTTGCTCTGTTGCTAAAGATACACTAATTTGCCATTTAAAATTTCCCTCTCCTCAGTGGCCATCCTATAAACCTTGCTGGCATTTATTTTGATTCCATTTTTAAAAAGAAGCTTCCCCCTACCACGTTTATTTGAAAATATATTTCAAGCCTGCAACTTATTGGGAAAAATATGGAGAGTGCTTTATTTTTGTTGTAGGCATAATAAAACTAAATAACCAAGACTAACATTAGTTTGAACTTTATCTTGGAATATGTCCATGAAGAACAAAGAAAGCCAGACTAATCTTCTTGACTTTCTCTCCTCCAGATTCTTATATCAAAGACCCTTTGACACACGTAAGTTATAGCTTTTGAATTACTTATTGTAGCATGACTCCATCTTGAAGTTTTGCATACTCAGAACGGAGATTTTGCCCCAATTCCTGTCTTCTGTCTGTTTTTTCAGCCACTATTTTACTTCGTTCGGATTCCTTATCTTTCAAACCACATTATTTGGGAGGATGAGCTATGGGTTGAATCAGACTGTCAATTCTGATTTGGGAGGAAGTTTTATGAAACTCAACAGTGCTGGAGCTCATTGCTCAGTATTCCAAGAAATATCATTGCTATGATTCTCAAAGTTTTCGAAACCTTACAAAGAATGTGGGACGGCTAATGTGTTTCAGCCATATTATTTCAGAGCAAATCTCCTAAGGGATTGGTAGACTCCTGCAAAGCTGACTTTGGCTGTACTAAGGTTTATTTAAGTAAAATAATGAAATAAAGGCAGCTAACTTCAGATTAGCCTCCACATGCCTTTGTTGTAATGCAAAGTCTACAATCACCCCAAATTCAAAATGTGGCAAACTTTCCAACATAGGGTGCCACATTGCTGACTTTATTATTTTGCAAAGGGAATAAGCATGGGCAAGGTGAACAAGGAGGACTCTTCCTCTGCTCAGAAATGTTCTCCCAGGCAATCAACAAATGGAGTTAATATGGCCATCTTTTCAAATGAAAATATCCCATGGATAAGGTTAAATATATTGCCTTTGATTTTAGGTAGCCAGTGAGGGATTGGCACACTCTTTCTGTAAAGGTCCAGATAGTAAATATTTTAGTCTTTGTGGGCCATGTGGTCTCTGTCACAAGTCCTCAACTCTTGCTTGTTGTAGTGTGAAAGCAGCCATAGCAACACATAGCTGAATGGGGATGGCTACGTTTCGATAAAACTTTACCTACAAAAACACAGCAGCCCAGGGACTTCCCTGGTGGCACAGTGGATGAGAATCCTCCTGCCAGTGTGGGGGACACGGGTTCGATCCCTGGTCCGGGAAGATCCCACATGCTGCGGAGCAGCTAAGCCTGTGCACCACAACTACTGAGCCTGCGCTCTAGAGCCCGCGAGCCACAACTACTGAGCCCACACGCCACAACTACTGAAGCCCGTGTGCCTAGAGCTTGTTGCTCCGCAACAAGAGAAGCCACCGCAAGGAGAAGCCTGCACACCGCCAATGAAGAGTAGCCCCCGCTGGCCACAACTAGAGAAAGCCCAGGCTCAGCAACGAAGACCCAATGCAGCCAAAAATAAATAAAATTAAATCTTTAAAAACAACAACAGCAAAACAAACAAAAAACCCCCATGGCAGCCCAAATTTGACCCATGTGCCATAGTTTGCCGACCCCTAGGTTATAACAATTATAGTAGCACATAGGTTTCTTTGCAGAATTATTTCAACACAAAGGACATCATGAAATTTTTGAACAACTGAGAGAATGCCTTGAGTTGGGTGGCTACTTTATAATTTGGCCATCTACCCTAGTGTCTTCATTCTACTGAGTCACCTCATCTGCTGCTTTTGGACTTGAGCTGATGTTTTATTCTGGCTAAAAGTGTAGAAACCGCTGATATTTTACATTACTCTCCTCATAATTCCCTTAGAAATAGCAACATCTGGCATTTTTAAACAGCAATAGAATTTCTGGCTGTCTCGCTTATAGCAAATTTCATAAAGCAACTAGTGACTTTAAAAATGATTTTTATAGGAGAAGTTTAAAGTAGAATAAGTAGAATTTGTTTCAATGTATCTATCTTACTCTAGTTATAATTTTGCATTTGGCCAAACATCACTTTACATTGTTTTGCTCTGTTCAAAGCCTTTCAGAACTCATCTAAATAGTTTTGTGCACGTATTAAGGCATGCATGTGTTTATTACTTTATGTCATAATAACCATGTATAACTTATTCTGCATTTCCATTCTAACCTAGAGACGGAATATCCTTCAATGAACACTTTCACGTATGTTTTCTCATTTAATATAATTTAATTATTTTTACAGATGAATCACAGGGAAGATAAAGTTACTTGCCCAAGGTCACCCAACTAGTTAAGAGTGCAGCCAAGCTTCACAAACAGGTCTGTCCAACTGCAGAGGCTCTGCTTTTTCCACTACATCACAATGCCTACAGGAAGCTACTTGCAATTCTTGGCAGGCTTTGTCTTTTCTTTTTTTTTTTTTAAACCTGAGCTGTTTTCAAGTAAATCATAGAAGAACTGAGTAGCATAGTATTCAATTCTTTTCATTTATTTTGGAAGTACATATTTTCAAAAGGAGATATGGTAGATGGTTTTGTTTAAACAACCATGGTTCTATGACTTGAATATTTCCAAATAAGGGTGACTTCCAAAAATTATTTGCTTTCTTGGCAGTCTCCATACATTCTTTGTGAATGCAACTACATTTCCCATCTTCCTTGTTTAGCAAAAAAATCATATGTTAATAACATTTTTGAAAGGTGTGGCTTGGTGATATTCTTTTCAGATTTGAAATAACTAGACTTCCTGGCATCATAACTTCAAATTGTGGTGAAGCCATCTGATAATAAGTTGAACATTCTGAAACTGACTTTTGTTTGGGTATAGCTTTGTGTCACTCTGAATGTTGATATGAGTTAGGGGTAAAAGTTAATGCCAAAATCTTAAGATACAGATATGCAAGCCTTTTTATAAGTATGAGATAAATTCCCTTCTGTCAGAATGTGTCTTTTTTTTTTCTTGGCCAGAGCAGAAAACATCAAAGTGAATCATTGCATTATAAAAAAGTTTGGTTGGGAGAATTGACCCTTAAAGTTCTTCCAGCATGTATGACTCTCAGACCTCAATCACTGTTGTGCAAAAATATAATGATTTTTTAATAACATCTATATTTCAGACATTGAGCCCCAAGGGCTCAATGGTGGGGGACTGGTGGGAAAAAAACTAACCTCAGTCACTTCTTAGGGTCTTCTCCCCAAGACTGTCAACATCATACTGTCAACATCTTATGTGGTGCCTGGGTGTTGGGGGGAATTGGAGTAGCAGTGATGAGAGGACAAGCACACAGTTATTAGTTATTAATCAGAGGTCTATACAGATTAGTGCTGAGATGTTCCCTCTCCTGGCTACATAGTCCCTTCAAATCAGAGGTCCTTGGCTGCTGTCCCACTGCTCTTGGGGCTCAGGAATCTTTGCCTACTCTGCACACAGACCTGCCTGCCAAGAAACATCTCACAGCCATTGCTTTCTAGGGTCTTAATGCTTCCCTGCTAGAACTGCTGTGAAATGAAGTAAAAGATCCTTGATTCTATTCAAGAGTCTTATATTTTGTTTCCACTCTTCTCCCCCAGCTTGGAAGAATCCATTTCTAGTGTGAGGAAAAGCCTTCTCCCTTTCTGTATTTTGAAGGTCCTCTCTGCCTGTGGAATTACTTCCTCTATGAGCTTAGATTTTTTGAATGACTAAACTCGCAAGCCCCTTCTGTCTTTTTTGCTGAGGTGCTCTAACTCTTTCCCGCAAGGCCAGGAGAACAGAGCCTGGTACCCACTTGGATGGAGGGAAAAGAAAGTGGAGAATATACTGAGAAAAACATTACTTAGAACCTCAGAATACTATCTTGTCACCTTATCCATTGCAACCAATAAATTGCTTTTCTGTGAAGTTGTCTCAGTACCTAATGAACTCTGATTTGGAGTCCAGAAAGAACTGTGATATGTTGACTTAAATTTAAAAAAAATCAGCGTAACCCTGTAAAAGCAAGTCCTTAAAAGTTCCACAATGAAAAGTGGGGTCATGGTGCTGAAGAAAAGAATGCTCTTGTGAGAGTTTCAACTTCTCATTCTCACCATAGAACAGCTTCATGGAAGCCGCCTTTGCTTGCCAACCTCAGCAGCTGGGTTGTTCTCTCTCTTCTGGCTCTCCTCAAGCTCCCCCTTCCTGTTGATCCCTGCTGACAAGTTCTGCAGCTCTAGGGAGCTACCAGCTCTCCTGAGCTAGCTGTTTGGTTGCGACCTGCGGCGCAACTAAGGGCCATGTCAACAAAGAGTCACAGAATCACTCATTTTCAGATGGATTTGGTTTTTTCTAATTATCATTGATACTGATTACAAAGCAGTTGACTGGACCACAACAAAGTAAATCATTTTCAGACATAAGACCAGCAAAATGGCCAGACGTGTTGTACTGAAAAGAATGTGGCTCAGAAACGGAGACGTGGGGAGGTTAAAGGGCTTGTCTATGTTCATACAGCAGCAAGTTCGTGAATGGAAGAACGCGATCAAAAGCCACTTCTGTGGACTATGTTAAGTGCAGAGTTGTGATAACATTCAAACACACTGTGAAAGACTCAACAGCTGTTTAACTCTAATAAAACAGTAGCACTGATTGATAATACAGTGTCATATCATAACTGTCAGCACAGGCCTCACTGCCTTAGTTCCACCACATATAAACTGTGAAACCTGGGCCTTGTCATTTTTCTTCTCTGTGTCTCAGTTTCCTCATCTATACAATAGGGATAATAATAGTACCTACCTCATGGGGTTGTTAGGAAGCTTGAATGAATTAATATATGTAAAGCACTTGGGATAGTGCTTAGCTCATAGTAGGTATTATATATTAGTTGTCATTATGAAATTACCATTACTTTGGGGAAATATCCCAGTGATATTTTCAGAGAAGATAAATGTGTATGTGAAGATTAAAGGACATCAAAACAAAGCCAGGTGGGACTTCCCTGGTGGTGCAGTGGTTGAGAATCTGCCTGCCAATGCAAGGGACATGGGTTCGATCCCTGGCCCAGGAAGATCCCACATGCCGTGGAGCAACTAAGCCCGTGCACCACAACTACTTAGCCTGTGCTCTAGAGCCCGTGAGCCACAACTACTGAGCCCATGTGCCACAACTACTGAAGCCCACACGCCTAGAGCCCATGCCCTGCAGCAAGAGAAGCCACCACAGTGAGAAGCCCACGCACCACAATGATGAGAAGCCCACGCACAACAAAGAGTAGCCCCCTCTCGCTGCAACTAGAGGAAGCCCGCGCACAGCATTGAAGACCCAACACAGCCAAAAATAAGCTAGTTAATTAATTAATTAATTAATTAATTAAAAGAAAACAAAAACAAAGCCTGGTGGTTGCCAGAGGGGAGGGAGTTTGGGGGAGGAAAGAAAAAGGTGAGGGAGATTACGAGGTACAAACTTCCAGTTGCAAAATAAATGTGTCACGGGTATGAAACGTACAGTGTGGGGAATATCGTCGATAATTATGGAATACCTTTGGATGGTGACATATTATAACTAGACTTATCCTGGTTATCAGTTTGAAATGTATAGAAAAATTGAATCACTATGTTGAGTAACAGGAACTAACAGTGTTAATTATACTCCAAAAACAAACAAACAAATCCATAGAAAAAGAGATCAGATTTGTGGTTACAAATGCGTAGTTTGTACCTTTTGCTTGTCTTCATCCGATTCCCCCTCCCTCCACACCGTGGAGGGAGGGGGAATCGGATGAAGACAAGCAAAAGGTACAAACTCCCAGTTATAAGTAAGTACGAGGGATGTAATGTACAGCATGATAAAGATAATTAACATGGCTCTCTGTTATACATGAAAGTTGCTAAGAGATTAAATCCTAAGAGTTCTCATCACAAGGAAAAAATTTTCTCTATTTTTAAAATTTTGTATCTATGAGATGATGGATGTTTACTAAACCTATTATGATAATCATTTCATGATGTATGTAAGTCACCTCATGGTCACAAGGTGGCTGCTCCACATCCATCCTCACAAGCATGCTCCAGGCCAGAAAAAGAAAAAGGGAATAGCAAGGGGAACCTCCTCCTGCCTATTTCAAGCAAGCAAAATGTTGCCAGAACCTCCAGTAAACTTTTCCTTACATCTCATTCATCCAGACTGTCACATGGATACACTTAACTTTAAGCAACACTGGGAAACATTGGTTTTCAGCTGGAAACACTGCTATATTGGACAGGATTGGATTTCTTTAATAAGGAAGATGGGGAAAATGCATATTTAACCACCAGCAGGATGTGTTATATCTATCCTAATATAGCAAAATATAGTAAAAAAGAAAAAAAAAACCAAAACAAAAACATTATAAAAGCTTGAAAAATGAAATACATCTAACTGTACTGACATATAGGGACTTCCACTGGTGTAAAGATGCCTAACACACTGAAGAATGCAAGATAACATTTTATGGATAAAAAGCTACTGTTAGGGGTGGTTTGGGGAAAAAAATGTTTTAACTAAAAACACTGAACTTTTAGCATTTCTGCCAAACTAGTTTTTTTTCTTTTCTTTTTTTTTTTTTTTGTGCCTTTTGTAAGGCAACAAAGTAAAACAAGCAGCTTCTGCTCCCAAGACTGGACATTCTCCTTTTGGCAGCTCTCTTTGTACTTCCAATTTATGTGGTTTGTTTAATTAAAAATATGAAGAATTTTCCTTCCCAAATTCTTTCCCACATTCTGATTCCCAATATCTGGGCCCCAGGGATTTCTCTATCTGCTTTTTCTAATCTCCCAGAGCAATCTAAAAGAGGCCACCTTAACTTCTTCGTCCTCTAATGCTAGCCTGCCATGTGAGAGTGAGGAAAAAGTCTATTGTTTCCGTTTCTGTTTTCTTCTCTGGCCACCTTGGGATCAGATATAAAAATTATCAATATACATGCAAAGTGCTTGGTAAGTCATTGAAGATATGGGCAATGAAGCGTAAATTGTCCTAACGTTATAGCTGTACACATTCTTTTGGAAATCATCTCGGGGGTTCTGGGGCTGAAGTCAGTACTGAAATGGCTTGCCTTTAGATTCAATAATAGGAATGAAAATTTCACAACACGGAGTGGAAACACCAGCAAGGTGGATGCTTCTCTTTCCCTCTTGCAGGGCATGCCAGAGGACCTGCTCTTCTTCTACGACCACCTCAGAAAGGTCATTGGGGTCACTGGAGTGGAGCTTCTCTACTGCTACCACTGCTACATGGCCACACACTTCGTCCTCCAGGCCACCATCTAGACCCACCGCATCTGGAAGAAAAGGTCCTCCCACACCGGGTAACCTTCACCAATTGGAACGCAGCCAAGCAGGGGTGCCAGGCTGTATGGCTGGTGGACTCACAGCCACCAGCTGATTCAAGGTTGTTGTGTTTTGTGACATCAGTGAGAACGAGACTGAGAAGGGCTTCTACTGCAAGGGGAGTCTCAGGAAAGGTCCAAGCCTGGGGTTCTTATCTTACCGCCCTTCGTCATCTGCGTGAAGCTGGACCTGCGGTGGGGGGAGGTCAGGGGGAGGAGCGATTGAGGACAACCTGACAACCTGAGGCCCCTGCATCAGTAGGAGGGTGGGGACTTCCTTTACTTCAGGGGACAGACCCACAGCAACCACTCCCAGACAAGGATCCAGACACCACTCTGCGACGCATCTCACCTCCCTGCTGTCTGATCAGGAGTTTTTTGTAACTTCTAGGTGTGATGCCCCACTCCGCAACCTTCACCTTCTGAAGTGCTCTGGCTCCCTGGAACTGAACTGGCGGGTACGACAGTGGAAACCTTTTGCGTGCAGTCCTGCAGGAGATGAGGCTTGTCCACCAGCATGGTGGTAGATGTCAGGGGCTGACCCTGGACACAAGCTGCCTGGTCGCCTTGGACCTCACACCCTGGCTGCGTGACCTCAGCCAGTCTCCACTAGTTTTACTCATTTAAAATGGAAAATTGCCTGTTTATTTCAGGAGGGAGGCATGTTTTCAGCCTTGAATGAAATAAAAGTTAATCTATAAAGTTTTAAAAAAACTAATGTAGTTTAGTAAAACTGGCTTCTCAACCTTTACAAATGTATTTCGTGAAACTTTTCACCCATTGAAACCCAGCAATCTCCATTTTATGTTCCCTAAAAGAACAGCACTATGAATGTTTTCATAGGTTGTCAAACAAATAGGAGACCAGTTTATGGCAGCATTCAGAAACCAGGGCAAGCCAAGCAGTGAAATCACATCCTGTGTCATTTGGGATGCTGATATACCTGACTCGTTAAACCCAAGCTGCACAACTGTTCTCGTCAGCTCCTTACTGGCTTTTGAGTAACCATCTTCCTTCTTACTCCATGTTGCTTTCTGACATCTTTGAATAATTATCATTTTCAGACATTTGGACAAAGGAGAAAATGCCTTGGCTCCACTATCAGTTCCCTTCATAGCACTGAACATGTGATCACCCTGGAGTCTTGGTTCTCCTTTTCTCCCTGAGGACATAGGTATTGAAAAGAGAATTGGCTCAAGCTAACTGGTCCTACCCATCTGATATATGGTTGCTAATGTGATATGATTAGCAAGACAGGTTGGGTATGATGTTGTGGCTGTGTGGCCACAGAATTTTGATTTATTCCACAGGCCCTTTTGCTATTTTATTACTTTCCCCACTCAGGTCCATTTTTTTTAACTTGTGAGAAAAAAAATGTTACAGTTAGGTTATGGCTATATGGCACTACTACATTAGCCATTTTCTATTCAATTTTCAGTTTTGACTGTCATAAAGTCTAAGCTTTAAAGCACTGATATGAATCATTCCGAGTTGTTTTGCTCCTTAAGACAATATAATAGCCAGGTCTGAAAGTTCCCAGTCTGGTTATGAATGTAATTCAACCAGCCAGGCAGTGATCCAGTCCATTGCTCAGCCATCGAACCCCAACAAAAAGGTAGTTTCGTCAGTTACAACAAGCTTGTCTAAAGGTTTATAATTTGACTAATGCTCTTTTAACAGACTAGTTTTCCAGAGTGCGTCTGGAAAGTGTGTCTGGAAAATAGAGAAATACAAGTAGGGAAGAGGGGGATCATCTTTAGATGTGTTCACCATGTTTCCCTCCAGTTCTGTTTTTAGCATTTGACTACACAGTCTGTTCAAAGTCCAGATAAATTTTTGCTTCCCACAGATCATCATTCTTTCCATTCATCCCCAAACCATTCATCATCATCTCCAAAGTATGTTCTGACTTATGCCGCACTTTGAAAGGATACACCCAAGGCTGGACATGAAATATTATCAGACACTAGGACTACAAAAATTAAATGTTTAGCTTTGTTCATGGACGCTCCCCAAGTTTGGTATGTACATTCATGCTTCTGCCACATGCCATCCTATACCTTTTGTATAAAATACCCCTTGATTCCCTCACACAACTGGTTAATTCTTCAAGATCCTTTACCAGTCATATCAAGTGTCACTTCTTCTAGAATGTCTTCCTTTACCTCTCCCCATAGGTAATCAATGATTCAATAACAACTTCCATTTTTCAGTACTTCCTATAGCCAGAAAATATACTTTTTTGAAGTTTTTATCCTTCACGATTATCCCTAAGTCATTATTTAACTCTCACAACTATATTATGGGCTGGATATTACCCAATCAACGGAAGAGGAAACTGCAACTTAAAGAGGTGAAAGTGACATTCTTAAGGCTACACAGCTAGTACATGGTAGAGGCAAGATTTGAACCCCAGCTCTGTGGTCTATATTCTAAGCCACTATAGCACTGTCTCCCAAAGACTGACACATAAACCACTGCTGAGAGATGATTTGAGACAGAAAATGATATAAAGATATTCTGCACTATTTATTCATTCTTTGTAAAACATACAGAGAATAAGAAAACAAATCAATTCTCAGCATTTTGCCAAATTTGCTTCATATTTTTATTTTGAAGACCTATTTATTGCCCTCCCAGATCTCATTCTTCAACCCTCCTCAGAGGTAACCACCATCCTAAATTTAGTGGTTACCATTCCTTTGCAAGTTTTTTAACAACTACTGGTAAGAACACATTTATCAATAAATATGTAGTGTTGTTTTGCTTGTGTTCAAACTTTATATAAATAACACACCATATGTATTATTTTGCAGCTTGTTTTGTTCACTCAACATTGTTATTGATATTTATTTTTTTGATACACATGGTTTTTGTTCCTGCATTTTAAATACTGTAGACCAACCCATTATATCAATATGTCAGATTTATTTATACATGCTCCTCTTGACTGACATATAAATGACTTCCACTGTTTGATATTACAAATAATGCTGCACTTAGCGTTCATGTGCATGTCTCATTGTGTACATGTACTGGATTTTCTCTAGGATACAAACCGAAAAGCAGAATTTCTAGGTCATAGTATAGGTATCTTCAACTTTAAAAAGTATTGCAAAGTTGCTCTCCAAAATGTATCAATTTACACATCCATCAGCAGTTTATGAGTTCCCTTTTCTGAAAATCATCAACAGACTTCTTAGTTTTTGCCAACCTTGCAAGTGGGAAATTTTATTTCATAGGGTTTTTTTAATTTGCATTTCCTGACATTAGTAAGATTGAAGATCTTTTCATAGATTTATTGGCCATTTGGATTTCTTCATTTGTGACTTGCCCATTTTCCCTTTTAGAAATTATTTTTAAAACTTCTGTCTAGGAAAATTCATTTTTCTTGATGTGCAGTTTAATCAGTGTTGACAAATGCATGGAGTTGCATAATCAGCATCAAAAAAGAAGATATGGGACATGATCCCCCTCTGTAGTCAATCCCCCTCTGTATCCAAGATCCCCGTTAACTTATTTTCCATACCAATAGTTTTGTCTTATCCAGAATGTCATATAAATGGAACTATACCGTATGTAGATCTTTGATGTTTGGCTTCTTTCACTAAGCATAATGTGTTTAAGATTCATTCATGTTGTTCCTTTCTGTTGCTGAGTGGCATTCCATTATATGAATGTACTACAGTGTGTTTCTCCACTTACCAGTTGAAGGATTGTTTCTAAATTTGGGCAATTATGAATAAAGCTGCTATGAAAATTTTCCATATAGGTTTTTGTGAGGCATCCTCACCAGCACTCGGCATTATCAGAGATTTTTTTGAGGTTGGCCATTAGAATATAGAGGTACCTCATTGTGGTTTCAATTTGCATTTAACTAATTATTAATAATGTTGAGCACCTTTTCATGTGCATATTTGTTATCCATACATCTTCTTTGGTGAAGCATCTGTTCAAATTTTGTCCATTTTACAAACTGGGTCATTTGTTTCCTTATTGTTGATAAAATAATACTGTTAATACAAGTCCATTATCAGAAATATGATTTGCAATATTTTCTTCCAGTCTGTGGTGAGCTCCCCTTCCCATCTCTGATCTTCCTATCAGTGAAGAAGGTTTAACCACCTGCATGTTAATTGGCAAGATGGCATTAAATCACCTTCTCAGGTAAATTTTCCTCACACTGGGCAGGATCCAACTTTTTATGATTAAAACCAAAGGATGTCAACAAGTCAGAATTTTCTTTTTTGCTTAAAATTTCTGTTTTAATATTTTTAAGCTGTTTATTTTGGAATAATTATACTTTGACAGAGAGTTGCAAAAAAAAATGTACAGGAAGTCCGGTGTACGCTGTACCCAGTTTCTCCCAGTGGTTAACATCCTGAATAACTGTACTATAACGTCACACCTAGAAACTGATAATGGTACAATCCACAGAGCTTATTCAGATTTCACCAGTTTTCCATGCACTCATGTGTGTGTGTGTGTACGTTCATGTGTGTGTAGTCCTATGCAACTATATCTCACATGTGGATTTGCATGACTACCACCGCAGTCAAGATACAGAACTGTTCCCAGAGCCCTCTCGTGGGATCCCTTTATACCCATATCTACCACTCCCTTAACCTCTATCCCTAACCCCTAGAAATCACTAATCTGGCCTCCATTTCTAATTTTGTGATCTCGATATTATTATTTAAATGTATTCACCTGGAGATTCATTCAGGTTGTGGCAGGTATCGATAGTTCATTCCTTTTTATTGCTGAGTGTCATCTTGTGGCACGGATGCACCACAGCTTAACCATTCACCTGCTGAAGGACATCTAGATTGTTTCCAGTTTTTAGCTATTATGAAGAAAGCTGCTCTGAATATTAATGCACAGGTTTTTGTGTGCACGTAAGTTTTCATTTCTCTGGAAAAAAGTGACAGTTCAGTTGGGTTTCTTTTCTTATACATTAGTATTAAAACTTAGCAAATATTTTTCTGAAATGCTTCACATAAACAATTTTTCTCCTTTAGTCTATTAATATGGAGAATTACATCGATATATTTTCTGTTTTTAAACTATAGTAGAAAGGTAGGTTGCACCTATATTGTGTCATTGAGTAAGGAATTTGTGCTTTATAAAATGATATGGAACAATAAAATATTTATAAAGAAAAGTAATACTTTTATGTAGACAAATCTGGCCAAAGAGCGTAGGATTGATTGAAGTGGGGAGAGACAGAAAATAGATGATGGGGCCAGGTGAAAAAAATAATAATAACTTTATAATGAAAGGATTGGGGGCATGAGAACTAGGAGATTCCTATTCTCATCCCATTTATGTCACTAGTTATATACACAACCTTCAGGAAGTCATTTACCTTTTCTTGACTTCAGTTACCTCATATGTAAGAGTGATTTGGCCTGGATCTGCAACATCATTATTGTTTTCAAACGTGCAACTCTATAATTCTAAACAATGAGGGAATGGTCAGGTTTTTCAGTGTGAAAGAAAAACACGTATCAAGTATCTTTTCCGACCACAACGCTATGAGACTAGATATCAATTACAGGAAAAGACCTGTAAAAAATACAAACACATGGAGGCTACACAATACATTACTTAATAACGAAGTGATCACTGAAGAAATCAAAGGGGAAATCAAAAAATACCTAGAAACAAATGACAATGGAGATACGACGACCCAAAACCTATGGGACGCAGCAAAAGCAGTGCTAAGAGGGAAGTTTATAGCAATACAAGCCTACCTCAAGAAACAGGAAACATCTCGAATAAACAACCTAACCTTGCACCTAAAGCAATTAGAGAAAGAAGAACAAAAAAACCCCAAAGCCAGCAGAAGGAAAGAAATTATAAAGATCAGGTCAGAAATAAATGAAAAAGAAATGAAGGAAACAATAGCAAAAATCAATGAAACTAAAAGCTGGTTCTTTGAGAAGATAAACAAAATTGATAAACCATTAGCCAGACTCATCAAGAGAAAAAGGGAGAAGACTCAGATCAATAGAATTAGAAATGAAAAAGGAGAAGTAACCACTGACACTGCAGAAATACAAAAGATCATGAGAGATTACTACAAGCAACTCTATGCCAATAAAATGGACAACCTGGAAGAAATGGACAGATTCTTAGAAAGGCACAAACTGCCGAGACTGAACCAGGAAGAAATAGAAAATATGAACAGACCAATCACAAGCACTGAAATTGAAACTGTGATTAAAAACCTTCCAACAAACAAAAGCCCAGGACCAGATGGCTTCACAGGTGAATTCTATCAAACATTTAGAGAAGAGCTAACACCTATCCTTCTCAAACTCTTCCAAAATATTGCAGAGGGAGGAACACTCCCAAACTCATTCTACGAGGCCACCATCACCCTGATACCAAAACCAGACAAAGATGTCACAAAGAAAGAAAACTACAGGCCAATATCACTGATGAACATAGATGCAAAAATCCTCAACAAAATACTAGCAAACAGAATCCAACAGCACATTAAAAGGATCATACACCATGATCAAGTGGGGTTTATCCCAGGAATGCAAGGATTCTTCAATATACGCAAATCAATCAATGTGATACATCATATTAACAAACTGAAGGAGAAAAACCATATGATCATCTCAATAGATGCAGAGAAAGCTTTCGACAAAATTCAACACCCATTTATGATAAAAGCCCTGCAGAAAGTAGGCATAGAGGGAACTTTCCTCAACATAATAAAGGCCATATATGACAAACCCACAGCCAACATTGTCCTCAATGGTGAAAAACTGAAACCATTTCCACTAAGATCAGGAACAAGACAAGGTTGCCCACTCTCACCACTATTATTCAACATAGTTTTGGAAGTGTTAGCCACAGCAATCAGAGAAGACAAAGAAATAAAAGGAATCCAAATCGGAAAAGAAGAAGTAAAGCTGTCACTATTTGCAGATGACATGATACTATACATAGAGAATCCTAAAGATGCTACCAGAAAACTCCTAGAGCTAATCAATGAATTTGGTAAAGTAGCAGGATACAAAATTAATGCACAGAAATCTCTTGCATTTCTATACACTAATGACGAAAAATCTGAAAGTGAAATTAAGAAAACACTCCCATTTACCATTGCAACAAAAAGAATAAAATATCTAGGAATAAACCTACCTAAGGAGACAAAAGACCTGTATGCAGAAAATTATAAGACACTGATGAAAGAAATTAAAGATGATACAAATAGATGGAGAGATATACCATGTTCCTGGATTGGAAGAATCAACATTGTGAAAATGACTCTACTACCCAAAGCAATCTACAGATTCAATGCAATCCCTATCAAACTACCACTGGCATTTTTCACAGAACTAGAACAAAAAATTTCACAATTTGTATGGAAACACAAAAGACCCCGAATAGCCAAAGCAATCTTGAGAACGAAAAATGGAGCTGGGGGAATCAGGCTCCCTGACTTCAGACTATATTACAAAGCTTCAGTAATCAAGACAGTTTGGTACTGGCACAAAAACAGAAATATAGATCAATGGAACAGGATAGAAAGCCCAGAGATAAACCCACACACATATGGGCACCTTATTTTTGATAAAGGAGGCAAGCATATACAGTGGAGAAAAGACAGCCTCTTCAATAAGTGGTGCTGGGAAAATTGGACAGGTACATGTAAAAGTATGAAAATAGAACACTCCCTGACACCATGCACAAAAATAAACTCAAAATGGATTAAAGACCTAAGTGTAAGGGCAGACACTATCAAACTCTTAGAGGAAAACATAGGCAGAACACTCTATGACATACATCACAGCAAGATTCTTTTTGACCCAGCTCCCAGAGAAATGGAAATAAGAACACAAATAAACAAATGGGACCTAATGAAACTTAAAAGCTTTTGCACAGCAAAGGAAACCATAAACAAGACCAAAAGACAACCATCAGAATGGGAGAAAATATTTGCAAATGAAGCAACTGACAAAGGATTAATCTCCAAGATTTACAAGCAGCTCATGCAGCTCAATAACAAAAAAACGAATAACCCAATCCAAAAATGGGCCGAAGACCTAAATAGACATTTCTCCAAAGAAGATATACAGATGGCCTACAGACACATGAAAGAATGCTCAACATCATTAATCATTAGAGAAATGCAAATCAAAACTACAATGAGATATCATCTCACACCGGTCAGAATGGCCATCATCAAAAAATCTAGAAACAATAAATGCTGGAGAGGGTGTGGAGGAAAGGGAACACTCTTGCACTGTTGGTGGGAATGTAAATTGATACAGCCACTATGGAGAACAGTATGGAGGTTCCTTAAAAAACTACAAATAGAACTACCATACGACCCAGCAATCCCACTACTGGGCATATACCCTGAGAAAACCATAGGTCAAAAAGAGTCATGTACCAAAATGTTCATTGCAGCTCTATTTACAATAGCCAGGACATGGAAGCAATCTAAATGTCCATCGACAGATGAATGGATAAAGAAGATGTGGCACATATATACAATGGAATATTACTCAGCCATAAAAAGAAATGAAATGGAGGTATTTGTAATGAGGTGGATGGAGTTAGAGTCTGTCATACAGAGTGAAGTAAGTCAGAAAGAGAAAAACAAATACAGTATGCTAACACATATATACGGAATCTAAGGGGAAAAAAAAAAAAAAAAAAAAAAAAGAGGCCATGAAGAACCTAGTGGCAAGACGGGAATAAAGACACAGACCTACTAGAGAATGGACTTGAGGATATGGGGAGGGGGTGGGGTGAGATGTGACAGGGTAAGAGAGTGTCATGGACATATATACACTACCAAATGTAAAATA
Source organism: Balaenoptera physalus (assembly GCF_965194825.1). Classification (NCBI taxonomy): domain Eukaryota; kingdom Metazoa; phylum Chordata; class Mammalia; order Artiodactyla; family Balaenopteridae; genus Balaenoptera; species Balaenoptera physalus. The sequence goes on along the minus strand of NC_138903.1, from coordinate 101,998,204 downwards.
GATAACTAGTGGGAAGCAGCCGCATAGCACAGGGAGATCAGCTCGGTGCTTTGTGACCATCTAGAGGGATGGGATGGGGAGGGTGGGAGGGAGGGAGATGCAAGAGGGAAGAGAAATGGGAACATATTGTATATGTATAACTGATTCACTTTGTTATAAAGCAGAAGCTAACACACCATTGTAAGGCAATTATACTTCAATAAAGATGTTAAAAAAAAAAAAAAAAAAAAAAAAAAAAAAAAGAAAAACAGAAGATGGATATGATCGGCGTCTTGAAGGTAAAAATCAATTTGGCTCAGCCGCTGATTGAATGTAGAGCACAAGAAGAGTTGTCAGAAAGACTTCCAAACTTCAAAGCTAAGTGACAGAGAAAAGGCATTGCTATTAGTTCAATGGAAATGGAACTCAGCAAGATAAGGTCATTTTGGTGGAAGGACTTGGTAAGTTTAATTTTGGATGTGTTTTGCCTGCGGACAAAGTAGGTGTGTTGTACAACACCAAGAGACATATGGTAGTCTGTGTAAATGGCCCCCTTCACTCCAGAAATTGTATAGTATACAGTCTGCATAGCCATTCACAACAGTCTTAACTCTGGACATCCAGGTGGAAATGCCCAAAAGACAGCTGGATAGGAGTCTGGAATTTGGGAAGGAGGATGCCTGGGAAATGTTGGCTTGGAGTTAAGTGGTTAGAGGTGCGTAATACATAGACACTGTACATTGAGAAAGAAATGCATCCTGTGAATAGAACCAAACCCTCAGCTGTAATCAAATGTATGATTCAGTTGGATTCTTTCCATATACATATACTCGAGCATTACAAATGTTTGTTTTGTAGTAGTTAGGGTATTCTCTATCTCATTCTGTGCATAATGTTGCATAAAAATAATCTGTACTCAAATTTTTATAGCCTAATTACAGATTACTCACTCCTCTAATAATCAGATGGTTCTAAAATTAGCAAGAAGTAATATGTCTAGGATCAAGCATTTGGTTGAAAATGAAAAAAGAAATTTATTGCCCAACAGATGCATCCAAAAGTTTTATTCTTACCAAAAGAGATTAGGTTATAAAAATGGGCAAACATTCAGAGGGTCTTATCTTCTTCAGATAAAATGAAGAACTCCTCCTAAATTGTATTTATTTTTATGTATTCAGTCTGCACGTTGCTGTCATGAATCTTTCTGGTTGATGGTTAGTCTGTTTTAAGAAAGTTTTATTTCTAGGGAGGATGCCAGGCTGAGGCTGAATTATGAGACATAAAATTGAAGCTTACCATTGAGAGGACCACCCCTGTTACCTTTGAGTTAATCCAACTGATCTTTGTGAACTCTTGCTAGGGAATACATAGTGTGACTAAGTAACTCAACAAAACAGATATTCCTGACCTATATTTTCTAATGTGTGTTGACCTTCAAAGTCAAAATGATTATTAGCTTTATTTACATACTCATTAATTTATGAAGTCTTTAGGTACTGAGCTGGTGTATGAACCAGGCAAGAAAATAAATTTGCTATGTTATAAACATAAGATTTCTGCTCAAATTGTATTACCCAGCTTAATCACACTTAAATCAATAAAATGACTTTTGCCAGTTTCCAAAAGTCAATCCCTCTCAAAGAACTAAGATTTACCGTTATTAAGAAGAATCAAAACAATGATCCATAGTCTGTGAAGACATTCCTGAAGACAGTCCCACAAATTTTTCAAATAATTAGTGCAATAGAGTTGGCCAAGATGACTCCTTTAAAGGACTGTTATGTTTATAAATAAATTCAGTCACATTGTTTGATTATAATAGTTGTATGGTTTTGCGGAAAGAACATGGATTTTGTTATCAGGCATATCTGACTTCGATTATTGATTTCACCTCTTAAACAGATGTATGACTATGGGCCACTGTTTTTCAGTTTTTTTCCAATTTTTTGTTGTGATAAAATATATATAACAGAAAATTTACTATCTTCACCATCTTTAAGTGTACAGTTTCATAGTACTAAGTACATTTATATGGTCGTGCAACCATCACCACCATCCATCTCTAGAACACTTTTCATCTTGCAAAACTGAAACTCTACACTTACTAAACAATAACTCCCAAGACTTCCCTTTCCCCAACCTCTGATAACCACCATTCTACACTCTGTTAGTATGACTTAGGCTTTTTCCTCCCTTGGATTCTACATAAAAGTGAGATCATGCAATATTTGTCTTTCTCTGTCTGGCTTATTTCACTTAGCATACTGTCCTCCAGGTTTATCATGTTGTTGCAAATGGCAGGATTTCCTTCTTTTTAAAGGCTGAATAACATTCCACTATATACATAATACCACACTTTTGTTATCCATTCATTCATCGATGGACATTTAGGTTGTTTCTATGTCTTGGCTACTGTGAATAATGCTGCAATGAACATGAGAGTGCAGATTATCTCTTTGAGATAGTGATTTTATCTCCTTTGGATATATACTCAGAAATAGGATAGCTGGATCATATGATTGTTCTTTTAATTTTTGAGGAACTTCTATACTGTTTTCCATAATGGCTATCCCAATTTACTTTCCCACCAACAGTGCATGAGAATTTACACGGGCCACTTGCTTATCATCTCTAAGACTGTTGCATCATCTGATAAAATGGAGATAATATCTATATCATAAATGTATTGTGAGCATCAAATAAATGAAAAGTATTTAGTACTAAATATGCACCATTTGAAAACCAGATTATTCTGCAGCAGTCCTATCAGAGAGTTGGTGTGTTCCTGGAGACCTCCCACTGATGCAAAGGACAGCTTCTTTTAAGAAAGATAGAAGCACTGGCAAGGGGAGGCTTATCACACAGTAACTCAGAGCTCATGAATGGTTCTTAGGAATGATGAAGGCTAAGTGTCTTCCACTAGGTAAAAATCAATCCCTAGTAGTTCAGCAAGTCAAGAAACTTAGTTTTATTTTGTATTTAATTCCAAAATGGTGTTTTAAAGAAACATTTATATTGCTAATGAAGACAGGTGCCGTCTAAATCTTGTTCACTGAATTACCATGGGATGAGATCATTGCTTAGAATTCTGAATAATCCACCAGGTCAGTCAATTCCTCTTGCCTGCTTTATAATGAAAAATAACCCATGAAGTGTTCCTTCTGGCAATGCCCTTCCTCATTTATAATGTCTTATACAATCAAAGAGGAAATACCTCATCTCGTATATAAATTTGATACTAATTATGTGGTCAGCCCAAGCCTTCCTATCCCTGGCCCTTTTGCCCAAGCAGTCTTCTTCCTGCATAGCGGTTCAGGACTCAGGTGCTGAGCAGACCTACTAGACCTCACTTCAGAAGGGTTATTAGTCCCCTTGGAATCATCCCTTTGAGCTCTCTTCTCTCTCATATTCAGATTGGACTGCATATTCTGCACTGCTTTGTCAGAGAGAGAGAAGTTATATAAAGATGAGAGAATAGGAGTTGGCATAGAAAGGAATCTGAATTACTGTCCTTGCCAGAAGTTTAAGTGAATGGTTTATGACACTTTGGGGGTCAAGGACCCTCTCTAAAATTCTGTGGAAGCTATAGCTCTTCTCCCAAGAAATCTGCTCATGTTCATATACACAGAAAAGTTCACACTCCATTTCCAAGAGTTTATGTACCTCTTCAAGCACATCCATAAGCCCCAGGTCAGTAGTCTATAATCATGACCACCACATCATGAAATTCAGACTATCTGCAATTCATATGGCAAAGATATGAGAATCATTATGTTAAAATGTCTGATACTTTACAGTTAGTTGATTTTCTAGTGTTCCACTTGGGACTTTCCTCTGTCCCCACTTTCTCTAGATAGTCTCATCCATTCGCCAAGCTTCAACTGCCCTCTCTGAGTGGTTAACCTTTTTTCTCCCCGTTTGGAAAACTCATGAAAGTTACAAAACCTCTATCCAGAAACACACACATACGTGTATATCCTCTCAGTTTTGCACCCAACCTTCAATGCACTCATGTGCTACTTATAGCCCATCCATGGACCCAGGATTAGGAACCCCTGGATTAGAAGGAACCAGATCTCCATGTATGAAGTAGATTCAGACATTTAGCATTTCTACTTGGTTTTTAAATCTATTTTAGTAGTTAATAGAATCAAAGTTTAAGAGCTGTATAATCCAGTCTCAGATCTTCCTGCTTTTAGCTTCAGTATGGAAATCCTGATCAAGTCCCAAATGCCAAAAATGTTGATGGCTCACATAGAACTCTGCAGAGCCTAATCTCATTACCCAGACTCTGCTACAGCCCTTCCTGGCCCTGTGAATAAGCAGCCAGGTACAGGCCTTGGTCAACTGTGCTCATTTGGGGATTAAGTCAACTTGTTTATTACTATACCAAACCATGAAGGAAACTCAGTCTCTTTCCATTAAAAATAGTATCTTGTGCAAATAATAAATGCTGGAAAGGGTGTGGAGAAAAAGTAACCCTCTTGCACTGCTGGGAATGTAAACTGGTACAGCCACTATGGAGAACAGTATGGAGGTTCCTTAAAAAACTAAAAACAGAGCTACCATATGATCCAGCAATCCCACTCCTGGGCATATATCCAGAGAAAATCATAAGTCAAAAAGACACATGCACCCCAATGTTCATTGCAGCACTGTATACAATAGCCAGGTCATGGAAGCAACCTAAATGTCCATCAACAGAGATATGGATAAAGAAGATGTGGTACATATATACAATGGAATATTACTCAGCCATAAAAAAAGAATGAAATAATGCCATTTGCAGCAACATGGATGGACCTAGAGATAGTCTTACTGAGTGAAGTAAGTCAGAAAAACTCAAATATTATATGATATCACTTATATGGGGAATCTAAAAAAAATAATATAAATGAACTTATTTACAAAACAAATAGACTCACAGACATACAAAACGAACTTATGGTTACCAAAGGGGATAGCGGTGGCAGGGGTGTGGATGGGGATAAATTAGGAATTTTGGATTAACATACACACACTACTATATATAAAATAGATAAACACCAAGGACCTACTGTACAGCACAGGGAAGTAAATTCAAGGTCTTGTGATAATCTATAATGGAAAAGAACCTGAAAAGGAATATGTATACACAATTGAATCACCTTGCTGTACCTGAAGCTGACACAACATTATAAATTAACTCTACTTAAAAAAAAAAAAAAGACAAAAAAAAGAATTAAGGAATAAAGAAAAAGGTATCTTGTGGGTTAACGCAGTCCCAATTCTCAGTGTTTCAGAGTTTCAACCCTCTCACTGGCCTCTACAGTAATGCCCTCAGCAATGTTCTCTCCCCCCACAACATTGGCCACCCTGTTGGCATTTAATGACGAAGTCTGGGGCTTGTGGAATATAGCATCTATGGTCGCAGCCCATGTAGGCCCAGGGTTTTTCACCACCCTGCTGTCTTGGTCCCACTTCTCCCCCTGCCTGCCTTTCAGATCTTCTGAATCTCAGCCACATCCTCCATCCAGCCCTTAGATGAGGCTGTCTTCCTGCAATCTCTGCCATGTGCTCACTTTGCTCCTCATGGCAGTGGCCCCATGGCAGACCTGCTGGCTTTCAACATTCAGCTATTTTCCACGTCCTCCACTGCGAACATGTAGAACCTTCTGGATCAGTGTATGCCAGGTAGGAGCTGAGGGAGACATGACTCTCCCTCTGTCTAGATATGTCATGTATCCATTTCTTTTCTGTTATCATCACGCCTTGTTAGTGCGGGGGCACAGAAAGGTGGTGTCTCTGAGTTCCAAAGACCAAATTGGGCATAATTCCACCTATTTTCAATTTTCCCCCAAACTTGGTTAGAAAAATGTTTGTCAAACCTTCACTTACCCCCTCAGGTTCCACTCTTATGCTGGTGAGATGGAGTGGGGAGGGAGGAACACTGGTGTCTGGCCTCTTACTCTACCTTCTTTCTCTCTCCCTCCCACCTCTCAGAATGCTCCACTTTTGTTCCTGGATAGTGTACCCTTCACTTGAATCATATACTGAGTTCTCCCAAACTAGTAAAGCTCTAGAAAGCCAGACCTGCCTCTTAAAAAAAACCCAAAAAAACAAAACAGCTTCATTGAGGTATAATTTACATACCATGTGATGACTTTTTAGTAAAGTCATCAAGTTATATAACTATCACTATATTTCCAGTTTTAGAATATTTTCATTATCCCAATAAAATAATTCATGCTCATGTACAGTTAATCTGCTTTTATACCCCTAGCTCCAGGCAACTACTAATCTGCTTTCTGCCTCTATGGATTTGCCTATTCTGGACATTTCATACAAATGGAATCATATGATCTGTGGCCTTCTGTGTCTGGCTGCTTTTACTTAGCATATTGTTTTGGAGGGTAATTCATGTTGTAGCATGTATTAGCACATCATTCCTTTGTAAGGCTGAATAATATTCTGCTGTATGGATATACCACATTTTATTTATTCATTAATCTGTTGATAGAAATTTGGATTATTTCCACTGTTTGCCTATTGTGAATAGTGCTGCTTTGAACATTGACGTATGGTGAAAGGAGAAGGAGCTTAGGTTTAAAGCCTGACTCTACCATTTAGTAGCTATATAATGTTAAGCAAGGTGTTCGTCCTCCCTAAGCCTCAGGATCCTCAACTGTAAAATGAACTCAGTATCCTCATTTGCTTCACACTGTTGTTGAGTGATCAAATTATATAGCATCTGTAGAGTATCTAGCACATGGCAGGTACTCAGCATATGATAGCTCTTATTATTGTGTGTAACAACATGTTTTTAAAATGGAGATGAGATGTTAGAAACTGGATGCCATTCATTGGCATTCATGAATGTGGATTTCATAAAGTTAGCAGGAAACATACTTAAGATGAGCAGTGTGCCTCATCCAGAAGATGACTAGTAGACTTGAGCTTGAGATATGGCAGAAAATGCTCACGGAAGGAGGTAGGAAGGATATTTACCACAGATAAATGAAGAAAAGCTATTTGATCCCCAGCAAATCACAACTTTCTCTTCAAGCCATGGTGGGGCATATAAGAGGTACTGTACAATTGCATGTTGGCCTTACATGGTGCCCTCTTCCCATTCCTTTACAGGCACACTGACTTTGCTGTCATATAAACATCCTCAGCCTGCTCTCAACTCAGGGAGTGTTCACTTGCTGGTCTCTTCACCTGAAACTATCTTCCCTGGGATACTGTGTGACTTACAACCTCACTTCCTTCAGATCTTTCCTTAAATGTCACCTTTTCAGTGATGTTTTCCCTAATCACCCAATTTTTTTTTTGAATTTTTGTATTTTATTTTATTTATTTTTTTATACATCAGGTTCTTATTAGTTATCCATTTTATACATGTTAGTGTATATATGTCAATCCCAATCTCACAATTCATCCCACCACCACCACCACCACCCCCGCCACTTTCCCCCCCTTGGTGTCCATACGTTTGTTCTCTACATCTGTGTCTCAACTTCTGCCCTGCAAACCGGTTCATCTGTACCATTTTTCTAGGTTCCACATATAGGCGTTAAGAGACGATACTTGTTTTTCTCTTTCTGACTTACTTCACTCTGTATGACAGTCTCTAGGTCCATCCACGTCTCAACAAATGACCCAATACAGTTCCTTTTTTTTTTTTTTTTAAACTTTGGGTTTACTTATTTATTTATTTATTTTATGGCTGTGTTGGGTCTTCGTTTCTGTGCGAGGGCTTTCTCTAGTTGCATCAAGTGGGGGCCACTCTTCATCGCGGTGCGCGGGCCTCTCACTATCGCGGCCTCTCTTGTTGCGGAGCACAGGCTCCAGACGCGCAGGCTCAGTAATTGTGGCTCACAGGTCTAGTTGCTCCGCGGCATGTGGGATCTTCCCAGACCAGGGCTCGAACCCGTGTCCCCTGCATTGGCAGGCAGATTCTCAACCACTGCGCCACCAGGGAAGCCCCCAATACCGCTCCTTTTTATGGCTGAGTAATATTCCATGGTATATATGTACCACATCTTCTTTATCCATTCGTCTGTCGATGGTCATTTAGGTTGTTTCAATGACCTGACTATTGTAAATAGTGCTGCAATAAACATTGGAGTGCATGTGTCTTTTTGAATTATGGTTTTCTCTGGGTATATGCCCAGGAGTGGGATTGCTGGGTCATATGGTAATTCTATTTTTAGTTTAAGGAACCTCCATACTGTTCTCCATAGTGGCTGTATCAATTTACATTCCCACCAACAGTGCAAGAGGGTTCCCTTTTCTCCACACCCTCTCTAGCATTTGTTGTTTGTAGCTTTTCTAATGATGCCCATTCTAACTGGTGTGCAGTGATACCTCATTGTAGTTTTGATTTGCATTTCTCTAATAATTAGTGATGTTGAGCAGCTTGTCATGTGCTTCTTGGCCATCTGTATGTCTTCTTTGGAGAGATGTCTATTTAGGTCTTCTGCCCATTTTTGGATTGGGTTGATTTTTTAATATTGAGCTGCATGAGCTGTTTATATATTTTAGAGATTAATCCTTTGTCCATTGATTCGTTTGCAACTATTTTCTCCCATTTTGAGAGTTGTCTTTCATCTTGTTTATGGTTTCCTTTGTTGTGCAAAAGCTTTTAAGTTTGATCAGGTCCCATTTGTTTATTTTTGATTTTATTTCCATTACTCTAGGAGGTGGGTCAAAAAAGATCTTGCTGCGATTTATGTCAAAGAGTGATCTTCCTATGTTTTCTTCTAAGAGATTTATAGTGTCTGGTCTTACATTTAGGTCTCTAATTCATTTTGAGTTTATTTCTGTGTATGATGTTAGGGAGTGTTCTAATTTCATTCTTTTACATGTAGCTGTCCAGTTTTCCCAGCACCACTTATTGGAGAGACTGCCTTTCCTCCATTGTATGTCCTTGCCTCCTTTGTCATAGATTAGTTGACCACAGGTGTATGGGTTTACCTCTGGGCTTTCTATCTTGTTCCATTGATCTATATTTCTGTTTTTGTGCCAGTACCATATTGTCTTGATTACTGTAGCTTTGTAGTACAGTCTGAAGCCAGGGAGTCTGATTCCTCCAGATCCATTTTTTCCCCTCAAGACTGCTTTGCCTATATGGGGTCTTTTGTGTCTCCATAGAAATTTTAAGATTTTTTGTTCTAGTTCTGTAAAAAATGCCATTGGTAATTTGATACAGATTGCATTGAATCTGTAGATTGCTTTGGGTAGTATACTCATTTTCAAAATATTGATTCTTCCAGTCCAAGAACATGGTATATCTCTCCATCTGTTGGTATCATCTTTAATTTCTTTCATCAGTGTCTTATAGTTTTCTGCATACAGGTCTTTTGTCTCCCTGGGTAGGTTTATTCCTAGGTATTTTATTCTTTTTGTTGCAATGGTAAATGGGATTGTTTCCTTAATTTCTCTTTCTGATTTTTCTTTGTTAGTGTATAGGCATGCAAGAGATTTCTGTGTATTAATTTTGTATCCTGCATCTTTACCAAATTCATCGATTAGCTCTAGTAGTTTTCTAATGGCATCTTTAGGATTCTCTATGTATACTATCACGTCATCTGCAAACAGTGACAGTTTTACTTCTTCTTTTCCAGTTTGTATTCCTTTTATTTCTTTGTCTTCTCTGATTGCTGTGGCTAGGACTTCCAAAACTATGTTGAATAATAGTGGTGAGAGTAGACATCCTTGTCTTGTTCCTGATCTTAGAGGAAATGGTTTCTGTTTTTCACCATTGAGAATGATGTTTGCTGTGGGTTTGTCATATATGGCCTTTATTATATTGAGGTAGGTTCCCTCTATGCCCACTTTCTGGAGAGTTTTTGTCATAAATGGGTGTTGAATTTTGTCAAAAGCTTTCTCTGCATCTATTGAGATGATCATATGGTTTTTCTTCTTCAGTTTGTTAATATGGTGTACCACATTGATTGATTTGCATATATTGAAGAATCCTTGCATCCCTGGGATAAATCCCACTTAATCATGGTGTATGATCCTTTTAATGTGTTGTTGGATTCTGTTTGCTAGTATTTTGTTGAGGATTTCTGCATCTATATTCATCAGTGATATTGGTCTGTAATTTTCTTTTTTTGTAGTGTCTTTGTCTGGTTTTGGTATCAGGGTGATGGTGGCCTCATAGAATGAGTTTGGGAGTGTTCCTTCCTCTGCAATTTTTTGGAAGAGTTTGAGAAGGATGGGTGTTAGCTCTTCTCTAAATGTTTGATAGAATTCACCTGTGAAGCCATCTGGTCCTGGACTTTTGTTTGTTGGAAGATTTTTAACCACAGTTTCAATTTCATTACTTGTGATTGGTCTGTTCATATTTTCTATTTCTTCCTGGTTCAGTCTTGGAAGCTTATACCTTTCTAAGAATTTGTCCAATTCTTCCAGGTTGTCCATTTTATTGGCATAGAGTTGCTTGTAGTAGTCTCTTAGGATGCTTTGTATTTCTGCGGTGTCTGTTGTAACTTCTCCTTTTTCATCTCTAATTTTATTGATTTGAGTCCTCTCCCTCTTTTGTTTGATGAGTCTGCTAATGGTTTATCAATTTTGTTTATCTTCTCAAAGAACTAGCTTTTACTTCTATTGATCTTTGCTATTGTTTTCTTTGTTTCTATTTCATTTATTTCTGCTCTGACCTTCATGATTTCTTTCCTTCTGCTAACTTTGGGTTTTGTTTGTTCTTCTTTCTCTAGTTCCTTTAGGTGTAAGGTTAAGTTGTTTGAGATTTTTCTTGTTTCTTGAGGTAGGGTTGTATAGCTATAAACTTCCCTCTTAGAACTGCTTTTGCTGCATCCCATGGGTTTTGGATCATCGTGTTTTCATTGTCATTTGTCTCTAGGTATTTTTTGATTTCCTCCTTGATTTCTTCAGCGATCTCTTGGTTATTTAGTAACGTATTGTTTAGCCTCCCTGTGTTTGTGTTTTTTATGGTTTTTCCCTGTAATTGATTGCTAATCTCATAGCGTTGTGGTCAGAAAAGATGCTTGATATGATTTCAATTTTCTTAAATTTACTGAGGCTTGATTTGTGACCCAATATGTGATCTATCCTGGACAATGTTCCGTACGCACTTGAGAAGAAAGTGTTATCTGCTGTTTTTGGATGGAATGTCCTATAAATATCAATTAAATCTATCTGGTCTATTGTGTCATTTAAAGCTTGTGTTTCCTTATTAATTTTCTGTTTGGATGATCTGTCTATTGGTGTAAGTGAGGTGTTAAAGTCCCCCACTATTACTGTGTTACTGTCAACATCCTCTTTTAGAGCCGTTAGCAGTTGCCTTATGTATTGAGGTGCTCCTATGTTGGGGGCATATATAATTGTTATATCTTCTTATTGGATTGATCCCTTGATCATTACGTAGTGTCCTTCCTTGTCTCTTGTAACATTCTTTATTTTAAAGTCTATTTTATGTGATATGAGTATTGCTACTCCAGCTTTGTTTTATTTCCATTTGCATGGAATATCTTTTTCCATCCCCTCACTTTCAGTCTGTATGTGTCCCTAGGTCTGAAGTGGGTCTCTTGTAGACAGCATATATATGGGTCTTGTTTTTGTATCCATTCAGTGAGCCTGTGTCTTTTGGTTGGAGCATTTAATCCATTCACGTTTAAGGTAACTGTCGATATGTATGCTCTTATTACCATTTTCTGAATTGTTTTGGGTTTGTTTTTGTAGGTCCTTTTCTTCTCTTGTGTTTCCCACTTAGAGAAGTTCCTTTAGCATTTGTTGTAGAGCTGGTTTGGTGGTGCTGAATTCTCTTAGCTTTTGCTTGTCTGTAAAGCTTTTGATTTCTCCATCAAATCTGAATGAGATCCTTGCTAGGTAAAGTAATCTTGGTTGTAGTTTCTTCCCTTTCATCACTTTAAGTATATCATGCCACTCCCTTCTGGCTTGTAGAGTTTCTGCTGAGAAATCAGCTGTTAACCTTATGGGAGTTCCCTTGTATGTTATTTGTCGCTTTTCCCTTGCTGCTTTCAATAATTTTTCTTTGTCTTTAATTTTTGCCAATTTGATTACTATGTGTCTCGGTGTGTTTCTCCTTGGGTTTATCCTGTATGGGACTCTCTGCGCTTCCTGGACTTGGGTGGCTATTTCCTTTCCCATGTTAGGGAAGTTTTCGACTATAATCTCTTCAAATATTTTCTCGGGTCCTTTCTCTCTCTTCTCTCTCTGGGACCCCTATAATGCGAATGTTGTTATGTTTAATGTTGTCCCAGAGGTCTCTTAGGCTGTCTTCATTTCTTTTCATTCTTTTTTCTTTATTCTGTTCCATGGCAGTGAATTCCACCATTCTGTCTTCCAGGTCACTCATCCGTTCTTCTGCCTCAGTTATTCTGCTATTGATTCCTTCTAGTGTATTTTTCATTTCAGTTATTGTATTGTTCAGCTCTGTTTGTTTGTTCTTTAATTCTTCTAGGTCTTTGTTGAACATTTCTTGCATCTTCTCCATCTTTGCCTCCATTCTTTTTCCGAGGTCCTGGATTATCTTCACTATCATTATTCTGAATTCTTTTTCTGGAAGGTTGCCTATCTCCACTTCATTTAGTTGTTTTTCTGGGGTTTTATCTTATTCCTTCATCTGGTACATGGCCCTCTGCCTTTTCATCTTGTCTATCTTTCTGTGAATGTGGTTTTTTCCCCACAGACTGCAGGATTGTAGTTCTTCTTGCTTCTTCTGTCTGCCCTCTCCCTAATCACCCAATTTAAAGTAGCCCCTTAGCACTCCTTACTCCGCTTTCTTGCTTGTGTTATTTTCTCCATATCACTTTTCATCATCTAATATACTGTCTAATGGCAACTCCAGGAGGGTAGGGTTTTTACCATTATTGTTCAGTTCTACATCCCCAGGGCTCAAAACAGTACCTGGCATATTGTAGGTGATCAAAAAAACCCTGTTTTTTCAAAGAACAACTGATTTTACTCAATGTCAGTACATTCACATGCCCAGGATCAATGGTCAAAGAAACTACAACAAAGGGGATGGGGAAGAGAAATGAACGTGAAGTGAGGAGTGAGGCAGACTCTCATAGAGCTCCTTCCTCTATGCGTTATTCTAGAGGACTGCCAATAAGGTCTACAGATCAGTGCAAATATGAAAAAGAACAACTGATTTCCAGTTACAAGAGGCAAAAATCAGGGAGTCTGGGTCACATTCGAGATCATGTTTACTTTGGCTTACAATCCAAGTAGATCAGTGGCTCAAAGGATACAAATGAGTTAAAGATACCAGGGTTGACTTTTCTGCCCATGGTCTCCCTTGCATGTCTCAGAGGCATGCCCTAAGTTCTGTAGACTAGGCATCCCACACAGAGGGAAACACCCACCAGGTTAGGAGAGGAGTGAACTTTGAGCTTGCTGGATTTTACACCTTCCTTGCTCCCATATTCATCACCCAGAGATAACTCATACTGCTATAGAAGGCAGTAATTCCTCTATTCAGGAAGTCTTATCACCCAGGCCCAATTTCGGTGCTGGGGCCTTAAAGTCTTTGCTGTGCCAGCACTGGGGCAATCTCTGATTTTCTGTGCCTGTACTACAGGATCTAAGAGTTTTCCATTTTTGTCCTCACTAGGGCCTCCTTTGGTCATGTCCAGCCATGGCAAATTACACCAGGTGCAGCTGATGTGTGATATCATATTGGCAAGAGCAACAGAAGAAAGGCAGCATGCATTCAAAATATATAAAGAGCATGCTTAAGAGGTAGGAGCCGACATTGGTGAAAGAAAGCATAAAGCTATAAATATGGTGGCTCAAGTGAGAAGTGTCGTAGTGGGGGATGGAAAGGTGGAAGAAGAGCCAGAGTTCTTGACTATTGTTTTTGGGGAAATATGATAATAAAAGAAATTGGTTCATGGGAATAAAGACATCAGAAAATGAAAGGACCATGTGGAGTTTGGAGAGTTTTTCAATAAGAAATTATAGGACTCATCGAGAAATTTCTGGTGCCAGTTCCCTGTTCACTGCATGGCTCCCTTCACAGTATTACGTCTGCTGGTGGGGACCTTTGGCATGACCCTCAGGAATTATAGTGAGAAGGCAGGTTGTCACCAGAGAAAGAAGGGTTGGACATGATCAGTAAAGGATTCTGTGACTTCTGAGCTTTAGTGCTTCAAGTTTAAGAAAGTAGAAAACAGTAATTGGAGGCTAGCTTCCAATTTGCCAGTCCATGTAGAACATAGGCTCAGAAAATGTCACACAAGAACTTTTCAGCCAATATTATGAGAGAAAAAAATAGCAAGTTAATGGCCATAAAGAGTTTATGGGGTCCTGTTAAACAGAGTGGAGTTATGAAGGTCAAAGACAAAAAAATCATAATTTGAGCAACGAAAGAGTTGAGCACCTGAACGGGTGACTCGCATCCCGGAATTAATGATAAATAAGGATAACAATGGGTACTGTGGAGTACTGAGTTCATGAGGAATTTATAAGTACTCCCTATGAGCTTATTATCGAATTTGCTCATGGGAAATTTATAAATATAAAATGTTTATAATAAAGGAAAAGACTGCCCTTTCTTTAGTCATAGTTCCAAGCAGTGAACAAGGAACCATGGGGACTTCCCTGGCGGTCCAGTGGTTAAGACTCTGCGCTTCCAGTGCAGGGGGCATGGGTTCAATCCCTGGTCAGGGAACTAAGATCCCACATGCCACACGGTGTGGCAAAAAAACAAAACAAAACAAGGAACAATGGAAATGATTTTAAGGCACTCGTCCCATGGAAAGCAGTGCCAAATTGGGAGGTGAAGCTGGTTATATTCACATTATTCTTGGTTTCTTCCATATTTTCCTATGATTTAGTGGTTCCAAAAGGGACATAAGGGGGCAGTGGGAGGAGGAGGGCTCCTCTAGACACCTAAGTAGGGAAGATCCAGTGCCTCAGACTAATTTCATATGTAGAACTTTCTCCAAATTGGTCAGAATGTACTGAAGTACAGAGAAAACTGTTAAACTGCAATCAAAAATATATAGAGTAATTTTTTAAAGCAACATTGTTTTCAGCAATAACAATATGGTGTGTGGAAAGAACATGAGCCTAGGAATCCACGCCAGTTCTATTCCTAAGTCTGCCCCTGCCCGGCACAGCAGACAACCAACATGTGCTGCTCCCTCCTAAGCCTAAATGGCCAATTAAATGGACATGACAAGATCAAAATAAGGAAAAATCTACATTTCCACAGAATCCAAAGAAGGGAGCCCTCCAAATTACAAAGACTTTGCATGATTCCTGCACCCATATCCTACTTCTTGCCTAGTGATATTATGGATGAAGTGTCCTTATTCCCACTTTATTAGGAATCTTACACTATTATCTATTTTTCTCCTTTATCTTCAATTTCCTGTGATCTTTTGGCTCATTCCCACTGCCATTTAAATAGAGCCTAGTTTCTCCCATCTTAATAAACACTGCTGGGACCCTACATACACCTTCCATATTGCTGGAATGTTCATTCAGGGTGAAAGAAGGTACAGATGTAAAATAAATCTAATATAAATGAGGTTAAGTAAAAACGTTGTAGTCCTAAGTCTGAACATGGATATTGTTTGAAAGCAATGAAAGCAGTATCAGAGTTGGAAGGTGAAGCTGGTTAGATTAGCACTATCCTTAGTGTCCTCCGTATTTTCCCATGTTTCATTTGTGTCTCAGAGTATCATTCCTTTGCTCTGGGATTAAGAATTGCGTGGTTCATGGGAATATAAAATAATGAGACTCATTTTTCCATGCAACAAATATATTCACTAAGAAATTCATACATTTTGTTCTGAGGTAATTTTTTTTTCTGAGGTAATTTTTGTACAACAAAAAGCCTGGAGTGGTTCCCAAAGTATCAATTTGTTAGTCTGTGCCAAATAAGATATCGGAATAAACATAATGAAAGTAATCCAAAAGAGCCAATTTGATGGCATGTCCTGGTTGTGGAGAATAACAGGTGACTGTAAATCCACACGTCTGTTTGAAAATCAAAAGTATGGGCTATGGGGGGCTTCCCTGGTGGCGCAGTGGTTGAGAATCTTCCTGCCAATGCAGGGGACACGGGTTCGAGCCCTGGTCTGGGAAGATCCCACATGTCGTGGAGCAACTAAGCCCCTGAGCCACAACTACTGAGCCTGCGCATCTGGAGCCTGTGCTCCGCAACGGGAGAGGCCGCGATAGTGAGAGGCCCGCGCACCGCGATGAAGAGTGGCCCCCGCTCGCCGCAACTAGAGAAAGCCCTCGCACAGAAACGAAGACCCAACACAGCCAAAAATAAAATAATTTAAAAAAAAAAAGTATGGGCTATGTCTAGATACTTGATTTTTAGAACTGTGTCCAAGTTAGGTCTTTAATAATGGACACTAAGTCCTTATGTCATGCTATCTCCACCCTCAAGTGTCACTGAATTGCAGACAATGAAGATTTTTCATAATTAACCACATTTGAAATTCCTGGCACAAATTTCCTCTTGATGAAAGGTCAGGTACCAAACTTAGGTCGGAAATTCACATTCCCGTTAGGAGATGTAAACTATTATATAGAGAATGGATAAACAACAAGGTCCTTCTGTATAGCACAGGGAACTATATTCAATATCCTGTGATAAACAATAATGGAAAAAATATTAAAAAAAGAATGATGTGTATAACTGAGTCACTTTGCTGCACAGCAGAGATTACTACAACACTGTAAATCAGCTATACTTCAATTAAAAAAATAAAATTAAAAAAAAGAAATATACATTCCCAGATGTCATCCCCCAAAATACATGAACTCATAATGGAGAGATATCGGTACAGTTTTTTCCCAATTGCCTTTGCAAAGGATGTATGATATATTGATGAAAAGTTGAAACGTAGCATCATCTACATTATAATGTTTAGTTTCTTCTTGAAGTAGTTTATACACTGGCAAGTGAGGATAGCCATCTATCAGAGTATAGAATTCGGTACATGTGAAAGAGAATTATAAGAAATATTAAAGCTATGTGACTGAATCACATCACATATTCCATTAAATTCTGGAACAGTTTTAATTAATCAAGAATGAGCCAAAACCATGAAAAATGAACTCAAGAGACTTGAAAGTTAGAATTGTAAAGACCAAAACTAAATATTTTTTATTGTGCCTTGATATAGTTACTAAGAGTTTTACTGTGGATAATTTTTATGTCCATGTTGAACACTCATTGTGGCAGAAAGAAATTTACTTCTCAACACTTGTGCTTTCTAAAGGATAGAACAAGACAAAGAGATTGCACCATCTTGGTTTTGGGTTATAATGAAGGCTAGTTAAAAACAGTCTTTGGATGATTACTATTTTTCATCTTCTTTTCCCACATGCCTCTCTGTTAATATGATACTAACTGCCTCAGTCAGGCTTGGTGAGATTGGCCAGGTCAGCAAGGCCTAGAAATGGGCCAACTGCAGGAGGATGGTTCAGGTAGGTAGAGGGTTGACCTCAGGAAGATCACAGGAACCCGGCCATAAGCACTAAGGTTAATATACAGCCCTCCCATCTCCAGGAGCACTTTGGGTTGACGGTCATGGCCAGCCACCAGTTCTGTAGGAACTGAGTGCCAAGCAGAAACTCAGACATACAAGAAAGTATGTCTGTAAGAACTGGAGGGCAACTCAAGTGGCTTTACCTACAACAACCACGTCAGAGACCTATTATGAGAACAAAGTGTAGAAATAGAGCAGGACCCTCCAACAGATCGACTTTATAACTGGACAATATGTAGAGTTTCTTATATTCTCCTTGTCTGTGGCCTGATTTTCACCAGAGCCTTGGAGCAAGGTTAATCCTATCAGTGGGATTTTGCAGCCCTGATTGTGATGTTGAAGCCTGCTAGGCAGAATTAGGTAGGGCATTGCTCACTAAATAAGCAAGTTCTTTTAGTACAGGAGTTGCAAACTATGGCCTGCTGCCTGTTTTGCTGTGGTCCACAAGCTAATAATAATTTTTATATTTTTAAGTTGAAAAAACTAAAAGTATATTTTTATGACACATGAAAATTTATGAAATTCAAATTCCAAGGTCCATAAATGAAGATTTATGGGAATGGAGCCACACCCATTTGTTTACATATCGTCTATGGCTGCTTTCATGCTACAATGACAGAGCTGAGAACTCAAGACAGATCCCATATGGCCTGCAAAGCCTCAGACGTGTGCTATCTGGACCTTTATAGAAAAAGTTTGCCAACCCTGGTTTAGTGTATAAACTCCACTGATATACAGAAATCTCATAGCCCAATATTTAGGGCCAGATCATGTTTAATTCCTTAAGGAGTTGCAGTCAATTCTGGTCGAAGTTAGCAGTCAATGAGTATGATGCTTTTGCTACTATTTAAGCACTGGCAAATAGAGGAGTTGAATGAAACAAAGTATATGAAGTAGCCTTCTGTTAAACCCTGCCTTTCCTAGCTCTGCTCTGACAGAGGCTAGGAGTATTCTACCTCCTACATCTAGTGAGCCAAATCCTGCCTAAGAGAGCAGGATATTAGGCATCCCATGCTGCCAGTAGGAATAATAGAATAGACATTGCTACCCAAGGTCTCTATGTCTGATGTGTGCTCACTGAATTGCCTCCTCTTCCCTGACACAGTAGTGTTGGGCTAACCTCTGTGGTTTGGCTTTTGGCCCTGGTTCTCTGATTAGAGCTATAATTCTCAGCTTGAGGCTAGACCTTCCCCTGAGTTCCCTGCTGACTGGCTAGGGCACTGATTCTCGAAGAAATCCTTTCTGCTGTATTGCCCCTGGGAGCTGGATCCTGCTCTGCATGACTTCCTCTTTTAGCTGGTCTCCTTCTCTAGTCCTAATAGATGATCTGATACCAGGTCTTGCCATCAAATGTTTAGTCCTGCTGCTTTCTCTTACCCCAATTCCATGACCTGATCATGCCTTTAATAAAGTGTGCCTCAACCTTTGAATCCTGATTTGATGTACTAAACTCAATCTTGAGGGTACAGTCCTACAACCAAGTTAGTCCGTGTAATTTCAGTTAGGCCCTCTCCAAGATCCCGTCCTACCCCCTTCCTCTTGTTGCTTTTCCTGAGGTCTCAGCATGCATCATGGTCCAGTCTATATTAATTATTCAATACAATAGGCAATGGATCAGAGACAACTAGAGCTGGAAGGAATCTTACAAGTTACTTACAGGTGAGAAGATCACTTAGGAGGTCCACAAAAGGGAATACCCATATTAATTCAGTCTAAGAACTAAGGAATAAGGAGCCCCATATCCTGCAAGAGTTGTCTTGGAAATAAACACTAAATCAAATGTAGTAAACTGTCTTTAATGAGTCAATTCTGAATTTACTTATTTTTGGTCCAACATAAAAAAACCAAATAAACAAAAGTGAGGAGAAATCAGAATGAGTGTAATAAGTCTGCCCCCAAGAAGGATGAAACCCATAATTTGAGGCCAATATGCAAATAGGATTAGTTTTGCTAAGATACCTCATGGCCTACCACTTCAGTTCCCTTTTTAATTTTTGACAACTGTCTCATGAATTAAATGCCCACTTTAATGCCTAAATCTTTACAAGGAAAATCTCCAAATAAAATCTCAAGTTGTACTTGCTCACTTGCATTCCAATTTAACGACCAGAACAGCAGAAGAACTGACCAAATCAGAAAGGATTCCAGCTTCCAATTAGTCCCGCTCTATCTACAGAGGCTAAGTGAAAGGAGAACTGAGGCATTTATGGCAATTGCCCATGGAAATTAGGCAAAAATTCCCCGCTATCATGGGAAAGTGGTGGTGGAGGTAGAGTGGGAATAGAGATTTGCATAGAATCCACCTTCCCTGGCTAATTATTCAGAACTGTTTCCCTGTAGGGACACAGTCCATGTCTTGTGTGTGATTGCTGAACCAGACCACAGCATAGCAGGTCCAATCAGTTAAGCAATCTTAAAGATCAGTTGATGCATTTTCCCTCTGGGTTCATGCTGCTGTGAATGGTCACAAGATCATGAAGATGGTTGAATTATTTGATTAATCATGCCTCAATGTTCAATGTAGCTACCACATGTAGATTATATGTAATTACAGTTATTGTAACAGCTCATGCTCTGCCCTAACACTTCTAATATTTGAAAAGTTTAATAGCTCTTGGCTGGCTATGGCCAAGCACACAGTAGGCAGAATAAATATCTGTTGACTGGCATTTAATGACTAACTGTACAAAGTGTAATAGTATAATGTAGACATTCTCTTGAAAGTAGAAGTATGCCTTGGATTAGGCCAGTGGTTCTTAACAAGGGATGATTTTGCCACCCACTCCCGGGGGCATTGGACAATGTCTTGAGACATTTGGGGCTGGCCCAGCTGAGAACGGCAGTGCTTCTGGCATGTATTGGGTAGAGGCCAGGGATGCTGCTAAACAAGCCACAGTGCACAAGATATGCCCTTGAAAAAATTTATCTGGTCCAAAATGTTAAGAGTCCCCAGCTGAGAAATTCCAGATTAGGCAGATAAGAGATATGGAATAGGGCTTCCCTGGTGGTGCAGTGGTTAAGAATCCACCTGCCAATGCAGGGGACACGGGTTCAATCCCTGGTCCGGGAAGACCCCACATGCTGCAGAGCAACTATGCCTGTGCACCACAACTACTGAGCCTGCACTCTAGAGCCTGTGAGCCACAACTACTGGGCCCATGTGCCACAACTACTGAAGCCCACACGCCTAGAGCCCGTGCTCCGCAACCAGAGAAGCCACCGCAATGAGAAGCCCACAACGAAGAGTAGCCCCCGCTCGCCACAGCTAGAGAGAGCCTGCGCGCAGCAACGAAGACCCAACGCAGCCAAAAATGAATAAATAAAATAAATAAATTTATAAAAATAAATAAATAAAAGAGGAGGCTAGAACACAGGGTGACGTATCGGAAAACTTTAAAAAAACACAATGCCCTGAACTCAGTAATTATTAAAAAAAAAAAAGAGAGATATGGAATAATTTAGCTTTTAAAAAGTAGATAAGGAGGGATGAATAGGTAGAACACAAAGGATTTTTAGGGCAGAGAAACTGCTATGCACGATACTATAATGGTGGATACATGCCATCGTACCTTTGTCAAAACCCATAGAATTCTCAATACCCAGAGTAAATCCTAGTAATATAAACTATGGACTTTGGGTGATAAAGATGTGTCAGTGTAGGTTCATTGACTGCAACAAATGGTGCAGGATGTTGACAGTGGGGGAGGCTATGTGTGTGTAGGCAGGGGGTACATGGGAACTCTCTGTACTTTCTGCTCAGTTTTGCTGTGAACCTAAAAATGCTGTAAAAATAGTCCATTTTTCAACAAGTAGACGAGCAGCTGGGAAGAGAATTTTGGTTTTCAAAAATTAGTCAGGTTGTCATTATTCTAAAATATTTTGGAGGAAACTGAAGATTTATAAGATTTACTTTATGCTTCAAAGTGACAAATATTGTCATGTAACATATTTTTCTTGTTTCTTTCCATGTAGTTTGTAGTTTTATTTTAAGGAAATTATTTGCATTAGCCACCTTAATTAAAACCAATTTCAAATTGCACTTGTGGTACTCTCAAATGTATGTTTTTCCCCAGTACAGGGCCTGATCCCATGACTGGTTTCTGAAATTGAGTTTCTGAATCAGTTTAGGAAAACCTACTTGTAATTTTTCTTCTTTATTACTAGCAACGAAGAGCTGAAAAGGAGCTTCCAGTACACTGCTTTTTGCAATGCACACGAGAGCAATTATAAATTCACCTAAATCCAGTATCAGGATCTAAAATTTTTTGTGATGCAAGAAGAGGAAAAAAGAGTGCTGGTGAAAGAAACTTCAGTCTGCAGCCTGCTAGACTTACTAGGAAAGATAGTACTATCTCCCATATCTAAAATCCCATTCACAAAGAACAGCATGATCTACAAAAGTTATTTCCAGTAGACTCATGGCTATAAAAAAATCTCTCAATAAATCCTATTTTTCAGCAGACACTTCTTGAATTACTGAAATATGAACATTGAGGACTTTTAACATTTGCTGGTATTTTCATTATTTTTTCTTTTTTAAGACTTCAGTAATTAAATGCCAAGCACTGTAATAACAAAGTGCTAAGATTATAAATCTAAACTCATGAAAATGCAGGAAATATGCAGAACTCTCTAAGAGTAACAGGACACGTCCCAAGCTGTATGTCTGACTATTAAAATTATAGGAAATAGTTCATTCAAGAATCAACATTATTTACCACATAGCATTTGGAATTTTATGCTATTATCATGGCCTATATATCATTGTGACTTTTATGAAAATTTTTTAGCTTTTCTTTTTGCCAAGTTCAAACACCTAACCTAATATTTCATTTCCAGGTATTTTTTTCAGTACCTAGAACCACAGTCTATTATCACAGATATAGTTTATGAATAAGTAAAGCTTCCTACTTCCTCTACTGAACTCCTCAAGGTCAGGAACCATGTCTTATTCAGCTAATAGCATGATGTCTATCTAGCATACTTCCTGGCATCAGAGGTTATCAATGAATATTTATTGAATTTTATTGACTATACAGACATTAACTGCTTCTAATTGTTCATATGTGAAAATCAAACTTCAGGTAATTACACTGCATTAAGCCCTATCCTTTGTTCATTTAAACTTCATGTGTTTAGTTTAGATTTTCAGGAAATAGTAAATGGTTTTCTCATATATGAGTAAAACTTCCTAAACTATGCTCTGCAGATATCATTTTTATTTGAAAACAATTACGATAAAGAAGTGACCTAACATTTTTACCTCATGAATTATTAGATAGCTAATATAACAGTAACTCCATCAATGTAAAACATACAAGATTTATAATTTCATACTCTCTTTACCAAATCCTTCCCTAAATTGGTTCTATATGATTATTAAGATTTAGCCCATTGTCAGCCACCCGTCAAATGTTGATCCAATTTGTTCAGTTACTTCTGGTAATAAAATCACCAAGATCAGCTAGAATTGCCGACTAGAGAAGGATTTTTCCATAATGATAGTCAAAGGATTCATTCAGCCCCCAAAACCCAATAGTACTGATTGATCTACTGTTTTGAATATTATACAGAATTTGTTTTTTGTTCTTCTTTTTGGGTAGGCATAATATGAGGGAGAGATTTAATTCCTAAAATGATAGAGGAAGAAGAGATTTTTCTTTATAGAGGTAGAATGTGATATATGGTTATCTTTGCTTTTCTTTTAGGAAACTGATACCACAGACTGATGTACAATTTAAAATCTTGATGACAACTGATAAAAAGCCACTCAAGATAGAATTGTAAGTTCTAACTTCATTCACAGTTCTAGCTTGCTGTATGATGTTGAATCTTGTTTTTCTCCCCTTAGCTGTGGAAGGAAGAAAAACTTGAACTATTTTTTTTTTTTTTTTTTTACTAATGACTTCAAAAGTGAGAGTGATAACAGCTCTGGCTTTACTTAGTAGGGAATAGAATATTAGTGGTTCCTGTGTTTTCACCATTCCTCCCAGAGGTCTAAAAGAAACTTGATCTGAAAATTGAAAGTAGATACTTGAAGAAAGATTTACCAAAAACTTAAAATACCCAAACTACAACAACAATAACAAGAGGAAAAAAAAAAAAACCAAAGAAGTTGAATATTATTCACTTGAGAGTAGTTACAACCTCTCCCTGAGTGGAAACATTTGCAGTTAGATCTCATGAAGACAGTGCAAAGTTTATATCTTTTAATTCAGTGATCCTCAAACTTTAGTTGTGCATAGCAATCACCCAGGAAATTGTCATAGTGCAGATTCCAGATCCTCACCACTGGAGATTCTGATGCAAAAGCAGTGTTTGAAATGGGATCTAGCTCTGTCCTCAATAGGGGGTTTTCTGAGGTTTTTTTTTAATAATTATTTTTTATATTTTTTGGCCACGCCTCACAGCATGCGGGATCTTAGTTCCCTGATCAGGGATCAAACCCGGGCCCGCTGCAGTGGAAGCACGGAATCTTAACCACTGGACCACCAGGGAAGTCCCTAAGTTTTTTTTTTTTAATTGAGATATAATTTACATACTATACAAATTCACCAATTTAAAATGTACAATTCAAAGGGTTTTTTAAAATTATATTCAGAGCTGTGCAACCATCAGTCCAATTTCATTCGAATATTTCCATCACCCTGAAAGAATACCCATTACCTATTAGTAGTCAGGTCCTGACAAACACTAATCTACTTTCTCTTTAACTCGTCTATTCTGTACATTTCATATGTGTCATTTGTGTCTGGCTTCTGTCACTTAGCATGTTTTCAAGGTTCATCCATGTTGTAGCATCTATCAGTACTTTATTCTTTTAATGCCAAGTAATATTCCATTGTGTGGATATACCACATTTTGTTTATCAGTTCATCAATTGATGGACATTTGGGTTGTTTCCATTTCCTATTATGAATAATGCTGCTATGAACATTCATGTTCAAGTTTCTGTATGATCATCATTTCTAAATGTTTTCTTTTTTAAACTAGAAAGCTTTATTAAACTGGGGAAACATTTCTAGTCAAATACTCTTGTAACTAGCTACTGCTGGGCCATAAGAAAATGATGACCCATTAAAGCATTGGCTAGTGACTAGTGAGGGTTAAAGGCTTTCAGAGGCACTTTCTTTTTTTCTTTTTTTTTTAACATCTTTATTGGAGTATAATTGCTTTACAATGGTGTGTTAGTTTCTGCTTTATAACAAAGTGAATCAGCTATACATATACATATATTCCCATATCCCCTCCCTCTAGCGTCTCCCTCCCATCCTCCCTATCCCACCCCTCTAGGTGGTCACAAAGCACCGAGCTGATCTCCCTGTGCTATGCGGCTGCTTCCCACTAGCTATCTATTTTACATTTGGTAGTGTGTATATGTCCATGCCACTCTCTCACTTTGTCCCAGCTTACCCTTCCCCCTCCCCATGTCCGCAAGTCCATTCTCTAGTAGGTCTGCGTCTTTATTCCTGTCTTGCCACTAGGTTCTTCATGACCTTATTTTATTTTATTTTATTTTAGATTCCATATATATGTGTTACAATATGGTATTTGTTTTTCTCTTTCTGACTTACTTCACTCTGTGTGATGGACTCTAGGTCCATCCACCTCACTACAAATAACTCAGTTTCGTTTCTTTTTATGGCTGAGTAATATTCCATTGTATATATGTGCCACATCTTCTTTATCCATTCACCTGTTGATGGACACTTAGGTTGCTTCCATGTCCTGGCTATTGTAAATAGAGCTGCAATGAACACTGTGGTACATGACTCTTTTTGAATTATGGTTTTCTCAGGGTATATGCCCAGTAATGGGATTGCTGGGTCATATGGTAGTTCTATTTTTAGTTTTTTAAGGAACCTCCATACTGTTCTCCATAGTGGCTGTATCAATTTACATTCCCACCAACAGTGCAGGAGGGTTGCTTTTTCACCACACCCTTTCCAGCATTTATTGTTTCTAGATTTTTTGGCGATGGCCATTCTTTCAGAGGAACTTTGATAGAATAGTTCACATTCTGTGGTAGCTGGGAAAGACAAAACAGAGACCAAAGAAAGAATGCAACTTTTTACCCTCATTAATATAAAAAATACAGAAATGAGTGATTGCAAGAAGCAAACCAGACCTCCATAAAATGTCTGATCTCATCTGTCTTCTGACATAGTCAATAGCATAGTTTATTATAGTGGTTTTAAAGCAATAGTAGGAAAATTCAAATGCAGTTAACTTAACCAGTTCATTGTGTTAGAAAAATATCAAAATGCTTAAGAGGAAACTGATCCCTTAGAATAAGAAATGAACCTGAAAATAAAGAAATAAGAGAAGAGAATTGCTGTTATTTTTTCCCTCTTGCCCATCCTGAAAATACAGTATGCAATTCACACAAGCTCTAAGCTACACTGTGCCTTTTTTCCAACTCTGCCCTCCAGCTCTTCCTTGTGTCAGCTGTGGAGTCTATGCACACTTCTCTGGGTCAAACCAGGCCTAGTTATTCAACCTTTTAAACATCCCCTTAAATGCATGAATGGACTAAATCTATGATGTGAGTCCAAATCTCATCAACATAGATTTTAATCCTAGAAGGATCTAATCACCAGGAATTTGGGCTTTATTATTTCTACTATCATTAAAAAATGATAATAAGTTTAATTTATTAGGGCCTTGTTCAACCATGCTTCATAAGTAACCTCAAAAGTCAACCATTTTTTTTTTTTTTTTTTTTTTTTACATCTTTATTGAAGTATAACTGCCCCACAATGGTGTGCCAGCTTCTGCCTTACAACAAAGTGAATCAGTTATACATATACAATATGTTCCCATTTCTCTTCCCTCTTGCATCTCCCTCCCTCCCACCCTCCCCATCCCATCCCTCTAGGTGGTCACAAAGCACCGAGCTGATCTCCCTGTGCTATGCGGCTGCTTCCCACTAGTTATCTATTTTACATTTGGTAGTGTATATATGTCCATGACACTCTCTTACCCTGTCACATCTCACCCCACCCCCTCCCCATATCCTCAAGTCCATTCTCTAGTAGGTCTGTGTCTTTATTCCCGTCTTGCCACTAGGTTCTTCATGGCCTTTTTTTTTTTTTTTTTTTTTTCCCCTTAGATTCCGTATATATGTGTTAGCATACTGTATTTGTTTTTCTCTTTCTGACTTACTTCACTCTGTATGACAGACTCTAACTCCATCCACCTCATTACAAATACCTCCATTTCATTTCTTTTTATGGCTGAGTAATATTCCATTGTATATATGTGCCACATCTTCTTTATCCATTCATCTGTCGATGGACATTTAGATTGCTTCCATGTCCTGGCTATTGTAAATAGAGCTGCAATGAACATTTTGGTACATGACTCTTTTTGACCTATGGTTTTCTCAGGGTATATGCCCAGTAGTGGGATTGCTGGGTCGTATGGTAGTTCTATTTGTAGTTTTTTAAGGAACCTCCATACTGTTCTCCATAGTGGCTGTATCAATTTACATTCCCACCAACAGTGCAAGAGTGTTCCCTTTCCTCCACACCCTCTCCAGCATTTATTGTTTCTAGATTTTTTGATGATGGCCATTCTGACCGGTGTGAGATGATATCTCATTGTAGTTTTGATTTGCATTTCTCTAATGATTAATGATGTTGAGCATTCTTTCATGTGTCTGTAGGCCATCTGTATATCTTCTTTGGAGAAATGTCTATTTAGGTCTTCTGCCCATTTTTGGATTGGGTTGTTCGTTTTTTTGTTATTGAGCTGCATGAGCTGCTTGTAAATCTTGGAGATTAATCCTTTGTCAGTTGCTTCATTTGCAAATATTTTCTCCCATTCTAATGGTTGTCTTTTGGTCTTGTTTATGGTTTCCTTTGCTGTGCAAAAGCTTTTAAGTTTCATTAGGTCCCATTTGTTTATTTGTGTTCTTATTTCCATTTCTCTGGGAGCTGGGTCAAAAAGAATCTTGCTGTGATGTATGTCATAGAGTGTTCTGCCTATGTTTTCCGCTAAGAGTTTGATAGTGTCTGCCCTTACACTTAGGTCTTTAATCCATTTTGAGTTTATTTTTGTGCATGGTGTCAGGGAGTGTTCTATTTTCATACTTTTACATGTACCTGTCCAATTTTCCCAGCACCACTTATTGAAGAGGCTGTCTTTTCTCCACTGTATATGCTTGCCTCCTTTATCAAAAATAAGGTGCCCATATGTGTGTGGGTTTATCTCTGGGCTTTCTATCCTGTTCCATTGATCTAT
Organism: Balaenoptera physalus; assembly: GCF_965194825.1. Taxonomy (NCBI): domain Eukaryota; kingdom Metazoa; phylum Chordata; class Mammalia; order Artiodactyla; family Balaenopteridae; genus Balaenoptera; species Balaenoptera physalus. Next base: position 101,970,488 of record NC_138903.1, on the reverse strand, counting down.
ATTTCTATTTTTGTGCCAGTACCAAACTGTCTTGATTACTGAAGCTTTGTAATATAGTCTGAAGTCAGGGAGCCTGATTCCCCCAGCTCCATTTTTCGTTCTCAAGATTGCTTTGGCTATTCGGGGTCTTTTGTGTTTCCATACAAATTGTGAAATTGTTTGTTCTAGTTCTGTGAAAAATGCCAGTGGTAGTTTGATAGGGATTGCATTGAATCTGTAGATTGCTTTGGGTAGTAGAGTCATTTTCACAATGTTGATTCTTCCAATCCAAGAACATGGTATATCTCTCCATCTATTTGTATCATCTTTAATTTCTTTCATCAGTGTCTTATAATTTTCTGCATACAGGTCTTTTGTCTCCTTAGGTAGGTTTATTCCTAGATATTTTATTCTTTTTGTTGCAATGGTAAATGGGAGTGTTTTCTTAATTTCACTTTCAGATTTTTCGTCATTAGTGTATAGAAATGCAAGAGATTTCTGTGCATTAATTTTGTATCCTGCTACTTTACCAAATTCATTGATTAGCTCTAGGAGTTTTCTGGTAGCATCTTTAGGATTCTCTATGTATAGTATCATGTCATCTGCAAATAGTGACAGCTTTACTTCTTCTTTTCCGATTTGGATTCCTTTTATTTCTTTGTCTTCTCTGATTGCTGTGGCTAACACTTCCAAAACTATGTTGAATAATAGTGGTGAGAGTGGGCAACCTTGTCTTGTTCCTGATCTTAGTGGAAATGGTTTCAGTTTTTCACCATTGAGGACAATGTTGGCTGTGGGTTTGTCATATATGGCCTTTATTATGTTGAGGAAAGTTCCCTCTATGCCTACTTTCTGCAGGGCTTTTATCATAAATGGGTGTTGAATTTTGTCGAAAGCTTTCTCTGCATCTATTGAGATGATCATATGGTTTTTCTCCTTCAATTTGTTAATATGATGTATCACATTGATTGATTTGCGTATATTGAAGAATCCTTGCATTCCTGGGATAAACCCCACTTGATCATGGTGTATGATCCTTTTAATGTGCTGTTGGATTCTGTTTGCTAGTATTTTGTTGAGGATTTTTGCATCTATGTTCATCAGTGATATTGGCCTGTAGTTTTCTTTCTTTGTGACATCTTTGTCTGGTTTTGGTATCAGGGTGATGGTGGCCTCGTAGAATGAGTTTGGGAGTGTTCCTCCCTCTGCAATATTTTGGAAGAGTTTGAGAAGGATAGGTGTTAGCTCTTCTCTAAATGTTTGATAGAATTCACCTGTGAAGCCATCTGGTCCTGGGCTTTTGTTTGTTGGAAGGTTTTTAATCACAGTTTCAATTTCAGTGCTTGTGATTGGTCTGTTCATATTTTCTATTTCTTCCTGGTTCAGTCTCGGCAGGTTGTGCATTTCTAAGAATCTGTCCATTTCTTCCAGGTTGTCCATTTTATTGGCATAGAGTTGCTTGTAGTAATCTCTCATGATCTTTTGTATTTCTGCAGTGTCAGTGGTTACTTCTCCTTTTTCATTTCTAATTCTATTGATCTGAGTCTTCTCCCTTTTTCTCTTGATGAGTCTGGCTAATGGTTTATCAATTTTGTTTATCTTCTCAAAGAACCAGCTTTTAGTTTCATTGATTTTTGCTATTGTTTCCTTCATTTCTTTTTCATTTATTTCTGACCTGATCTTTATAATTTCTTTCCTTCTGCTGGCTTTGGGGTTTTTTTGTTCTTCTTTCTCTAATTGCTTTAGGTGCAAGGTTAGGTTGTTTATTCGAGATGTTTCCTGTTTCTTGAGGTAGGCTTGTATTGCTATAAACTTCCCTCTTAGCACTGCTTTTGCTGTGTCCCATAGGTTTTGGGTCGTCGTATCTCCATTGTCATTTGTTTCTAGGTATTTTTTGATTTCCCCTTTGATTTCTTCAGTGATCACTTCGTTATTAAGTAATGTATTGTGTAGCCTCCATGTGTTTGTATTTTTTACAGATCTTTTCCTGTAATTGATATCTAGTCTCATAGCATTGTGGTCGGAAAAGATACTTGATACGATTTCAATTTTCTTAAATTTACCAAGGCTTGATTTGTGACCCAAGATATGATCTATCCTGGAGAATGTTCCATGAGCACTTGAGAAAAATGTGTATTCTGTTGTTTTTGGATGGAATGTCCTATAAATATCAATTAAGGCCATCTTGTTTAATGTATCATTTAAAGCTTGTGTTTCCTTATTTATTTTCATTTTGGATGATCTGTCCATTGGTGAGAGTGGGGTGTTAAAGTCCCCTACTATGATTGTGTTGCTGTCGATTTCCCCTTTTATGGCTGTTAGTATTTGCCTTATGTATTGAGGTGCTCCTATGTTGGGTGCATAAATATTTACAATTGTTATACCTTCCTCTTGTATCGATCCCTTGATCATTATATAGTGTCCTTCTTTGTCTCTTGTAATAGTCTTTATTTTAAAGTCTATTTTGTCTGATATGAGAATTGCTACTCCAGCTTTCTTTTGATTTCCATTTGCATGGAATATCTTTTTCCATCCCCTCACTTTCAGTCTATATGTGTCTCTAGGTCTGAAGTGGGTCTCTTGTAGACAGCATATATATGGGTCTTGTTTTTGTATCCATTCAGCCAGCCTGTGTCTTTTGGTGGGAGCATTTAATCCATTTACATTCAAGGTAATTATCGATATGTATGTTCCTATTCCCATTTTCTTAAATGTTTTGGGTTTGTTATTGTAGGTGTTTTCCTTCTCTTGTGTTTCTTGCCTAGAGAAGTTCCTTTAGCATTTGTTGTAAAGCTGGTTTGGTGGTGCTGAACTCTCTCAGCTTTTGCTTGTCTGTAAAGGTTTTAATTTCTCCATCGAATCTGAATGAGATCCTTGCTGGGTAGTGTAATCTTGGTTGCAGGTTTTTCTCCTTCATCACTTTAAGTATATCCTGCCACTCCCTTCTGGCTTGCAGAGTTTCTGCTGAAAGATCAGATGTTAACCTTATGGGGATTCCCTTGTGTGTTATTTGTTTTTTTTCCCTTGCTGCCTTTAATATGTTTTCCTTATATTTAATTTTTGATAGTTTGATTAATATGTGTCTTGGTGTGTTTCTCCTTGGGTTTATCCTGTATGGGACTCTCTGTGCTTCCAGGACTTGATTAACTATTTCCTTTCCCATATTAGGGAAGTTTTCAACTATAATCTCTTCAAATATCTTCTCAGTCCCTTTCTTTTTCTCTTCTTCTTCTGGGACCCCTATAATTCGAATGTTGGCGCGTTTAATGTTGTCCCAGAGGTCTCTGAGACTGTCCTCAGTTCTTTTCATTCTTTTTTCTTTATCCTGCTCTGCAGTAGTTATTTCCACCATTTTATCTTCCAGGTCACTTATTCTTTCTTCTGCCTCAGTTATTCTGCTATTGATCCCATCTAGAGTATTTTTAATTTCATTTATTGTGGTTTTCATCATTGCTTGGTTCCTCTTTAGTTCTTCTACGTCCTTGTTAAATGTTTCTTGCATTTTGTCTATTCTATTTCCAAGATTTTGGATCATCCTTACTATCATTATTCTGAATTCTTTTTCAGGTAGACTACCTATTTCCTCTTCATTTGTTAAGTCTGGTATGTTCTGACCCTGCTCCTTCATCTGCTGTGTGTTTTTCTGTCGTCTCATTTTGCTTATCTTACTGTGTTTGGGGTCTCCTTTTCACAGGCTACAGGTTCGTAGTTCCTGTTGTTTTTGGTATCTGTCCCCAGTGGCTAAGGTTGGTTCAGTGGGTTGTGTAGGCTTCCTGGTGGAGGGAACTAGTGCCTGAGCTCTGGTGGATGAGGTTGGATCTTGTCTTTCTGGTGGGCACGTCCACGTCTGGTGGAGTATTTTGGGGTGTCTGTGGCCTTATTATGATTTTAGGCAGCCTCTCTGCTAATGGATGGGGCTGTGTTCCTGTCTTGCTAGTTGTTTGGCATAGGGTGTCCAGCACTGTAGCTTGCTGGTCGTTGAGTGAAGCTGGGTCTTGATGTTGAGATGGAGATCTCTGAGAGATTTTTACCGTTTGGTATTACGTGAAGCTGGGAGGTCTCTTGTGGACCAGTGTCCTGAAGTTGGCTCTCCCACCTCAGAGGCACGGCCCTGATGCCTGGCTGGAGCACCAAGAGCCTTTCGTCCACACGGCTCAGAGTAAAAGGGGGAAAAAATAGAAAGAAAGAAAGAAAGAAAGAAAGAGGCTATAATATAGTGAAGTAAAATAAAGCTATTGTAGAGCAAAGCTATACAGACAAAATCGCACCCAGAAGCATATACATATACACTCACAAATAAAGGAAAAGGGGAAAAATTAATATATCCTGCTCCCAAAGTCCACCTCCTGAATTTGGGATGATTCGTTGTCTATTCAGGTATTCACCAGATGCAGGCACATCAAGTTGTTTGTGGAGTTTTAATCCGCTGCTTCTAAGGCTGTTGGGAGAGATTTCCCCTTATATTCCCTGTTCGCACAGTTCCTGGGGTTCAGCTTTGGATTTGGACCCGCCTCTGCGTGTAGGTCGCCTGAGGGCGTCTATTCCCCGCACAGACAGGACGGGGTTAAAGGAGCAGCTGCTTCGGGGGCTCTGGCTCACTCAGGCCGCGGGGAGGGAGGTGTACAGAGGAGGCGGGGTGAGCCTGCGGCGGCCGAGGCCGGCGTGACGTTGCACCAGCCTGAGGTGGGCAGTGCGTTCTCCCGGGGAACTTGTCCCCGGATCACGGGACCCTGGCAGTGGCGGGCTGCACAGGCTCCCGGGAGGGGCGATGTGGAGAGTGACCTGTGCTCACACACAGGCTTTTTGGAGGCGGCAGCAGCAGCCCCAGCGTCTCACGCCCGTCTCTGGGGTCCGTGCTGATCGCCGCGGCTCGCGCCTTTCTCTGGAGTTCGTTTAGGCGGCACTCTGAATCCCCTCTCCTTGCGCGCCGCGAAACAAAGAGGCAAGAAAAAGTCTCTTGCCTCTTCGGCAGCTGCAGACTTTTTCCCGGACTCCCTACCAGCCAGCTGTGGTGCGCAAACCCCTTCAGGCTGTGTTCACGCCGCCAGCCCCAGTCCTCTCCCTGCGATCCAACCGAAACCGAAACCGGAGCCTCAGCTCCCAGCCCCGCCCGCCGAGCAGCCAAGCCTCTCGGGCTGGTGAGTGCTGCTCGGCGCCGAGCCTCTGTGCGGGAGTCTCTCCGTTTTTTTCCTCTGTGCCCCTGTTGCTGTGGGGTCTGCGGTGATCGCCGCGGCTCGCGCCCTTCTCTGGAGTTCGTTTAGGCGGCGCTCTGAATCCCCTCTCCTTGCGCGCCGCGAAACAAAGAGGCAAGAAAAAGTCTCTTGCCTCTTCGGCAGCTGCAGACTTTTTCCCGGTCTCCCTCCCAGCCAGCTGTTGTGCGCTAATCCCTTCAGGCTGTGTTCACGCTGCCAGCCCCAGTCCTCTCCCTGCGATCCAACCGAAACCGAAACCGGAGCCTCAGCTCCCAGCCCCGCCCGCCCCGGCGGGGGAGCAGACAAGCCTCTCGGGCTGGAGAGTGCTGCTCGGCGCCGAGCCTCTGTGCGGGAATCTCTCCGTTTTTCCCTCTGCGCCCCTGTTGCTGTGGGATCCGCGCTGGTAGCTGCGGCTCGCGCCCGTCTCTGAAGTTCGTTTAGGCGGCACTCTGAATCCCCTCTCCTCGCGCACCAGGAAACAAAGAGGGAAGAAAAAGTCTCCTGCCTCTTCGGCAGCTGCAGACTTTTTCCCGGACTCCCTCCCGGCTAGCTGTGGTGCACTAACCCCTTCAGGCTGTGTTCACGCCGCCAACCCCAGTCCTCTCCCTGCGATCCGACCGAAGCCCGAGCCTCAGCTCCCAGCCCCGCCCGCCCCGGCGGGTGAGCAGACAAGCCTCTCGGGCTGGAGAGTGCTGCTCGGTGCCGAGCCTCCGTGCGGGAATCTCTCCGCTTTGCCCTCCGCACCCCTGTGGCTGCGCTCTCCTCCGTGGCTCCGAAGCTTCCCCCCTCCGCCACCCGCAGTCTCCGCCCGTGAAGGGGCTTCCTAGTGCGTGGAAATCTTTCCTCCTTCACGGCTCCCTCCCACTAGTGCAGGTGCCGTCCCTATTCTTTTGTCTCTGTTGTTTCTTTTTTCTTTTGCCCTACCCAAGTACGGGGGGAGTTTCTTGCCTTTTTGGAGGTCGGACGTTTTCTGCCAGCGTTCAGTGGGTGTTCTGTAGGAGCAGTTCCACGTGTAGATGTATTTCTACTGTATCTGTGGGAAGGAAGGTGATCTCCGCGTCTTACTCTTCCGCCATCTTCCCGAGGAGCCCCAAAAGTCAACCATTTTAAATTTACTTTCTCCCAGTTTCTTTAACCTATTGCAAGACAGCCAGCTAGATTAACTGCAAACAAACTCCAATTTGGTTGTTTAAAAAATTAATTTTTAAAACTCTATCATTTTGAGTAACATTGACCAATCTTTAGGTTTTTTCACAAACCAAGTTATAGAGTTCTTTTATAGGCAAAAGTAGGCTGTGGGGATCTAAGTTTTTTTCAACTTATGAGAAATTAGAAATAAGGAAGAAAATAGCCCTGTTGATTTATCAGTCTAATAATCATCAGCACTATACCAAAGGAGACTAAGACATGCTCCTTGCCCCAAAGAGCCAATATTCCTGCTAAGGAAAGCAAGACAGATGCATGAAGGAATTCAAGAATGCCATAATATATTATATTATCTCTGCCAAAGGAATTCAGACACAGAAGAGATAAACATGAAATAGTTAAAGATGACATCATAGATAAAGTAAGACTTAAGCTGGGTCTGTAGTTTGGGGAGGATCTGATCAAAATAAGGGAAGAGTATTTCTAGAGTGGGCAACAGTGTGAACAAAGGCTGAGCTGAAATATTTAACATAACGTGGAGTGGAGGACACTTGCTTAGAAACAAATGAAATTTGGCAGACATCCAGAAGCTGCTTTGGCCGAAATTAGGAGTGTCTCACCATAGCTGGGTGTGTCTAACTGGATTTTATTCAAAGAGAGCTGTGTGACTGACCATTAAAGAAGTAGAGACCAGGAGTGGGGATACAGGGAAGAGGGTGGGTAAGAAACTTGCAGATGTGGCCAAGTCAATTCAAACAATAATTACCAGGTGCCTACTGTGTACATTCCAGGCACTGGTTCAGATGCTTTAGGGGTTATAAGGATGAATAGGAGTTCCTGATCTCATGGAGTTTACATGCACATTACTATGATACCAGGAAGAAAGTAATGTTTCAAATATAAACAAAGAACAACAAGGGCACAGAATAAACTTAATTCTACCAGTGTAAGAGAAAAAGTGACATTTAAATTTGACATTAAAAATATTAGGCTTGAAAAAAAAAAGAAAAAAAAATATTAGGCTTTTGGCATTGATTAGTGGAGTGTGTTTGTTCAAGGTAGAGGAACCAACAGGGGCAACGGATAAAGTAGGATGTGTTTTGGGAAAGGCAAGAAGTTCAGCAAGTCAGGAAAGCAGGGTGCAGAGAAGAACAGTATAGGGATGTGTCAAAGCTGAAATGGTTGGTTAGGGCCATAGGGATGGGAAAAAAGAAAGGAATTTAGACTTAGCAGATGATTTGTAGCCACTGTAAGTTCTTAGGGGGAGACTGAATTGGTGTTCTCATATTTACTGTGCCTACTATATGAAAATCCATGAAAAGAGTGTGTATAAGTGGGTACTCTGGTAGCAGTATACAAAACAAATCTGAAAGCGGATGATATTGAGGTCAGGATGGTCAACTAGGAAGAAGACTATTATAGTAATCTAAAGGTAAAGAGATGAGAGAAGAATAATGGAAGGGGAAAAAAGAGATAGGAATCAATACATCAGACACATCTCAAAGAAAACTGTATAATACTTGCTGGCTAATTGTGCATGTGGATGGTATAAAGTAGATGCAGGAGCTATAGATACCTGATGTATGGAACCCCAGTGATTAGGAAACTCGGTTTTAACTGGCAAATACAGAAATTATATTGCAAGAATAAACTGAATTGTGGTGGTTGAATGCCATGGTTTTTATTTATAGTTCATTTGAGGTATCAGGTGACCAGTACTCCATTGGCTTACTCAGATTGAAACATGGATCTGAGAGATAACTGAAGCCATGAGATTAAGTGAGCTTATGGAGAATGCGGGAAGGAAGGAAATAAACATTTTTTGAATGCCTACTGTGTTCCAAACAATGAATGAGAAGAAAAAAGAAGAGTGAAGAAGAGAGTCTTGGGGGAAAGTCCAAAGTTAAGGGTCAGAAAAGGGGTCAGCAAACAAGAAGGACTAAAAATTCTCAAAAGTGTAGAAAGGTAATATAATATGCACACAATGCTGCCTCTGAAAACAAAGAAGAACAATTTTAAGAAGACAGGGAAGGATTAAATAGTTTGAGTATTCAGAAAGATGAAAAATGGAAATAAAAACCTTGTGTTTTGTGAGGATCCTTGGTGACATTTAATTCACTTGTATTCCACAAATATTTCTTGTGCATCTACTATGTACTTAGCACCAGAGGCCTGGAAACAGCCTCATGGAGATTGTAGTCTGGAAGAAGAAAGATAAGTAAACTGTCAATTACAAGGCAATCTGTTATGTTCAACATAGGGGAGACATAGGGTACTAATGCAGCACATAAGGAGGGCCACCTATCCCAGACCTGAGGATTCTGGAAGGCTTTTTAAGAGGAAGTGATGTTTAAACTGGTACCTACAGGACAAGTTGGAATTAGCTAAATGAGAAGGAAGGGTGTGATCCAAGAAAGAAACACCTGATGTGGTAATCCAGAGAGAAAAGAAAGTATGACCACTCAAGCAACTGAAAGAAGTAGTGGTCCAAGGGGGTGATTTTGTAGAGTTATTGTTGAAGAGGTTAGCAGGGGCCAGAGAATGCAGGATGTTATAGAGCCATGTCAAAGACTTTAAATTCAATCCAAATTGGTACTGGGAAGGTGCTGAAGGGTTTAAGCAGGAGAATGATATAATTAAATTTGAGTTTTAGAAAGATCCCTCTGACTGAATGTGCACAGTGGCAAGATCAAGGTCAGGTTGACCAATTATGAGGCTGTTGTAACAGTTTAAGAGAGTTGATTCACTTTGTTATAAAGCAGAAACCAACACACCATTGTAAAGCAATTATACTCCAATAAAGATGTTAAAAAAAAAAAGAAAAGAGAGAGTTGATGGTGTCAGTAGAGATGGAGAGGAGTAGATAGACTCAATAAATATGTAGGAGGTAGAATTGACAGTTCTTGGTAATTAGTTGGTAGTGGGAGGTTTTAGGAGAGAGAAGAGCCAAGGATGACATCAAAATTTTTGGCTTGGACAACTGAGTAAATGCTGATATAGGAAACACTTGTGGAGGAGTAGTTTTGAGGATAGAATATAATGAATTCAGTTTTGTTCATGTTGATTTTGAGGTACCCACTAGACATCCTGGTGGAGGTATACAGTAGGCGGTTGGCTAAATGTATCTCAAGTTCAGGAGAGATTTAATTCAGAGAGAGAGAGAGATTTTAGGGACACCAACAAGTAGTCGGTAGTTGAATCCATGAGAGAAAATGGAGTTTCCCTGGGTGAGAGTAGGGCAGGTTGGTGTCGAGTGTTGAGAAGAGAAGATGTCTGAGGACAAAACACTGAGCAATGTAAAGGTTTAAGGGCTGGGCAAGCAAAGAAGGTCCGATAAAAGAAAATGAGAAGGAAGTGTGTGGGAGGCTCAGCAAAGAAATAAGACTGCAATTTCAGAAGGCAGTAGCTTTTCTAATGGAGGAAACCTATTTTATTTGATGATGGAGGGAAAAGAAGCCAATGGAGAGGAATAAAGTAAAGATGTGGCTAAAGAGAAGATAAATGCTAGAGCACGGTCTTTCCGGAAACAGCAGCAGAGGAGTGAAGACTCATAGAGGAAAGAAACTTCTTCTTTTAATTTTTTTTTTTTTTTTTTTTGTGGCTGTGTTGGTTCTTCATTGCTGCGGGCAGGCTTTCTCTAGTTGTGGCGAGCATGAGCTACTCTTCACTGCGGTGGGCAGGCTTCTCACTGCGGTGGCTTCTCTTGTTGCAGAGCACGGGCTACAGTAGTTGCGGTGCGTGGGCTCAGTAGCTGTGGCTTGTGGGCTCTAGAGCGCAGGCTCAGTAGTTGTGGCGCACGGGCTTAAGTTGCTCCGCAGCATGTGGGATCTTCCTGGACCAGGGCTTGAACCTGTGTCCCCTGTATTGGCAGGTGGATTCTTAACCACTGCGCCACCAGGGAAGCCTCCCCTTCTTCTTTTAGTAAGAACAAGAATGACAGGAAAAAGAGTTGAGAAAGGAGATGGGCTATTGGTAGCAAAGGAGGCATATATCAGATTGCCATAATTGCCATAATTTATCAGTGAAGTAGGATTGAGGTTTCTGCAGAGCACATGTGTCATGAGAGGGGAAATAAATTAGATGGAAGAAAGGATTGTGCCTTAAATGCCTTTAAGTTGCAAATTTCACCATTCCTGACAAATATTCACTTATAATGTAGCTATTTTTAAGTAGCTTGTGAATGTTTAAATGGTTGAATAACACATCAATAAATCCAAAAGATCTTAAACTTGCAGGATGACTAGGTGCAAGATATGTGAGGCCGGAAAGTGATATTTTCCAATATTTCTCTTAGCGGAGCAAGATTGGCTTACACAGCCTAAAAGAGTGAAAGTCTGAGAGGATATTCTCAGATAGAATTAAATATACTGACTCACTTTTAAGGTTCAGCATTAATAATAAGAATTCTAACTTTGATATAGTATTAACAATTATAATATTGTAGCTACCACTTAATGAGTGCCTACTGTACTCCAGGTCTGACACTTATCACTTTATATTGAGTGATTCTCAACCAGGGGCATGTATTCTCCACTCCCCGCTCCCCCACCACTGCCCTGGCTCCATCCTGGGGACATCTGGCAATGTCTGGAGACATTTTTGGTTGTCAAGACTTGGAGGGGTAGCTGTGGGTAGAGACCTACAACGCTGCTGCATATGCTACAATGCTCAGGACAGGCTCCCACAACAAAGCATTATGCTGCCCAAAATGTCAATAGTGCCAAGGTTGAGAAACTCTGCTTTATATTTATTATTTTGTGTAATTCTCACAACAATCCAATGAGAGAGGTATAATTTTCTCTAATATATATATTAGAGAATATATATATAAAACAGAGAATTGGGGAGGTTAAGTAAGTCGCCCAAGGTCATGTCACAATGCCCTAAGAAGCAAGACTAGATTTTGAACCCATCTGCCTGATTCCAAAGTCAATTTTTAACCACTATAAACTTTGCCACTTTGTACTCAAGACGCACAGACTAACACAAAACTCTTATATCCCTTACAAATAATTTTTTCCAACAATGCATTTGTTAGTACACTAAAATCTGCATTCCTCTTAAATTTACCAAGGGTCCATCTGTCAACTCTAACCTTTTCCACCTGAGAACAACAGAACAGCTTTGTCCTATAGAAAACAGACTTGAGCCAGGCACATCAGACGTGTAGACACCAACATGACATGTTTTGCCTCTTGTGGGAATCTTCTAATTAAAAAGAGTTTTCATATGATGGCCAGTTGCAGATCCATTCTCAAATTCTACTCAACAGCCCCATGAGGAGATGGATTCTTTCTGAGTTTTGGATTACAACTGGAATTCTGCACTGATACCATCCATCATGCAAACTACTCAAGTACCTCCTGAGGATCACTAGGCAGGAACCAAACCCCAACCAAGGTACATAAGTCCAGGTTAAGAAGTCCTTTAGTGACTGTGGAGTTTTGGTGGTTGTCTTCGGTTTGTTTTGTTTTTGCTACCTTTGAGCCATTGTAACAGTGAATTTCTCCTTTGTAAGACTGTGCCAACTAAATAAAACAGAATAAATTCAATTCTCCCTAGAAAGGTGTAGATTTTTACAAATAGCTTGGCCTCCATGTTGAACATTCCCCCAATTTGTGTTTCTCAGAATATGTGTGCACAAATAATTGTATGGTTCATATCCTCTTCTCTTTTTAGCGTGTCCTACTCATCCTGGTTATCTCAGTGTTGCTCAGTTTTGAAACTGAAATCCTATATCCTGGAATTCCCTTCAGTCCCAGGTAACTGTTATCTTGGTTGCCCTAGATATATACAAAGTTTAGTCATTTATGCTAGAGAATAAAACAAAATTACTAATACCATTAGTTGAGGTTCAATCAGAAGAGGGTTTGGTATCATGATTCAGCTCGGTTAATACTGATCATCATTTTTGGCTCTCACCTGCTTTTTCTCACATGATTTTTGAAAGAGGAAAATTAAACTAAACCCTGATATTATGTCAATAGGTTGCTGGTGAGATTGTTCACAGGATGCCATTTGTCAATAAGCAGAGACTGTCACACTATAACGCAGCTGTTGTCACTTATGGCTGCATATTAACATCACTTTGGGTGAGATGGGGAAATTGGTTCAAGATGGCGGAGTAGAAGGACGTGAGCTCATTCCCTCTTGTGAGAGTACCAAAATCACAACTAAATGCTGAACAGTCATCGACAGGAAGACACTGGAACTCACCAAAAATGATACACCACATCCAAAGACAAAGGAGAAGCCCCATTGAGAAGGCAGGAGGGGCACAATCACAATAAAATCATATCCCATAACTGCTGGGTGGGTGACTCACAAACCTGAGAACAATTATACCACAGAAGTCCACCCACTGGAGTGAAGGTTCTGAGCCCCATGTCAGGCTTCCCAACCTGGGGGTCTGGCAACGGGAGGAGGAATTCCCAGAGAATCAGACTTTGAAGCCTAGTGGGATTTGATTGCAGGACTTCGACAGAACTGGGGGAAAAAGAGACTCCACTCTTGGAGGGCACACAGAAAGTAGTGTGCACATCAGGACCCAGCAGGAAGGAGCAGTGACCCCATAGGAGACTGAAACAGACCTACCTACTAGTGTTGGAGGGTCTCCTGCAGAGGCAGGGCGTGGCTGTGGCTCAGTGGGGGGACAAGGACACTGGCAGCAGAAGTTCTGGGAAGTACTCCTTGGCATGAGCCCTCCCAGACACCACCATTAGCCACACCAAAGTGCCTGTAGCCCCCAGAGCTGGGTTGCCTCAGGCCAAACAACCAACAGGGAGGGAACTCAGCCCCACCCGTCAGCAGACAAGTGGATTAAAGTTTTACTGAGCTCTTCCCACCAGAGCAACACCCAGCTCTACCTACCACCAGTCCCTCCCATCTGGAAACTTGCACAAGCCTCTTAGATAGCCTCATCCACCAGAGGGCAGACAGCAGAAGCAAGAAGAACTACAATCCTGCAGCCTGTGGAACGAAGACCACATTCAAAGAAAGACAGACAAAATGAAAAGGCAGAGGACTATGTACCAGATGAAGGAACAAGATAAAACCCCTGAAAAACAACTAAATGAAGTGGAGAGAGGCAACCTTCCAGAAAAAGAATTCAGAATAATGATAGTGAAGATGATCCAGGACCTCAGAAAAAGAAAGGAGGCAAGGATCGAGAAGATGCAAGAAATGCTTAACAAAGACTTAGAAGAATTAAAGAACAAACACCTAGAAGAATTAAAGAGCAAACAGAGATGAACAATACAATAACTGAAATGAAAACTACACTAGAAGGAATCAGTAGTAGAATAACTGAGGCAGAAGAACGGATAAATGACCTGGAAGACAGAATGGTGGAATTCACTGCCATGGAACAGAATAAAGAAAAAAGAATGAAAAGAAATGAAGACAGCCTAAGAGACCTCTGGGACAACATTAAACATAACAACATTCGCATTATAGGGGTCCCAGAAAGAGAAGAGAGAGAAAGGACCCGAGAAAATATTTGAAGAGATTATAGTCGAAAACTTCCCTAACATGGGAAAGGAAATAGCCACCCAAGTCCAGGAAGCGCAGAGAGTCCCATACAGGATAAACCCAAGGAGAAACACACCGAGACACATAGTAATCAAATTGGCAAAAATTAAAGACAAAGAAAAATTATTGAAAGCAGCAAGGGAAAAGCGACAAATAACATACAAGGGAACTCCCATAAGGTTAACAGCTGATTTCTCAGCAGAAACTCTACAAGCCAGAAGGGAGTGGCATGATATACTTAAAGTGATGAAAGGGAAGAAACTACAACCAAGATTACTTTACCTAGCAAGGATCTCATTCAGATTTGATGGAGAAATCAAAAGCTTTACAGACAAGCAAAAGCTAAGAGAATTCAGCACCACCAAACCAGCTCTACAACAAATGCTAAAGGAACTTCTCTAAGTGGGAAACACAAGAGAAGAAAAGGACCTACAAAAACAAACCCAAAACAATTCAGAAAATGGTAATAAGAGCATACATATCGACAGTTACCTTAAACGTGAATGGATTAAATGCTCCAACCAAAAGACACAGGCTCACTGAATGGATACAAAAACAAGACCCATATATATGCTGTCTACAAGAGACCCACTTCAGACCTAGGGACACATACAGACTGAAAGTGAGGGGATGCAACAAGATATTCCATGCAAATGGAAATCAAAAGAAAACTGGAGTAGCAATACTCATATCAGATAAAATAGACTTTAAAATAAAGAATGTGGGACTTCCCTGGTGGCACAGTAGTTGGGAATCCACCTGCCAGTGCAGGGGACACGGGAACAATCCCTGGTCCGGGAAGATCCCACATGCCGCAGAGCAACTAAGCCCGTGCACCACAACTACTGAGCCTGCACTCTAGAGCCCATGAGCCACAACTACGGAGCCCATGTGCCACAACTACTGAAGTTCTTGTGCCTAGAGCCTGTGCTCCGCAACAAGAGAAGCCACTGCAATGAAAAGCCCACGCACCGCAACAAAGAGTAGCCCCCTCTTGCTGGAACTAGAGAAAGCCCACATGCAGCAAAGCCACAATGCAGCCAAAAATCAAATTTAAAAAAATAAATTAATTAAAAAAATAAAAAATAAAATAAAGAATGTTACAAGAGACAAGGAAGGACACTACATAATGATCAAGGGATCAATCCAAGAAGATATAACAATTATAAATATATATGCACCCATCATAGGAGCACCTCAATACATAAGGCAAATGCTAACAGCTATAAAAGAGGAAATCGACAGTAACACAATAATAGGGGGAGATGTTAACACCTCACTTACACCAATGGGCAGATCATCCAAACAGAAAATTAATAAGAAAACACAAGCTTTAAATGACACAATAGAACAGATAGATTTAACTGATATTTACAGGACATTCCATCTGAAAACAGCAGATTACACTTTCTTCTCAACTGCACAGGGAACATTCTCCAGGATAAATCACATCCTGGGTCACAAATCAAGCCTCAGTAAATTTAATAAAACTGAAATCATATCAAGCATCTTTTCCAACCACAATGCTATGAGATTAGAAATAAACTACAGGGAAAAAAACGTAAAAAACACAAACACACGGAGGCTAAACAATACGTTACTAAATAACCAAGAGATCACTGAAGAAATCAAAGAGGAAAGCAAAAAATACCTAGAGACAAATGACAGCAAGAACACGACGATCCAAAACCTATGGGATGCAGCAAAAGCAGTACTAAGAGGGAAGTTTATAGCAATACAATCCTGCCTCAAGAAACAAGAAATATCTCAAATAAACAATCTAACCTTACACCTAAAGGAACCAGAGAAAGAACAAACAAAACCCAAAGTTAGCAGAAGGAAAGAAATCATAAAGATCAGAGCAGAAATAAATGAAATAGAAACAAAGAAAACAATAACAAAGATCAATAAAACTAAAAGCTGGTTCTTTGAGAAGATAAACAAAATTGATAAACCATTAGCCAGACTCATCAAGAAAAAGAGGGAGAGGACTCAAGTTAATAAAATTAGAAATGAAAAAGGAGAAGTTACAGTGGACACTGTAGAAATACAGAACATCATAAGAGACTACTACAAGAAACACTACGCCAATAAAATGGACAACCTGGAAGAAAAGGACAAATTCTTAGAAAGGTATATCCTTCCAAGACGGAACCAGGAAGAGACAGAAAATATGAACAGACCAATCACAAGTAATGAAATTAAAACTGTGGTTAAAAATCTTCCAACAAACAAAAGTCCAGGACCAGATGGCTTCACAGGTGAATTCTATCAAACATTTAGAGAAGAGCTAACACCCATCCTTCTCAAACTCTTCCAAAAAATAGCAGAGGAAGGAACATTCCCAAACTCATTCTATGAGGCCACCATCACCCAGATACCAAAACCAGACAGAGATATTACAAAAAAAGAAAATTAAAGACCAATATCACAGATGAATATACATGCAAAGATCCTCAACAAAATACTAGCAAACAGAATCCAACAACACTTTAAAAGGATCATAAACCATGATCAAGTGGGATTTATACCAGGAATGCAAGGATTCTTCAATATATGCAAATCAATCAATGTGATACACTATATTAACAAATTGAATAAGAAAAACCATATGATCATCTCAATAGATGCAGAAAAAGCTTTTGACAAAATTCAACACCCACTTATGATAAAAACTCTGCAGAAAGTGGGCATAGAGGGAATCTACCTCAGTAAAATGAAGGCCATATATGACAATCCCACAGCAAACATCATTCTCAATGGTGAAAAACAGAAACTATTTCCTCCAAGATCAGGAACAAGACAAGGATGTCCACTCTCACCACTATTATTCAGCATAGCTTTGGAAGTCCTAGCCATGACAATCAGAGAAGACAAAGAAATTAAAGGAATACAAACTGGAAAAGAAGAAGTAAAACTGTCACTGTTTGCAGATGACATGATACTATACATAGAGAATCCTAAAGATGCCATTAGAAAACTACTAGAGCTAATCGATGAATTTGGTAAAGATGCAGGATACAAAATTAATACACAGAAATCTCTTGCATGCCTATACACTAACAAAGAAAAATCAGAAAGAGAAATTAAGGAAACAATCCCATTCACCAGTGCAACAAAAAGAATAAAATACCTAGGAATAAACCTACCTAAGGAGGTAAAAGACCCGTACTCAGAAAACTATAAGACAGTGATGAAAGAAATCAAAGATGCCACAAACAGATGGAGAGATATACCATGTTCTTGGATTGGAAGAATCAACATTGTGAAAATGAGTATACTACCCAAAGCAATCTACAGATTCAATGCAATCCCTATTAAATTACCAATGGCATTTTTTACAGAACTAGAACAAAAAAATCTTAAAATTTCTATGGAGACACAAAAGACCCTGAATAGCCAAAGTAGTCTTGAGGGAAAAAAATGGAGCTAGAGGAATCAGACTCCCTGAGTTCAGACTATACTACAAAGCTACAGTAATCAAGGCAGTATGGTACTGGCACAAAAACAGAAATATAGATCAGTGGAACAGGACAGAAAGCCCAGAGATAAACCCACACACCTATGGTCAACTAATCTATGACAAAGGGGGCAAGGATATACAATGGAGAAAAGAGAGTCTCTTCAATAAATGGTGCTGGAAAAACCGGACAGCTACATGTAAAAGAATGAAATTAGAGCACTCCCTAACACCATACACAAAATAAACTCAAAATGGATTAAAGACCTAAATGTAAGACTGGATACTATAAAACTCTTTGAGGAAAACATAGGAAGAACACTCTTTGACATAAATCACAGCAAGATCTTTTTTGACCCACCTCCTAGAGTAATGGAAATAAAAACAAAAATAAACAAATGGTACCTAATGAAAGTTAAAAGCTTGTGCACAACAAAGGAAACTATAAACAAGATGAAAAGACAACCCTCAGAATGGGAGAAAATAGTTGCGAATGAATCAACGGACAAAGGATTAATCTCCAAAATATAGAAACAGCTCATTAGCTCAGTATTAAAAAAACAAACAACCCAATCCAAAAATGGGCAGAAGACCTAAATAGACATTTCTCTAAAGAAGACATACAGATGGCCAAGAGGGACATGAAAAGCTGCTCAACATCACTAATTATTAGAGAAATGCAAATCAAAACTACCTCACACTGGTTAGAATAGGCATCATCAGAAAATCTACAAACAACAAATGCTGGAGAGTGTGTGGAGAAAAGGGAACCCTCTTGCACTGTTGGTGGGAATGTAAATTGATACAGCCACTATGGAGAACAGTATGGCGGTTCCTTCAAAAACTAAAAATAGAATTACCATATGACCCAGCAATCCCACTACTGGGCACATACCCAGCGAAAACCATAGTTCAAAAAGACACATGGGACTTCCCTGGTGGCGCAGTGGTTAAGAATCCACCTGCCAACGCAGGGGACACAGGTTCAAGCCCTGGTCCCAGAAGATCCCACATGCCACAGAGCAACTAAGCCCGTGCACCACAACTACTGAGCCTGCACTCTAGAGCCCGTGAGCCGCAACTACTGAGCCTGCGTGCTGCAACTACTGAAGCCCGCGTACCTAGAGCCCATGTGCCACAACAAGAGAAGACACAGCAATGAGAAGCCCATGCACTGCAACGAAGAGTAGCCCCCGCTCACTGCAACTAGAGAAAGCCCACATACAGCAACAGAGACCCAGTGCAGCCAAAAACAGACAAATAAAAATAAATAAATAAATTTATATAAAACAAACAAAAAAACAAAAACAAAACAAAAAGACACATGCACCCCAATGTTCATTGCAGCACTATTTACAATAGCCAGGTCATGGAAGCAACCTAAGTACCCACTGACAGATGAATGGATAAAGAAGATGTGGTACATGTATACAATGGACTATTACTCAGCCATAAAAAGGAACGAAATTGGGTCATTTGTAGAGATGTGGACGGACCTAGAGACTGTCATGCAGAGTGAAGTAAGTCAGAAAGAGGAAAACAAATAAATATCGTATGTTATCACATATATGTAGAATCTAGAAAAATGGTACAGACGAACTGGTTTGCAAAGCAGAAACAGAGACACAGATGTAGAGAACAAACGTATGGACACCAAGGGGGAAAGTGGCGGGGGTGGGGTGGGGGGAGAGATGAATTGGGAGATTGGGATTGACTTGTATACACTAATATTATAAAATAGATGACTAATAAGAACCTGCTGTATAAAAAAAATAAAATAAAATTCAAAAATAAATAAATAAATAAATAAAATCACCTTGGGGGCTTCAAAAATCTGGCTGCCCAGGATGCACACAAGACCAATTAAATCAAAATCTCTTGGGGTGGGACCCAGGCATCAGTGTTTTTAAAGTACCTCCAGTGATTACAATATACAGTCAAGGCTGAGAACCCCTGCTATAGCATGATGCTTCCCTTTTCTTCATTGTGAATATGGCTGGGCTTCTGAGTAGATGCGTGTATTAGTTGCCTGTGTTGTGTGATTGAAGGAGCCTAAGAGGGTCTCTGCTGTCCCTCCTTCTCCATCACATGTTACGTTATCCAAAATGCCGCCATTGAAGACCAAAAATCTTCCTCTTGAGACATAATAAAAAAGCAGTCAGGAGCAGAAAACAGTGACTGTTGAGTTTTGGAAGGATTTTCTGTCTTCAAGAGACCTTAATTCAACAGTTTGGAAAGGCTTACCTACCCTTATTTGCATCTGTCCCATAAAATGAAAGAGGACATAAGGAGAAGCATTGTAAATTACGAAGTGTTACCATGGCAGGCCTAATACCTAAAGTAAAGGTGCTTTTATAAGTGGGTTGAGTCAGACCAAGGCCCCAAGACAATTAGGCCCTTGGGGTTGAGAGAGCTAAGAGGAAGAGGATTGGTACTGCATGGGAAGACAAGAGGGGAACAACCAAAAGCCTCACCTATGTCACAAGGGTTATTAAAATGTGAGACTTGGAAATGAGGTCAGGCCATAAACATATTCTAAAAGATCGAGCTGCTTTTCCAGAGGAGTTTGTATGGCCTATTATTCCCAGGTGGCCTGTTAGAGAGTGCAAAACTAGGTTTATGTTCACCTCTTCAATAACATTAGAATGAGTGGAACTGGAATAGAAAGGGGAGGGCTCCCCAAAATTCATCTCTTGAAGCAAATTGAGCTCATATTGACTTGTCTGAATCATAAGATATAGCAAGAAACGGTTTTCCACTCTTTGCCTCTCAAATTCAGTAAGGTTTGAGTAGTGATTGTAGCCAGCGAATTCTGCTTATCACCTTACAGATGACAGCACTGACATGGTCACAGTACCTTAGAAAGCCATCCCCAAACTACCTTCCCCAACAGTGGTCAAGGTGCCTGAATCCTGCACCTTCCTTCAAGTACTGAAAACTGGTTGGTATATTAAAGAAGTTCTTGTTAACTGACATAGGTAACACCTTAGGCTAGGAATTCCCAGACAGAAAACAATAACCTGGCTTCATTTTCTAGATCTCTAAGATGGTTGCCTCAGCCATGCCCCACTATTTTCCACTTTCTAGGTTCTCACACTTCCCTTCCTCTCTCTCTCCTTCCCCTCTATCTGTCTCTCTCTTTCACACTAACACACACAACTGTTGGAAACCCTTGGTTTAAGCATTATCAGCCAAGACCTTGCCAGTGATCACTTGACAGCTAGCTGAGAGCAAGATAGGTATTAGGGAGGAGGGGGCAGATACTATGAAAGAAAAACTATTTAGGGAATGGAACTAAGTAACATTGACTATATCCTGGGCCATTGATTTTTCCAATGGAAGAGACAGGTTAGGAATCAAGGGTTACATACACAAATAAAGATCAGTTAGGGAGCCATGTATAACCTTTGGCTTCAAGAACAAAAGTCTTTTAATTGAATTTCTTGTGTGTGCGTGTGTTGAAGGGTGGGGGAGTTCACCTGAAGTGTATCGTGCAATTGAGCTCTTCCATACCTCTTTACCCAAGAGGCAATAATCAGATCTCAAGAATACCACTGAGTTGTCTGTGCGATTAAACTAAAGGAAAATTCCATTTTTATCATCTCTGAATGATAAAGCTCAACATTCCTAAAATAGTTAGCTTAAAGCAGCAAAAGACTAAATCTTTCTCAAATTCATAAAGCAAATAAAATTAGAAACATATACAGTATCATTTGAGCATTTTGATGGATTTGCAGCTATGCAAGATATAATCCAGGAAGAGGTAAAAAACAAAAGTTGGACTTTAAAATATTTCACTTTTAGGGAAATCTTACTGATAATATTAGAACAGACGTGTCATAAAATATGGTGCATTCATCTTTAAAATAGAACAGAAAAATATATAGAATCCAAGTAAACAGTGACCATTTTGGAATATTGGTAGTTTTAAGGAATGTAAAGTAATAGCATAAATATTTTTGGTGCTGGTACAAGAAATAGGGAGAAGACCAACTTTGTATCTAGCCCCAAATAATTCATTTGGTTTCATTGGTTTTATCAGGAATGTTGGTTAGTAAGCGTTCTGAGAGTGAGGATTTAGAGAAAAAATGTGCTGTGTCTATAGAGAGTAAAATGCTGAGTGGGTTTGATTCAAAATTCGCCACAGGCCAGGAAAAAGATTTTGCAAAACTCTGGCCCCTGTTGCTCACGCACGGCCTAGGCTGTGTGTAAGCCTCACATTCAGTAGCTGCGTTTGGTTTTCAAAGAACAGGGTCATTTTCTCAGCCTACACTTCTCATTAAGTTCCAAACACTTCCCTGGGATATGAAACCTCCCCTTTCTCTTTCACCACTCCTAGTAAAGCTGGCTTGTTCAGACAATACTGAAAGGGGCTGCTCTTTGGTGCTCAAACAGGATGTTCCATTGATATTTCTTGCTGGGACAGCCCATAAGCATTCGGCTGTTGGTGTCTCATACAAATGTCAACTGTTTCTACCCAGACTGAATTAAATGTTATATATAAAAACTGTGTGATGTTTTCAGCATTCACTCAAGAAGAATTTATTGAATATGTAGTCTGTGAAAGGTACTAGGCTAAGCCCTGGAACAGGAACGGGGGGAGGAGGGAAAGAGGAGAGGCTAGAGGAAGAATTGGAGAGAGAAAAAGATGAACAAGCTGTAGCATCTGCCTTTAATAATAGCTAATATTTATTGTGTAGTTATTCTTGCCAGGCAGTGTGCTAATGGCTTTACGTGAATTAGATAATTGAAAATTTACAACAGTACTGTATACCCCCTTTCATAGATGAGGAAACTGAGGCTCAAAGAGGTTAAGCCCAAATTCACACAGCTAGCGATGGAATTAAGGCTTGAGCCTGGTCTATTTGACTCCAAACCCAGAGTGTGTAACCACTATGCTCTAGTGCCTTCAAGGACTTAGCACCTGGTAAGAGGAAGAAGCAAACACAGTGACCTCTAATAAAAGGCACAATATGATAAGTGCCACAAAAGATTAAGGAAACTGCTATGGGAGTACAGAGTCAGGAGTAATTGATTTCTGGGAAGAACTGAACTGGGCCTTAAATAAAAATTAGGATTTTGGTAGGTGGAGATAAGGGTAAGGGTGTTTCAGGTAAAGGAGTTAAATCGCAGAATGACAAGTACAGTGTAACTGGAGCATTACATGCATCACAGAATAAAGGGTCACAATTAAAAGGCTGTAAAGATCGGCACCCCCATTGTCATGTACCTTGAATACCAAGTCAAGAGGTCAGAATTTTATTATTTCTATAGCAGGCAATGGAAAGTCAATAACGGTTTTTGCACAGGCAAGGGATATGATCAGATATGTGATTTGGAAAGAGAGTTTTGGTGGCAGATTTAATAATGGAAGGGGTTTCAAATGAATTAGAGGCCAAAGACCAGTTGTGTGACTAGAGATATCATCTAGGTGAGGGATGGGTAAGAGCCAGAACCAGGGCGTTTTCATGGGGAATGAGGTAGAAGCAGCTAACATGAAAAACAGCTAGTAATCTTGGGGATTGGTAACTGAGTATGAGGGAGAGGGATAATTTAAAGAGGGTACTAATATTTCCAGTCTGATTGACTAGGTAGCTTGCTGTATCCCTGGCTAAGACAGGAGGCGCAGGACAGAATAAATTTGGAGGGGGGAGGAGACCATGAATTAGGTGATTCATATGGGGCTATATGAAGCTCAGGGAAAAGGCAAGAATATAGATTTGAGAGTCACCCAGAGAGAGAATATAGTCCAAAGAGAGGATGAGACTACCTGGAGAGAATATTGTTAAAAAAGAAAATAATTTCTGTTTCTGACAATAGGATAAGTGTGTAGAGAAATCCCTCCCAATAAAGAAATACTTAGAACAGCGCCTGACACAGCAAGCACAATGCGGGGGAGAGGGGAACCAGGCTTAAGAAGCTGGAAAAAAATATTTTAAGTGCTTTTTTTTTTTTTAAAGTGAAGCTGAGCTGCAGTTAAGTAAAGGAAACAATCAAGCCTGATTTTCGAGAGGTAATCAAGCCAGAGTTTGTCTTCGGAGTATCTGCTTATCCCTGGTGGCCTAGAGTTGGTATTAAAGGACTGTGTGGTAGGACTAGAGACAGGAGATAAAGTCTGAGACCCAAGCAAGGTAGTCAGGCTGGCTGGAGAACCTCATAAAGCTAAAATCCCCTAAGGGTCACTCCATAAGTGAGTGACCTATAAAATACCCCCTTCTCTACATAAAGATACTTACCTAACCTAGTGAATTGGCAGGGGGTGGGGTTGGAGAAAAATTATTTCTCCTAAGAATTCCTAATCACATGTCCACACTCAAGCACTTTTGGGAGCAGAATACTATGTCTGTGTCTGCAAAACCACCAAACAGAAACGTTAGTTTATAGCAGTTCTTGGTTGATGGTGCCTCTAGGCACCACATTGCAGTGGTAAATAAAAATGTTCTCTGGAAGAATTTTAAAGAAGCCTCAAAAGAATTCCCACAGATAAAATTCCAAAGAGCATGAGCTCACAATGAAAAAAAATATCACGAAACCTACAAAGACACAAGCCATTCTGAGTGGAAGTCTGCAGAAACAGACTCACAAAGACTAAAGTTATAAAAATTATCAGATGCTGAATATAAAATAAGAATGTTTGATATGCTAAAAGAAAAAGGAATTTGAAGATGATTGAGAAATAAACTATGGAAGCTAAGCAGAATATTTTTAAAAAAGAACCAAATAGAATTCTGAGAAATAAAAAATATAATAATTTAAGGACAAAATAAAAGCTCCTTTAATGGATTAAACAGAGAGCCAAAGAGAATTTGTGAATTGGAAAACAGGTCAGATGATATCACCCAGTAAGAAGCACAAAGAGACAAATATATGAAAAAAGTCTGAAGGAGGTTAAGACATTGAAGATGGCATAAGAAGGTTGAAATACATCGTAATGAAGTTTGAGCAGGCAAGAGTAGAATGTTAATAGTTTTTGGAGATTTAATAAAAATGAAAAGAGAAAAAAAGAACAGTATCTTGAAGAACTGAAAGGGCAGTTGGAGGGAAGAGAAATCAGCAAAGAAAACTGAAAATGACTTATTAGGGAGGTGAAAGAAGAATGAAGAGAATCAGGAAAGCAAATCAGGAAAACAAAGAAGGAGTATGTTTCGGGAAGGCCATGGTCAATAATTCTACATGTTGCAGACAAGTCAATAAGGTGACAACCAGCAGTCATTTATTGAGTGTCTACTATATGTCAGGCATAGTGCTAGGTAGACACGGAGATGAATAATGCGTGATCCTTGGGATTTCCCTGGTGGTCCAGTGGCTAAGACTCTGCACTCCCAATGCAGGGGGCCCGGGTTTGATCCCTGGTCAGGGAACTAGATCCCACATGCCACAACTAAGAGTTCGCATGCCACAGTGAAGATCACACGTGCCGCCACTAAGACCCAACATGGCCAAATAAATAAATAAATATTTTAAAGCAAAAAACAAACAAACAAATAATACATGGCCTTTGTACTTAAAATTAGGGGAGAAGTGTAAATAAGAGGTTACAATCCAATATGACTAAGCCTGTAATAGACATGAACAAAGTGCTCGATGAGCAGAGGGGAGGAGGCTTCTTCCTGTGTGAGGCTCTTTCTATCTCATGGTCATATTTTAAGAATTCTGAATAATTATCAAAATATCCCTTTAAATACAGATTGTCAGCTCTGTCTCCCTACTTATCTACGTCATTTGGGGGCATGTAATCTTCAAGAAAATTCCAATATCTGGTATGAGCATGAATGGCACACCTTTAAATATTTAACAACCTGTTCTCAGAGTCTGGGTCAAATAGTGCTTTTTCTCCTTCCCATTAACCCTGCCCTCAGCTCAGTTCAGGATCTCATCACATTCACCTGGGCTTTTCATAGTCTCCATATTTCAGCTCTGATCATTATATTCCCAGCTCTGATCATTATATTCCCAGCTCAAACCCTCATTCATCTTAATACAACCCTGTTCATAACACTGACTACATAGTGCAGACAGTCAATAAATAAGAGTTGAAATGAAAGAATGTTCGATATAAAGTTAAACAGAAGTATATCCCCATTGTCATGAGAATAATTTTATTTTCCAAATCAAGTAAAGAATATGTTATTTAAAGGCATATTTTATCTATTGGGTTGCTTGTATTTTGCCC
Source organism: Balaenoptera physalus (assembly GCF_965194825.1). NCBI lineage: Eukaryota > Metazoa > Chordata > Mammalia > Artiodactyla > Balaenopteridae > Balaenoptera > Balaenoptera physalus. The sequence continues at coordinate 101,945,008 of NC_138903.1, read as the reverse complement.
AAACTTCATTCCAAAAAATACTGTAGTCAGTGGTTAAATGTGTGTGTCTATATATATCCGTGTAAGGAGAAGTTATGTTCTTATTGCAAGTTTATATTTAATTCAACAAGGATTTACTAAATGTCTACTATATGTGTTTCTGTTATTTATTGCAGAAAATTCAAAGAAATGTATGACACGAATATGAGCATGAATACCTATCACACAGAATTGTGTGTGTATATATATGTGTATATATATACACACACACACATACATACATATATATCCCACAAGACATCCAGATAAAGTACACCAGAGATGGGTCAAAAGAGGGAAATAGCACATCTATATTGAGAGGGCATAAAATAAAATCCCTAAAAGTGGCTGTTGTTTGCACCGAGTCTTCAATGATGAATAAGATTTGGTAAGCAGAGATTTAGGGGAAAAGATGGTGAGGAGGAAGAGAGACATCTCAAGCACGGATACAGCTAAGGAGAAGAGAACAGAACTTGCTGAGGTGGATCAGTTCAGCATTACATTAATCTGTGAGTAAAAAAAAAAAAAAATTTGATCACAGTGGCTGAAACACATGAGGGTTTATTTGTCTCATGTAACGAGAAGTCCAAAGGTAGGCGGTTGCTGGTGTTGGTTTAGAGGCTCAAGAATGTCAGGGCTGTTTGTAATTCTCTTGACCTTTCCCTCATGGTCCCAGGATGTCTGCCAGAACTTTAAGCATCACAGTCAAATACCAGGCAGTGGGTAGAAGGGAGCATCAAAGGCAAAAAGGGCTTCGCAGAAGCCCCACCCCATGATTTCTGCTTGTATCTCATTGTCCGCCTCTATTTGCTAGACACTAGGAAGCATAGATATTTTCAGCTGGGCACATTAATACAGTGAGAGGCAGGGGAGAACATATATTGAGTAGGCAGTTGGCAGTCTCTGGAACAAAACAGAAGTCAAGTTTGGCTTGAGCATAAAAAGTGGAGATACCATTTCTTAAATATGAACCAACTGATTTGGGAAGAAGGAATGTATATATATTTTTGTGCCTGGCATCATTTTTGCATTTCAGTAGTTTTCCACTTACTTGCCTGTAAAGAAATCAATGATAAGGGTGTAAGGTGCTACAGGAGAACAGAGGAGGAACACCTTTAGTTGCTCAGGGAAGAATGAGCTAATAAGCCTGGTAGATGGATATGGTCTAAGGCTGGTGGGTGAAGGGTAGCCTGGGCAAGGGCCCAGAGGTAAAAAGATGGAGAGTTCTGGGAACTTCAAGCATTTCATGCTAGCTGGTGCAGAGTATAATACAGATATGGTGAGAAAAGAGGATGGAGAGATAGGTAGGAGCCAGGTCATGAAAATTTATAAGCCATGGGAAGGGATTTGGACTATGTCACTAGCTTTTACCAAAAATATTTTCTCAACTACTTGCCTAACCTCTGCTGTCTTTCCTGATAACTTTCATAAGGGCATCTTGTTTGTGACTGTATTCCTAGAGCCTAGCACTGTGCCTGGCCCCTGAGGCTTACCCAATCAATCTACATTCTTCATGCAAGGAAATGTGAAAACCACTGGACTCAATCTCAAATGAAACCTTTGTCATTGCAACTTTCTATCCTTTAAGTTGAGGTCCCTTAAACCACACATGTAGGTGACCCCCTGTGTTGGTCCAGGTCATTCAAGAAGGAGATAAAAAGATAGAAGTAAAAGCACAAGAAATTTACTAGGGGCAACCCCAGTGATTTAAAAAAATGGAGAGGGAGCCAGGAAAGCCTGGGAGAGCCACCAGTATGCACTGCAATGAAATGCAAGTCTGACCCTGAGTGAAGGAGAGAGAAGGGAGGAAAGGAGGGAGGGAGGGAGGGAAGGAAGGAAGGAAGGAAGGAAGGAAGGAAGGAAGGAAGGAAGGAAGGAAGGAAGGAAGGAAGGAAGTTAGTCAGAGGGAAGTGTCTTAGCCTGGGTGCAGTTCTAAGGAAAGTTTAGCATCACCATCAGGGAGTCCTTAAGACAAAGTCAGCAGCCAAAGGAGTCCAGTGTCATGGAAAACAGTATGCAGTTTCCCCAAAACTAAAAATAGAGCTACCATTTGATCCAAAGATACATGTACCCCAATGTTCACAGCAGCACTATTTACAATAGCCAAGACATGGAAACAACCCAAGTGCCCATGAAAAGATGACTGGATTAAGAAGATGTGGTATATAGATACAGTGGAGTGTTACTCAGCCTTAAAAAAGAATGAAATAATGCCATTTGCAGCAACATGGATGGACCTAGAGATTGTCATACTGAGTGAAGTAAGTCAGACAGAGAAAGAGAAACATCGTATGATATCGCTTATATGAGGAATCTAATAAATGATACAAATGAATCTACGTACAAAATGGAAACAGACTCAGACATAGAAAACAAACTCATGGTTACCAAAGGGGACAGAAATTGGGGAGGGATAAATTAGGAGTATGGGATTAACAGATACAAACTACTATACACAAAATAGATAAGCAACAAGGATTTACTGTATAGCGCAGGGAATTATAGCCATTATAACCTATAATGGAATACGATCTGCCAAAAAAAAAACAAAAAACCCTAAACCTGAATCACTATGCTGTACACCTGAAAGTAACACAGTAATGTGAATCAACTATACTTCAATTAAAAAAAGGAGTCCAGTGTCTTCCATGAACAGGCCTACCTAGTGTCCCTGCTGGGGTCATCCACTGACCAGGAACAGCCCATAGGAAGTGTGGCCTTGATGCAAATACAGTGACGATTTCAGAGTGTAGCAGCAGCCTGGTCAGTCTCCTGTCAGAGGTCTGAGAGGCACAATCTTATGGCTGCCATGCCTGCCGACCACAGCACTGTCAGCAGGGCTCCTGCTCTGCTTTGTAGCTTCCTCATACTCTGAGTTACTACCTAGAATATAGGCGGTACACTTGTAGATTATTTTTTACCACTACCTCGTCTCCAAGTTCTACTTTATACCCTTCCTCCATAAACTCAGCCATATTTTTCATCTGGGACTGAGGTCTGCTTTGCTCTCCAAGTCCTTTTATGGATTAGGAATCTGGCTCTGAATGAGAGCCCTCATGGCTAGCTCCCCAGTCCCAATGGGCCAATAGCTATCCACATGCCTATTGCCTGCCCTCACCATAGGATATTTTTAAGGGTAAAATTCTATCTTGTTAGCTTATCACAACCTCCTGGCCTTCTGGAACCCCAACAGATCAACATAGATGTCCTGCTAGCCATCTGTGCTGCTCAAGTGCTACATACCTATGTGCATCCATTATCACCATGCTCTAGAGTTAACTTAGGAGGTTTCATAACTTACCTAAACCACACAAGAAATAAATGGCAAGGCTGGAGTTTAAACCAGATCAATCTGATTTCTAAGGTGTCCTTTCTAAACCACTGTCCGATACTGCATCTCCTTCACAAAACTGGGCATACTGTATTATGACCAGCTGTTTACTTGTCCATCCACCCCGGCCCTCAAGATGAGAGTTTCTGAGGCTGGGGCCAAGGCACTGATATCTAGGAGGCATTTAAGAAGTGTTTCTGGAATAAAGGCATAAAGGGAGGAAATACACAAACAGCTCGTAAAACTCAATATCAAAATCAAACCCAATCAGAAATTGGGCAGAAGACCTAAATAGACATTTTTCTAAAGAAGACATACAGATGTCCAACGGGCACATGAAAAGATGCTCAACATCGCTAATTATTAGAGAAATGCAAATCAAACCACAGTGAGGTTTCACCTCACACCAGTCAGAATGGCCATCATCAAAAATTTACAAATAACAAACATTGGCAAGGATGTGGAGAAAAAGGGAACCCTTGTACACTGATGGTGGGAATGTAAATTGCTGCAGCCACTATGGAAAACAGTATGGAGGTTCCTTAAACTGAAAAATAGAGTTACTATATGATCCAGCAATTCCACTCCTGGGTATTTATCCAAAGAAAACAAAAACACTAATTCAAAAAGATACATGCACCCCAATGTTCATAGTAGCACTATTTACAATAGCCAAGACGTGGAAGCAACTCAAGTGCCCGTCAATAGATGACTGGATTACGAAAATATACACGTATATATGTGATATATATATCACATGGAATGGACAGTGGACTATTACTCAGCCATAAAAAGTGAAATACTGCCATTTGCGGCAACATGGATGGACCTAGAGAATATTACGCTTAGTGAAATAAGACAAAGACAAATACTGTATGATATCACTTATACATGGAATCTAAAAGATAATACAAATGAATTTATATACAAAACAGAAGCAAACTCACAGACATAGAAAACAAACTTATGGTTACCAAAGGGGAAAGGGATGGGAGTAAGGATAAATTAGGAGTGTGGGATTAACAGATACAAACTACTATACGTAAAATAGATTAGCAATAAGGATTTACTGTATAGCAAGGGAATTATACTCAATATCTTGTAATAACCTATAATGGAATATAATCAGAAAAATAATAACTGAATCACTATGCTTACACCTGAAACTAATACAATATTGTAACACAATTATACTTCAGTTAAAAAAAGTAAAGGGAGGAATGAATGAACAAATGAACATTTAACAACCAAGTTGCAGTCATTCCAGTCTGGCCTCCAATTCTTCGGTTTCTGAGGGCTTTGCAGGTCTAAGAGGTTCTAATCCTATGAATCCATATGTCTTCCAATGCAACCACAAAATAATGACACCAGAGCTACCAGGATAGCACTTTCTATTTACTCCAAACCCCATACTACTTGCTGATCCGATAAAGAATTTGAATAGTTGAAGCTCTGGAAATGTAAGAAATTGATGCTTTCTGCCTAACAAGGAAGAAAAAGTCAAACAAGGGGAATTCTAAGATATATTTCATCTTGGTGAGTTGGGGGTTGCACAAGGGGCCAGCATGGTCATACTGCCTGGAGGCAGCTTGCAGTGTCTCCAGACAGAAAAGGAAATGACAACAGCTTTTGACGAGAATAGAAGGACAAATAAAGATCTTATTGAGAAGCAGGTAAATTGGCTGGGCTCAGGAAGCCTTTGATGACTCAGAGCTGGCAAGGGTCCTGTCTGACAGCCCACCTCTCCCTTACAGCTGAGCTCAGTGGATTCCACGTTGCTTCCTTACCCTGGACCTTCATGTGCAGCATGGGCTTGGTATTGAGCCTGAACATGAAGGGCCTCTTTGTTCTACCACTTTCTCCTCTACATAGGCCACGTGGCCTCAGGAAGCATTGATGACCCGACAGCAAAACAAGGCTTTAGTTCTGTGTATTTTTAAAGTTCAAGAAAACAATATTGAAACCAATGCAACACCACGCATATCTAAACCTGCCTTTCTATTTGCACATCACAGCTTTGGTGACATAAATAAATCATACTGGGAAGAAATCTTCAAGATATTAATGAAGCTCAGAGAGAGAAAAATATTATCGGGTTGGCCAAAAAGTTCGTTCAGGTTTGCCATGTTACAGAAAAACCCGAACTAACTTTTTGGCCAGCCCAATAGTTAGAACTCCCTTGTTCTTACTCCTCATTCTGATAATAAATGGGCATGAAGTTACAGTAAAGACTTAGAAGTAAAGGGCATGGTTTCTTTATTTTTTTTTATTTTTAAATAAAAGCTTCATGAATCAATATTTAAGAGATACAAACATGACGTTTCAGTATACATATACATAGTGAAATGGTTACTACAGTCAAGCTCATTAAGAGAAAATGGTTTCTGAGTTCGATAGCTCTGCATGCAGAGTAACAGCTTTGCTACTTACTAGCTGTGTAACCCTGGACAAGCCACTTAAACTCTCCAAACCTCAGTCTACTCATATCTAAAATGGGGTTTGACCAGATATTATGTATTTTAAGTCTCTAGCAGAGTCCTGACACATAGTAAGCATTTGGAAATGTTTGTTAAAAGAATTAAAGTGCTATTACAGAGTTCTCTAGTCCTATGCAAGGCATTAAGACCATGTCAACAATGGACCCCTATTCCTGCTTCAGTGGCATAACCAGGCTTTTTCCCCTCTGTGTTTTGAAGGGCACCAAGGAGAATTGGTTAGTCAACATTCACTACGAGCCAGTGCGTGGGGGAGGGAAAAGGCGAAACAAATACAAAAGAAAGATCAGATGCTGTGTGTCCTCAAGGATGCTTTTAAAGACTCAGAGCTGCAAAGCAAGACATTCTTATTTCTTAGGACAGCTTCTCTGATTCTTTGCCATTATTTCCATTTGTGCTGCTACCACAGCCTCTCTTTCCCAGACATGCTCCCCCTGGAGAACACAGCAGTAGACATTTGTGTATTACAAAACTATTCTACTTTAGTGGTAAGAACTTCTTAGGGCATAAACTCTTGTAGTATCTGCAATTATAGGTTCAGAAAAATGGACAAAATAATTGGACTATAATAAGATCTCCTATTTATAGACTACTTATTGTGTGTCAGGCTCCATGCTAAGTTCTTTACATATATTATTTCATTTATCTTCACATTATCACCACTTTACAGATGACATTTAGACTCAGAGAGGTTACTTCTCTAAGGACATCACATGGCTAGGAAATGGAGCCAAGATTCACATTCATGAAGGTCTGACTTCACTTCTGTGCTCTTTTTTTTTTAGCCTTTATTATTATTTTTAAAAATTATTTATTTACTCATTTATTTAATTTTTGGCTGCATTGGGTCTTCGCTGCGACACGCGGGTTTTCTCTAGTTGCAGAGAGCGGGGGCTACTCTTTGTTGCGGTGCACGGGCTTCTCATTGCGGCGGCTTCTCTTCTTGTGGAGCACGGGCTCTAGGCGCACGGGCTTCAGTAGTTGTGGCACATGGGCTTAGTTGCTCTGCAGCATGTGGGATCTTCCCGGACCAGGGCTCGAACCCATGTCCCCTGCATTGGCAGACGGAGTCTTAACCACTGCGCCACCAGGGAAGCCCTAGCCTTTATTATTAATAAAAATGTTCAGACATAAAAAAGTAGATAATATAGCGTAATGAATCACCATGTGTTCATCACCCAGCCTCAACAATTACCGACTCATAGCCAATCTTGTTTCATCCATACCCTACCCAGCCCCTATCCAACACACACAGAATTTCATCTTTTCATTTGTAAATATTTCAATATATATCTTCAAAAGAAATGGACTCTTTTTAGAAAAATAACAACACCTATAACAATCATTTCTTAGCATCATCAAATGTCCTGTCCATGTTCATATTTCCCCAATTGTCTTATAATTTTTTTCCCACAGTACGTTATTTGAACCATGATCCAAACAAGGTCTATGTCAGAAACTGGCATTTGGTTAATACGTCTCTTAAGCCTCTTTTTTTATCTGTAGGTTTCTCCTCTCTTTTTTCCTTGCCATTTGTAAAAAGAAATTGAAAGCCTCTGCTCTTAACCACATAATGTAGCACCGTATGTCCATTTTTGCAGCTATGCGTTTGGAGGGAATGCCCTCCTCCCAAACATATATCCTGTATTTAAGTGTGACTCCCTCTTTTCCTGTACAATAGAAGGTAATCAAAAGTTAAAAATGGATCTTAGAATTGTTTCAATATTCATTGGAAACACTGATCAAAAAACCACTTGTTTTGAGACATCCCCGGTGGTCCAGTGGTTAAGACTCCACGCTCCCAATGCAGGGGACCCGGGTTCGATCCCTGGTCAGGGAACTAGATCCGCATGCCGCAACTAAAGATCCTGCAAGCCGCAACGAAGATCCCGTGTGCCGCAACTAAGACCCAGCACAGCCAAATAAATAAATAAATAAATATTTAAATTTAAAAAAAAACCACTTGTTTTGTAGGTGTTTATTAAATTATATAGCCTGAGGGCAGAAAAGCCAGCTCTCAAAAAATAACTCCTGTCACACCTCCCACAGGGCTTGAACTACCATCAGTGTAGATGTCCCTTCTCTTCAACAAGTGGTGCTGGGAAAACTGGACAGCCACATGTAAAACAATGAAATTAGAACATTCCCTCATACCATATAGAAAAATAAACTCAAAATGGTTTAAAGACCTAAATGTAGGACACGAAACCATAAAACTCCTAGAAGAGAACGCAGCCAAAACACTCTTTGACATAAATTGTAGCAATATTTTCTTGCATCAATTCCCTAAGGCAAGAGAAACAAAAGGAAAAATAAACAAATGGGACCTAAGTAAACTTGAAAGCTTTTGCACAGCAAAGGAGACAATCAACAAAATGAAAAGATAACCTATGGAATGGGAGGAAATATTTGCAAATGACATGACCAACAAGGGGTTAATATCTAAAACATACAAACAGCTCATACAACTCAATATCAAAAAACAAAAAACCCAATAAAAAATGGGCAGAATACTTGAATAGACATTTCTCCAAAGAAGACATATAGATGGCTAACAGGTATGTGAAAAGATGTTCAACATCACTAATTATTAGAGAAATGCAAATCAAAACCACGATGAGGTATCACCTCACACTGGTCAGAATGGCTATCATCAGAAAGTCTACAAATAATAAATGCTAGAGAGGGTGTGGAGAAAAGAGAACCCTCCTACACTGTTGGTGGGAATGTAAATTGCTGCAGCCACTATGGGAACCAGTATGGAGTTTCCTCAAAAAAAAAAAAAAAACTAAAAATAGAGCTTCCATATGATCTAGCAATTCCATTTCTGGGTATATATCCAAAGAAAATAAAAACATTAAATTCGGAAAGATACATGCACCCCAATGTTCATAGCAGCACTATTTACAATAGCCTAGATGTGGAAGCAACTCAAGGACCCATCAATAGTCGATTGCATTAAGAAGATGTGGTATATGTGTACACAGTGGAATATTACTCAGCCATAAAAATGAATGAAATACTGCCATTTGCAGCAACGTGGATGGACCTAGAGAGTATTATGTTTAGTGAAATAAGTCAGACAGGGAAAGACAAATACTGTATGATATCACATATGTGGAATCTAAATACAAATGAATGTATATGCAAAGTAGAAACAGACTCACAGACATAGAAACCAAACTTATGGTTACCAAAGGGGAAAAGGAAAGGGGAGGGACAAATTAGGAGTATAAGATTAACAGATACAAACTAGTATACATAAAATAGATAAGCAACAAGGATTTACTGTGTAGCACAGGGAATTATAGCCATTATCTTGTAATAACCTATAATGGAATATAATATGCAAAAATACTGAATCACTATGCTGTACACCTGAAACTAACACAGTGCAGTAAATCAACTATACTTCAATAAAAACTAAAATTTAAAAAATTAAATAAAGCAAAACATATCAGTAGGGTTAGATTACATTGAATGGAGTGATGGGAAATCTTTTCCACAGTCAGGATCCTTCTACTCAAATAATTAAGCATTTGTAGATTTTGTTCATATAAAGAACTCAAGAAAGTGACAATAAAGAGAAAAGTCATAATGCTAAAAAGAGAGAATACATTTTTTTAAAAAAGCGGTCCCTAAAGACCTGGTTATCTTTAAACACCATAAGTAACACTCACCAGTCACTAACAGTTTCAAAAGTCAGCCTCTGACAGCTTAAATAAGTGTGTATGGTACAAGGAAGAGAAGAAAACCCTGAGGAGATCTAGCCCAGATATTACCCTGAAGTGAAGTGAAGTGAAGGATACCGTCGGGGGTGAGGGGTGGCAGGGACCATGAGGAACCAGATACCTATTCAGGGGACGGAGCACCCACTGTGGGGAAAAGACAAGTGATAGGATCTACTTCACAGCTGCGCTGTTGGCTTGTCTTTATTACAAGTCTGGATGATATTAAACATATTTAAGAAGCGGTATGATATATTGTGGCTAAACTCGAGGGGAGAGCCGGCCAGCAGTGGACAAACACCTTGCTGGCAGGGAGGGCGCAGCCGAGAAATGCACATTTGTACTCTAAGGCGCCAGTCCTGCTGCTCGGGGTACTGTTTCCCATCTAACTGGTCCTATCTCAGCTCTGGTCATCTGGATGCATACAGATGGGAGCCTGAACAAGGGGGCTGGCAGGCACCAGGGCGGCCGCATCCCAGAGGAACTCCCCCATGCTGGTGCAACCTGGGAAACCACTGGAAGGGCTCAAGGCAGCAGCTCTTTCCCAACCAGTGCATCAGTATTTCAAGCTTTTAACAACTACTGTTGTCTAATCTAAGGCTGAATGAAAGCTCTGTCATAAGCAACATCTCTGCTTTTCTGGAAAAAAAGATTGGCAGTGCTACGTTCCACAGAAAAACTGAGTCTTGGCTTAACCACCAACTTGGGCAAGTCACTCAACCTCTTTGAGCCTCAGTTGCATCAAAAATGGGGAGAAAACTCTTTGTCTACTTCCCAGGCCTTGTGTTAAACATGTATATATATGAAAGCTAAGAAAGTAAATCATAAGAGTTCTCATCACAAGGGAAAATTATTTCTTTTAATTTTGTATTTATGAGATGATAGACACATTATTATGGTAACAATTTCATGATGTGTATATAAGTCAAATAATTATGCTGTACACCTTAAACTTATACAGTGCTGTATGTCAATTATATCAATAAAACTGGAAGAAAAAATGTTTTTAAACAAAAAGAAAAAATAAACAAGAACATGTATGTGCAAGGGTTGTATAACCGATCACACCTTAGACTTGCAAAGTGTTATATCGTTAATAATTTTTTATTCTTTTTATTATTAAAGCCCTAACTATAACATGGCAACGAATGCACAAAGGGAGCCGATGGGTTTTTAATTTCCTTTTTCTTGGACAAAATATCATGGTAATTAAATCACCCCAGGACAATTTCTGAGCAAACATGAGGTTAACACGACAACTAGTGCCAGAAGTAAACGAAAGCGCAACATGGAGAAACGGATATACTTTGAAAAGTCTAACCTGGTCCCAGAGTCTTGCAGTTGATGTTTTCCCACTGCACTGTGTTTAACTTGAACAGTGTGGCTGAACTTTCCCATTCTGACTAGAGCTTCCTCAGGCCAGAAACAAAGGCAAGTCAGTTCTGAGGCTGAGATTCAAATAAACATATCACGGGACAGCTGCAAACTGGAAAGCAAATGAGACAGCTACTGGAGTAACCAGACTAATAAGGGCCCTCCCCACAAACACCCTAGAGGCCAAGAGTAAGAAAGCCTCTTCCTTTTTGGAAAGCAGTTCCTGGTGAACAACTGGAGGGAGGCGACTCTGTTTATGACTCCCTTTGAACTCCTGCTTTTCCCCCGAGTAGTCACTGATTAAGGAGGAGAGGAATTTTTTAAAAAGCTAAAAGAATGTTGCTGTTGGTTTTTTTTGACAAGGCTGTCACACATAATGATGATTTTTCAAAATGAACAGGGATTTACATTCTTTTCATAAACAAGACCCATTCCCCAAACATTCTTGTTAAAGAACTGGAATCGACTTCCGAGATTTTTAATGGGAGGAGGTAACTGCTCTGGGACTAAGACTGGAGTTAAACAGCGGCTCCCAATTCCCTTCCCTGTCGGCACTATTTCCTTGGATTCTCAGGGGAAGGAGAGCTTGAGGTATCAAGAGAAGGCCCAGCTGTGGAAATGGAGTTAGTCTGGACTCTGTAGACCGTAATTAGTTTTTTACCCCTACTTAGTAGGGTAAACAAATAAATATCAACCCAACAGGAGACATAGAAGGTCTCCTGTCTTTAAAGCTGTTCAAACGAAGGGATAAAGTCATAGGCACTTGATCAGCTTGGTGAGTTTCATGGTTTTTAGAGCTGGGAAGGGCACTAGGGATCTTATCCAACTCTCCTCTTTCACAGATAAGGCAAGGGGAATTGACTTGCCTAAATTTACACAGTGAATGAATGGATTAACTTTTGCTCACCTAAACTACAGCATCCTGGGGATTAGGTGAGCCATGGATTGTCAATGTCCACACTCTCTCTTCTTCCTCAAATGGGCTCTCAAATTCCTCACCATTCACATATTCTCCTCTACTATAGTTGCCCACACAGCTCTCCCTTCCACTATCCAGTCTTTTCTTAAGATCTCCAATTACAACTCTGCTACTCTTTCCACCACTGTACTCACTGTCAACTTTTCTAAGAGGAAAGAGTCTTTTGTCCACTGGTGTTGCACGTGTTTTCTTAGGTTCTCCAAAGGTATGTGATTCTTTTTTTTTTTTTTTTTGGCTGCATTGGGTCTTCGTTGCTGCACGCGGACTTTCTCTAGTTGTGGCCAGCAGGGGCTACTCTTCGTTGCGGTGCGCGGGCTTCTCATTGCGGTGGCTTCTCTTGTTGCAGAACACGGGCTCTAGCTGCACGGGCTTCGGTAGTTCTGGCTCGCGGGCTCTAGAGCGCAGGCTCAGTAGTTGTGGCGCACGGGCTTAGGTGCTCCGCGGCATGTGGGATCTTCCTGGACCAGGGCATGAACCCGTGTCCCCTGCATTGGCAGGCGGATTCTTAACCACTGCGCCACCAGGGAAGCCCCCGATACGTGATTCTCATATAGTTCCATCAGGCATGGAACCTGGGAGAACCTTCCTGGGGCTGGGCCAAAAAGGAAGGGTCAGCAAACTACAACTTGTGGACCAAGTCTGGCCTACTGTGTTTGTATATGGCACACAATCCAAGTATGTTTTCTTTTATTTTTAATTGTGGTTTAAAAAAAAAAAACCCATGACATAAAATTTACCATCTTAACCATTTTCAAGTGTGCAGTTCAGTAGTGTTGAGTATATTCATATTGTTGTGCAACAGATGTCCAGAACTTTTTCATCTCGAAAAACTGAACTCTATACCCATTAAACAACTCTCCATTTCCCCTTTCACCCAGCTCCTAGTAACCACCATTCTACTTTGTATGAATTTGACTACTTTATATACTTCATAAGTAGAATCATAAACTGTCCCTTTGTGACTGGCTTATTTCACTTAGCATACTGTCCTCAATTTTCATCCATGTCGTACATGTGACAGGATTTCCTTCCTTTTAAAAAGGTGAATAATATTCCATTGCATGTATACACCAAACTTTTTTATCCATTCATTCATCCATGGACATTTGGGTTGCTTCCACTACTTGGCTACTGTGAATAATGCTGCTGTGAACATGGGTGTGCAACTATCTCTTCAAGACTCTGATTTCAATTCTTTTGGGAATGTACCCAGATGTGGGATTGCTAGATCATATGGTAGTTCTATTTCTAATTTTTTGAGGAACCACCATACTGTTTTCCACAGTAGTTGCACCATTTTACATTCCCATCAGCAATGCACAATGATTACAATTTCTTCACATCCTGGTCAACATATTATTTTCTGTTTTTTTTTTTTCTGATAGTAGCCATCCTAATAGATGTGAGGTGATATTACGGTTTTGGTTTGCATTTATCTAATGATTAGTGATGTTGTACATCTTTTCACATGCTTGTTACCCATTTGTATATCATCTTTGGAGAAACGTCTACTCAAGTCTGCTGCCCATTTTTTAATTGGGTTTTTTGTTGTTGTTATTGAGTTGTTGACACTTTTTACATTTTCTGGATATTAACCCCTTATCATATATGATTTGCAAATATTTTCTCCCATTCCATAGGTTGCCTTTTCACCCTGTTGATTGTGTCCTTTGATGCACAGAAATTTAGTTTGATGTAGTCCTACTTGCCTATATACATATATTTTTGCTGCCTGCCCTTTTGGTGTCATGTCTAAGAAATCACAGTCAACTTCGATGTCATAAACTTTTCCATTATATTTTCTTCTAGTAAGGTTTTAAATATTTTTAAATGGTTGAAAAACAAAGAAATATTTCCTGACATGTAAAAATTTTGAAATTTAAATTTCAATGCCCATAAATAAAATTATACTAGAACACAGGCACACTCACTCATTTGTGCATTGTCTATGGTTGCTTTCGAGCTATAACAGCAGAGCTGCATAGTTGCAACAAAGACCAAATGTGGTTCTCTCACCTCTGCACATTGTTGCTTAGTGCACTATAAATCCTATAAATCACAGTGACGCATTTATAACTCTATGGTACTTAAAGCGTTATGCCTGGGCTTCCCTGGTGGTGCAGTGGTTAAGAATCCGCCTGCCAGTGCAGGGGACATGGGTTCAAGCCCTGGTCTGGGAAGATCCCACATGCTGCGGAACAACTGAGCCCGTGCACCACAACTACTGAGCCTGCACTCTAGAGCCTGCGAGCCACAACTACTGAGCCGGCGTGCTGCAGCTACTGAAGCCCGCAAGCCTAGAGCCCGTGCTCCACAACAAGAGAAGCCACCGCAGTGAGAAGTCCGCAGTGAGAAGCCCGCGCACCGCAACGAAGAGTAGCCCCCACTCACCGCAACCAGAGAAAGCCCGCACGCAGCAACGAAGACCCAATGCAGCCAAAAATAAATAAACAAACAAATAAATAAATTTATTTTTAAAAAAAGCGTTATGCCTATCTTCATACTGCACCTTGTAAAACAATTACCAAGGGAACTCTACTTCACATAGCTGTACAGTAGAAACTAACACAACATTGTAGAACAACTATATCCCAATTTAAAAAAAAAGAAAAAAGATTACCAGTGCATACTCATGTCAAAATGAGAAAAGGAAAGTGATCTTTTTTTTTTTAACTTTTAAAAAATTATTTATTTATTTATTTGGCTGTGTCAGGTCTTACTTGTAGCATGAGGGCTCTCTAGTTGCTCCACAGCAGGTGGGATCTTAATTCCCTGACCAGGGGAAGCTGCGTCCCTTGCATTGGAAGGTGGATTCTTAACCACTGGACCACTAGGGAAGTCCAAGGAAAGTGATCTGATTGTTATGGTCTTAAGGCACACTGGAGTTGTCTAGTTATATGGTGTATTAGTCAGCTCGGGCTGCCATAACAAAACATGATAAGATGTGTGGCTTAAACAAGAAAAATTAATTTCTCACAGCTCTGGAGGCTGGAAAGCCCAGGATTAAGGTGCCAGCAGGGTCAGTGTCTGGTGCGAGCTCTTTCCTTGGGTTGCAGATGGCTGCCTTCTATGTCTTCCCATGGCCTTTCCTCTATGTATGCATGTGAAGAGAAAGATCTCCCTCTCAGTTCTTCTTAGAAGGCCACCAATCTTATAGGATTAGGACCTCACCTTTATAACCTCTTTTAACCTTAATTGCCTCCTAAAAGCCCGGATCTCCAAATACAATCACATTAGGGGTTAGAGATGCAATATATGAATTTTGGAGCAACGCAATACAGTCCATAGTGGATAGCAAAGTATTGTATTTATTGTGCATTGACACTAGAGCTGTGCTAAAAGAATACAACATAAGTCATCATTACCAGACTAAACACTCATTACAATATTCCCAACTCACAGGAAAGCAATGGTCAGAAAAATTGGAACATTTAAAATGGAATACCTTATCACAGCAGAATTTCTTCACAAAAACAATAAATGAAAATAAGGCTGCCAAAGTAAGTTGCCAAGTGGCTCACTTCTTAGCTAAGCAAAGAAAGCCATTTACTGATGGTGGGTTAATTAAATGTTTGATTGCAGTAGCTAAAGAAATGTGTCTAGAGAAAATAAACTTGTTTAAAACTATTAGCCTTTTGGTGAGAACAGATGCTCAGAGTTGAGGACAGTGGGAGCAACACCAGTAGTCAATTAAAAACAAGCAAATGATTTTGAGTGGTTTTCCTTGGTTCTTGATGAGTTGACAGATGTCATCAATACTGCTTAATTGTTCATTTGAGGAGGCTAAGTTTGAAGTGTTTGAAGAATTAGGCCCTATGGATAGTCTGCGTGGAACAGCTACAGAAGAGTATTTTCAAAGAGTATTTCTCAAAGTTGAGAAAACACTAATTCAGTACAACTTGAAGTAGAATATGCTAAGATGTGTTACAACTGCGAAACAGAAAAAAAGCTTAGTTGAAATTTACAAGACTTATGAAAATGTAAGGTGTTTATAGCCTATGGTTATTCACTGCATTATTTATCAGAAGGTACTTTGCGGAAAATATGCAAGTCTAATCATGTGTTATTGAACCAGTAGTGTCAGTGGTGAACTTCCTCTCCTAGACTTAGCCGTTGACAGTACCGTGAATTTTTTTCAAAAGTAGAAACAATATCCTGACTGCCCTATGACACTGAAGTTCTATGGCTTGACAGTGGTAAAGCTTTACTGAAATGTTTGAGTTTGGGCCGAGATTGGAATCTTTCTGAATGAGAAGATCTGCCCTCAGTCACTATTACTGAATACTGAATGTGTGGAAATTTGTTCTTTATTATAAAACACCTACATAATATCCTCAATTTTATCTCTAGGCACCCAAAGCCCTAAATATTTACTATCTGGCCACTTACAGAAAAAGCTTGCCAACCCCTATCATAGGTATTTGAATGATAGCCACCTGGATTTTACTGGAAAACAATCCCTGCAAATGAAACTCAATGTCTGTGGCAAGGCTCCCTAACCCGAATCTATTTTGGGGCTTCTTGATCATTCTCAACACTACTCTCCACGTTCCCTAAGGTGGGGCAACTATTGTCACATTCCTTTGTTTAAGGGTCTTAATCTCCGTGTCACATAACGCCCAGTGGTGAACTGGAATAGACAACCGTCTAGAGAGCTATTAGATCGTGGCCTCCAGTTATCTCTGTGTTTGTTTATAAGAGCAGTAATTTAGAAATAGCAGATGTGCTGAGTTACTAAATACTCTTTGGGGGAGTATAAACTTACTAATTCAGCAGTATCTAATTTAGTAACTATGCTACTCTAAGACCACTTTGGTGAAAGTGATTTTAGTGGACCTAGAAAGGGCAAATAATTTGCTTTGAATAAGCTTTAGTGGCTTGAAATGACACATGAGCTTCATGTGTAGCAAATTACTTTTCATCCTTACTGCTTATATAATGCTTACATATCCTTACTCTACTATTTGTATCCATGGCTAAAAAACAGAAATAAATGCTACAAGATGACTTTAAAACAAAGAGGAAGCTTAGAACCTATTTGTGACCAGGAAACAAAGGCAGGTAATTAGTCTCTAGGGTGCATACTGTTGAAAAAACAAAAACCTTCCAAAACAAAAATTCAGATTTTTCTTCTTTTGCAAAACATAGACTCAGTGATAGAGAATTTATGGCTTCGTACTTGTAGGGGTAGTTGTTTATTTTGATTAGCCTTCTATAGTGGTCATTAAACTGACCCTTAATGGGGTCATTTTCGAGTTACCCAAGCTTTTTGAAAAATAAAGTTTCACTCCCCAACCCAACTGCAACAACTCTTCCCGAGAAACCACCTGTTTCATTAAATGATGTTTTATTTTTGTATTCTTCACATGGACTCCCCTTTTTTAATTACAAATGACACACCAATATCCATGTTGACTTCTAGATAAAAGTGAGCTTATCTTCCAGAAAATTTAAGTGATGTCGAATATGTGATGATTTTGCCCCCCAGTCATTACCAGGATGTGCCTTCCATTTTGCCCTCTTTTATATAGTATGGGAAAAATGCCAAATTCTTAGTTGAATGGCTAATCTGATAAAATTGAGTCATTCAAGTCTTGATAACCTATCTGATTCATAAGCACACTTATAAGCAAAGAACTGTTAAAAGATAAACTGAGGTGTATTAAACATTTTAAAAGTTTATTTGGCAAAAATCAATCCGAATTGGGCAGTGTCAAACCGTAAAAAGTGGTTAGGAGCGCTCCACTGACAGGAGCAAAGGAAAAGACTTTTATAGAGAAAAGGTGGAAGCGAAACCGAGCAGGAGGACCCTACGGGGCCTTCCCGGAACAGAAACCCCGCCCCCCAATATCCTCCACCTGCCTCTTGTCTGTAGAAAAACATTAGCCTCCTAGGCCTTCCTCAAGTTCCAAAGAGTAAATTTAATCAGAGACGTGAGAAAATGCAGAAAGAAAGGAAAACAGTTAAGCAAGACAACATAATAATAGTTTGGCCATTAAACAAAGTCAAGGACCTTTAGCTCCTCCTCAAGGGCTAGAGATAATATTCTGAGCCTTGTCCTTTGAGCGGTTTTGCAGATACGGAAACCCCCACCAGGTGGAAGAAGTTAACTGTACGCCGCCCACAAGCACGGAGACCCCAGACTGGCTGGAACCAGAAGGCTGATGATGCTGACTCCCGATGACCTCACCACCAACCAATCAGAAGAATGTTCACGAGCTGATCACGCACCCCACATCTCCCCTCCCCCACCCTGTCTTTAAAAACCTTTCCCTGAGAGCCTTAGGCGGAGTTCAGGGCTTTTAAGCCCTGGCTACCTTGCTTTGGCGCCCTGCGATAAGCACTGCACCTTCCTTCACCACATCCCAGGGTAGATTGGCTTTGCTGCATGCGGGCAAACGGACCTAAGTTCCGTTCGGTAACAGAAGCAAAGCAAGGAAATTATTTGAGTAGCTATAACTTAAGTGTTTGCCTTATTTGGAAAAGCCTCATTGGCTGGTTGTGATTGGTTGCCCTTAGGTTCCGATTTCTTAACCTTGAGGCATTTACAGGCTTAGGTTTGGTTTTACATCGGCTGCTAAGGTATTAGAACCTCCTCAGTCTAACAGGCTCTGTTTAACTTAACACAATTGATAATCCATATATTTAGTGCTTTCTAATTTTTCTATAAAGAATTGAGTTGAAATGTAACAACCACGTAAGGATTTTAGTCATTTTTCTCCAAAACATCCTTTAAAAAATTAAACTTCCTTATGTAAACCACACAGATGGGGTTGGTTTGGCACATTTTGGGCGGGGTGGATATTATCTAAAAATAGAGCCAAATTTCTTCAAAGACTGTTCAATTAAAATGGTTTCTACATTAGAAATAAACCCAGCTTTCCACTGTATACCACATCAATTTAAAAACAAAGCAATAGGTTCAGTCAACATTTCCTTGGTTTTGAAGTGTCCCTCTACATTTTTTTTAAACTGTAGTAATGGCCTATACCTAAAGTCATGACCTTCATTTTTGCTGACAATATCTAAGTGGGGAACAGCCCTGTATTAATTTCCTGTGGCAGCTGTAACAAATTATCAGAAACCTGGTGACTTAAAGCAACGCGCATTTATTCTCTTACAGTTTTGAAAGACGGAAGTCCAAAATCAGTTTCACTGGGCTGAAATCAAGGCACTGGCAAGGCCGTGCTCCCTGGAAGCTCTAGGGGGAGAATCTGTTTCCTTACCTTTTTCAGCTTCTAGAGCTGCATTCCTTGGCTTGTGTCTCCTTCCTCCATCTACACTGACTGTAACATAGTATCTTCAAATCTCTCTCCCTCTGTCTGTGTCTGTTTCTCACCCTCTGCTGAGGTCGTCACCTTGCCTTTCTTCTTCGATGTCAAATCTCCTTTTGCTTCCCTTTTATAAGGATACATGTGATTGTATCTAGGGCCCACCTGGATAATCCAGGCTACTCTCCCTACCTCGAGTCTTAATTTAATCACACCTGCAGAGTATTTTATGCCATATAAGCTAACATTCACACGTTCCAGAGATTAGGACCTGGATATTTTAGGGGCCATTATACAGCCTATCACAGCCTACAAATTTGCTATTCAACATTTACTTTACAACATGTAGGCCTATTACTAACCAACTGTGGAATTATTTGTAGGACTCCAAAAATTTTATTTAAATAAATAATATCTTACATGTACAACTACTACCATTTACAAATTCATGTACATGCCATTGTTATTAATAAAATGCAAATTCACTTCATAAAGGGATCTAAAGGGTCTACTTCAGACAAGTTATTTATAAATAAAACACTTTTAGTATAGCATTTATCCCTTTTCAACAAAAACTATCCTTATAAAATGATAATTTATATGCTTTATAAATATATAACATATATAAGTTATAATGTATATAAAGCAGAGCATCTGCTATATAATAAGAATTTAATAAATGTCAGCAACTATTATTCTGTTGGGTATTCTGCAAGCAGAATGGAAGTATTCCAACACTAAAAATCTAATAGTAGTAGGCTTTTCTCATTTTGCAGGAAAAAGAAAGCAAAAAGATTGAATTCAATCACTTTTTTTTTGGCTCATAATTTTTGTTTAAAACTTTGATACCTGTTACGGCTAGACTGTTAGTGAATGCTAACAGATGACAGAACAAGAAGCCAAAGAATATTAGGGGGAAACTGGGAACCAGCCAATCATGTTTAGTTCAAAAGTTTGTTTTGGTTACATGTGCTCAGAGCTGTGCTTTTATATTTTATACTCAAACCACAGTAGTTTCTTTGCCACTAAATTGTTCTTCATTTACATGAATCAATCAAATACATCCATATTTTATAGTGCTCTTCAAAGAGCACCATAACTTGCAGATATACCAACATCTGAACAAGTTTGAGGGCTGCTAATGGAAAACATTCTCTATTATAAAGGAGCTTACTTTCATGATGGACTAAAATCTCGACACTGGCTGCGCATTAAGATCTCCTGGGGAGCTTTTAAAAATCCCCATCTCCAGGCTGCAGCTAAGACCAACTAGATAAGAATTTGGGGGATGGGGCCCAGGCATCAGCATTTTTAAAGCTCCCCAGGTAATTCCAGTGGTTGAGAATAGTAGGCTAAGAGAACACATGACACAGAGACCAGTACAAATAATGAGGTCTAAATTTTTCATGGTCATGATCAGGAATGCAATGTGAACTCAGAGTGTCTTGATTAGTTAAAGGAGGGAGGAAATGGGAAATGAACTGAGCCTGAAAACTGGGCTGTAAAGAGGGAAAGGGCAAAAGAGAGGCTGACAGTAAATATTGAGGATAAAAAAACTTCTAGGATAGGGGAAAATAAAAAGTCTGAAAACTTTCATTATGGGATTAAAAAAAAAACTGGTGGTGAAGGGAAGATATTTTCTAGCCTATTTTTTCCTGGATTTTCCCCTCCCAACCCACCCAGCCTTTATCATCTCTACGTAATTAGCATTAAACACCAGAATGAATTATTGAGGGCGACACATACTTTTTAATCTAGAAACAAAGAAATCAAGATGAGCAGAATACTGAAATACATAGTAGAAATGTGTTCAGACTCAGCATCTTTGAATAAAAGGGCAACTTTATAGTCTGAATATATATGTGTGTAAATCACATATATTTTTTAATGAAGACCAATTCCTATCTACAAACACTACCAACACACCTCCCCAACAATAGAGAAAAAATAGTCTACATTTAAGCATTGCAGGAAACTTGAAAAACTACCAACTTACTTTCCTATAACCATTGCAAAACAATCTAGTTCTGGCAATTGAAGCAACCTGAAACTTGCTTATCAAGCTTGGGACTTTTAGTCATTGATAACACATTAGTTCATTCAACTGCAGGCATATCATAATGGCTCTATAGCAACTTGTCATGCAATGATCATGACCCAATATTAAGCAATGCAGGGCCCTGGAATTAATCAATGAGAAAGGAAAGATTTATATGTAGCTAATGCTTATATAGCACTTACTATGTGCCAGGCCCTCTTTTAAGGGATTTATATATATATATATATATATATATATATATATATATATTCTTAGTTTTCATCTATAATAATTTTCTGATCAAGTACAGTTAGTGCCTTTTTCAGCTTTATTTTATGCTAGTTTTTACCAGTAATATTTAATATGAATTGGATAAAAAGGAAAGTTTTATATTTATTTGTTATTTAATCTGTGAGAAATTATGAAATTAGATATTCCAGGACTACTTCTAAGGAGTCGTTTTCATTTAGGATTTCATCACTCTCAGGGTCAAAATGATGACTTCACAATGTTCTGTTTTGATGAGAGTGGGAATCATGACTTCGGTTTTACAGATGTATCTTAAAAACTTAAATAGCTTGCCTGAGATAAATGTTAAAGCCAAGATTGGAGGTAATACGGTGGAATAGAATGGTTTTTGGAGTCACCGACCTGGATTGAATCCACACTCAGCCACTTACAGCTGTGTGACCTTGGGCAAGTAACCTAACCTTCAAGACCCAATGCCTCCATCTGTAAAATAGGGATAATATTAGTACCTAATTCATCTGTTATTTACAGAACTGAATGAGATAAAGCATGTAACAGCACTTTAATATACTGCCTGGCTTATGGTAACAAATCAATAAATGTTAGTAGTTCAGCATCATAATCCATAGCCTTTGTTCTTCCATTACACTCCACACTGTACTAGGCAATGAAGGGGACACAAAGTTTTCAAAGAGCTTAGAATATTCTTAGTGAGATAAAACAAATGCATGTGAAAATAGTTATAGAAATACTTTTGTTAACACAGTCTCAGGCACAATGTAAGTGCTGAACGAATGGTCACTATTATTATTTGTATTGCTTCTCAGCAAGCTTTCCCCAGATGAAAGTAGATGGTATCCTGTGACAATTTGTTGGGAGTACCATATCTCTATGAAATACCCATTTATACAAAGCTTATGCCAGCAGCAGCTCCCTAATTATTTCAGTCCCTAAGTGGGTTTAGTGGACAAATTGAAGACCTAGTTTTGGGGGCCACTGGAGTGCAATTTCCAAAGATCCAGATGGGGCCTGGGTCTCTCAAATTCTTTTGCCACTTTGCTTCTTTGAGGGGTCTGAAATGACTCCTCAAGACACTTATGCCTTTGGATTAAGTCTAAGGTATATTTAAAATATAAATTCATCCCGGCATGGAAGTTACAAAACTTACAACTTATACCTTATCAAACATCCTTCGTTTTCCAGATACTATATATATAGTGATATTATATATATATTATATATATAGTGACATTATATATATATTATATATATACTGATATATATAATATATGTAGTGATGTTATATATATAATATATATAGTGATATTATATATATATATATTATATATATAATTTAATCTCACAAGAAATCTTCCAGAAGTAGGTATTATTAACCCCATTTTCAAATGAGAAAATGGAGGGTAGGAGCTTGGCTATCTTGTCCAAACTCAGGTCTTATGATACTAAAGCCCTTTTTCTTTCTGCTATATTACTTTCCTCCTGTGCTAGGCACCCAGTAGACACTTGTTGAATTGTCCTGTGCTATAAGTTTCTTGGAGATAAGAAAGGGAACTATAATTCTGAATCACTTGTCTTAGTGAATCAATAGCTTTAAAAAATTGTGCTATGTAGTTATCCCCATCCACCCTCTAAACAGAGGCAGAATATGAATAAATTAACTGTTTCCTATATTTATATCCCTTTTATTCCTATTTGAAGTTAGACCAAGGCTTAGCAAACTAAACCCAAAAGGGCAGACATGTCCTTGAAAATATAGATGAAGGTCTGGATCTAATAAAGGCCAAGTATTTGGCTTTTTAACTGATGGAATTTCTTAGGGAAATAAAGGATTTATAGGTCTGAGCAAATGGCCATATTGAAGTCAGCAGGGTTATGGGCATGCACAGATTTTGCCTTAAAACAGAAACCCTGTGGCACTCAGTCATTACTCCTGGTTGAGAGGGACTGGTCTCGGTTCCATCGCCTACTGGACTGCTTTTACGGCTGTCTCAGGGTCCCTCAAAGGGTCTTCAACAACATTTTAGTCCTGAACTCCTCCCTTTTCTTACTCTCAGTGAGCTTAGTGCTGCATTCTTTTGTGCACATATGTGTATGGGAGTGTATGTGTGCATGTGAATGTGTTGGCAGGGAAGGCTGGGGCTTGGGAGGTGGTGGTATAGAGGCAAAGGAAGAGACTGAATTGATTGGGGGAGTTTTAATTGCTTTTTATTTCAAAGTAAGAGAAAAATCCTCCAATTTCTCTGAGCCTACACTAATTTGCCACCTCCAGTGTTTGACTCTTTTTTTTTCCCCAGTGGTATCTGCTTGCCTCTACCTTGCCCTTTGTTCACCATCTACAGACTTAAATCGGATTCCTATGTATCCCAAATCAGAGGCCAAAAGACTAACCCAAAGCATATCCTACAAATACCTAGGCACTTGATGAAATCTTAATCTGATCAAAGGTGACAAGCTTTTTCCCAAAGCCAGATGGGGGCAGAGAGGGCCCCTTACCACAGTAGATCACTCCTGCAGTCTGAGGGCAGATGGAGATGCAATAGTGACACCTTGCTTGTCCCAGGTGCTGACAGAATCATTTGCCATTGCTTGGAGACTGCAAGGACATGAACATGCCTCACTGGAGCCATATGCATGTATAGGTAAATGGTTTAGAATGATTTCAGTTTTAAAGCTAGTTTTCATGCTGATGACTTGTAGAGTATTACAATTTAGAATTCTCCTTTTTCTTTTTTAATTGAAAATTGGTAAACTGACTCTAAATTTCACTGGGAGGTGTAAATGACCAAGAATATTCCAGAATTTTTTTCGCCCCCCCAGCCCAGGTTTATTGAGATATAATTGACATATAACATTGTATAAGTTTAAGTTGTACATATGTTGATTTGATACACATATATAGCAAAATGATTACCATCATAGCCTTAGCCAATACTTCCATCACATCACATAATAACCATTTCTTTTTTGTTGTAAGAACATTTAAGATCTGGTCTCTTAGCAACTTTCAAGTATACAATACAATACAATATTATTAACTATAATCACCACACTGTACATTAGATCCCCAGACTTATTCATCTTATAACTGGAAGTTTGTACCCTTTGACCAATATTTCCCCATTTCCCCCACCCCCAGCCCCTGGTATCCACCATTCTACTCTCTGTTTCTATGAGCTCGACATTTTTAGATTCCAAAATTATCCTGGTTTTAAGAAGACACTTAGGGGTGATGGCCTAGAGGAGTGGCTCCAATAGGTGATGTATAGCTGAGTAAAGTAACTTAAGTATTTATTGAACTTACTTTCTGCAAAACTTTCTGCCAGGTGTTCCCAACATATTTGGCCCTGGTCCTCTGCTCTTTCTTTGTATATTCTTTCTTAAAATGTCATCCAGCTTCCTTTTTCTTGATTAATTTTTTTATTCAGTTATTTATTTATTTATTTAATTTTTGGCTGCATTGGGTCTTAGTTGCAGCACGCGGGATCTTCATTGCAGCACGCAGGATCCTCCACTGCAGTGTGCAGGTTTCTCTCTAGTTGTGGTGCGTGGGCTGCAGAGCACATGGGCTCTGTAGTTATGGCATGCAGGCTCTCTAGTTGTGGCCTGTGTGCTCAGTAGTTACGGCACATGGGCTTAGTTGCCCCGCAGCATGTGGGATCTTACTTCCCCGACCAGGGGTCGAAAACTGTGTCCCCTGTCTTCCAATGAAGGCAGAGTCTTAACCACTGGACCACCAGGGAAGTCCCTGATTAATTTTTTTTTTAAAAGAATTAAGAGTTACAAACAGCAAACTCTTCTGAATCCAGAATTAGATGCATTCTAATCCTAGGTTTGCCCCTTAATTAGTTGTATGACCCTGGGGAAAATCACCTATGGTAGGCGAAATTTTAAAGATGTTTCCCTAACATTTCAATCCACTGGTTATTTAAGCAAACATTAATCTCAGTACAGCTGTGTAGGGACTTTGCAGATATAACTAAGTTGCTAATCAGCTGACCCTAAAATAGGGAGATCTGGAGGAAACCTTGGGAGGTGATGACTATGTCTGTATGGTGGTGATGGTTTCACGGGTATAGTATACTTACCCCCAAACTCATCAAGTTGTATATATTAATTATGTACAGCTTTTTACATGTCAATCACACCTCAGTAAAGTGGTTTTAAAAAAGTTCATCAACAGAGGAATGGATAAAAAAGATGTGGTACATATATACAATGGAACATTACTCAGCCATAAAAAGGACGAAACTGGGTCATTTGTAGAGACGTGGATGGACCTAGAGACTGTCATACTGAGTGAAGTAAGCCAGAAAGAAAAAAACCAAATATTGTATATTAACGCATATATGTGGAATCTAGAAAAATGGTATAGATGACCTTATTTGCAAAGCAGAAAGAGAGACACAGATGTAGAAAACAAATGTATGGATACCAAGGGGGAAAGGGGTGGGGTGGGAAGAATTGGGAGATTGGGATTGACACATATACACTATTGATAGTAGGTATAAAATAGACAACTGAGGGGAACATACTGTATAGCACATGGAACTCTACTTAATGCACTGTGGTGACCTAAATGGGAAGGAAATCCCAAAAAGAGGGGATATATGTATATGTATAGCTGATTCATTTTGCTGTGCAGTAGAAGCTAACACAACATTGTAAAGCAACTATACTCCAATAAAAATCAATAAAAAAAAAGAAAGCAGAGAATAGATCACATTTCCCCCCTGAATTTCAGTTCCCTCATTTGTAAAATGGAGACAATACAGATTCAAGAGGTTCCTGTGAGGATTAGATAGAACGTACGTAATATTACTTTAGCACAGCACCTGATACATACTAAGTGGTAGATCGTATTGCTTCCTACTGCCTCTGCCACCACCTTGGCTGATGACTCCCAAATTGATATCTCCAGCCCAGCTCTTTCACTTAAAGTCTGTTTCTCAGGGCCCCAAAGGGATGTTGAGTCAAAGAGACTGTAGATGAGAGTCCTGGCAAGAGAAAAGTTACTTGGACCTTGGGTCTCACTGTACACTGAGCCTGCTGTACTATGCCATATACCACAGGAAAAGTGTTTAGAACAATATATACTGAGATGTTAGTAGTGATTATCCCTGGGAGATAGGACTTTTGTTTTCTCCCTCATGTTTTTTTGATATTTCAGATTTTTATATAGGAACATGTATTGTTTTTGTAATAATAAAAACAATAATCTATCTTTGAATTTTTAAAAATACCATATGTAGCCTGAGAACTACCCCAGTTCAGGATGTAAATGGACAGTTCATGATCCTGGAACTTTCCATTGTATTCTGGGGCTGCTAGTAATATTCTTGTTACAAATTTAAGCTTACCTGTGATTGAAATCAGGAATCATTTTTGGATGAGCAAAGGTGACAGTAAGAATTTTATTAAATTAGGCTGACCCGACTGCCAATCCCATTCACCTTCTTTCTTGATGCCTTACACTAAAGAGGCTGGAAAAGTGAATTACACACTTTGCCAACCTAATATGTAGCTAGGGTCAGTCATATGAAAAAGTCTGACAAGTTAGACATAAATGATAACATTACTATGTGGTTTTGAGAAAGATCATGCATCCTTGATACACAGGGTAAATATAGTTTACCCTGCTGATTCTGCTTATTCTTGCCTCCTGAGTGAGTGATGTGATGTGAGAGCTGGAGCTGGAGCAGCAGTATTGCAACATGAAGGAAAAGACAGAAATGCTGGCTCTGACAAATGGCTGAGCCATTTAAGCAACACTAAAACTGCTTATTTCCATAGCCTTGCTATGTGAAAATAAACAAACTAGAAAAGCAAAAAAGAAAAAAAAAGAATTTTATTAAATTAATGAAGGGTCAGCTGTACCCCGCTTGACCTAGTGCTAGATAATGAATGAATTGCCAAGAGAAGAAAGCCACTTCTGGTGAACCTCAGAACCTAAGCCTAGCCGTGGAGCAGCTAAGCCCGTGCGCCACAGATACTGAGCCTGCTCTCTAGAGCCCGCGAGCCACAACTTCTGAAGCCCGTGCACCTAGAGCCCATGCTCCGCAACAAGAGAAGCCACCGCAATGAGAAGCCCGCGCACCGCAACGAAGAGTAGCCCCCTCTCGCCACAACTAGAGAAAGCTCACCTGCAACAACAAAGACCCAAAGCAGCCAAAAATAAATAAAATTAAAAGAAAAAAAAGAACCTAAGACTCAACATGCTGTGACATTTATCCAAACTTCGTTTTATTTTCTTGGGAGTCCACACTTGTTTGCTCTGAACTCTTCCTGTGTAGCTGTTTAAGCTGTCCTCTTATTTGTCCTGAGGCCCTAAAATACTGCAAAACTACTGCTTTTAAGTCCCCCGGGGCCCCATGGTCAATCTTGAGAATTTAGAAGTGCAACAAGTCAGGGCCCAGTAAATTCCAGATTCCAGGCATGGTTTCCCTTGTCAGAACCCTCACTGACAGATCTTGCTTAGAATCCTGACCCACTGAACCTCTAGAACTCTGGAAGCCGACTCTGGTCTTCTCCCTTGGCCCGGGGGGCCTGGTGTGTTGCCTTCTGAAAACTTACGGGAACAGTCTCACGGCCTACCTCAGAAGCCCAAGATGTGCTCTGAACTGAAGCGTCCCACTAAGAACCCTCCAAGACTGAGCAAGATAAACAAGTTTCCTGTCTATTTCGAGAGACTGTCTTGAAATAAATATGCCTAAGTAATGAATTACGCAATTAGTCACAGTGTCCTCTGATGCTTCGTGAGAGCAGGGCCCATATCGGAGTTCACCGTTATACCCCAGTGCCTAGCACGATACATGGCTCAGAGTAGATAAATAATAAATATGTGCCAATGAATGAACTTGCGGGTTAATAAAATAATTGCACAAATACTTATTTAGTTACAATTTTGATAAGTGCTTTGAATGAAACTTCAGGGTGCAGTGAGAACATATAAGGGGGGACCGAACCCATTTTTGAGTGGTGAGGCAGTCATGGAAAACTGCCTGAAAGTGAACACTGGCTCAGGTGAAGGGAAGATGTTTCAGTTCATATACTCCCTTGAAACTTGGAGCTGATGGAGGGGAGAGCTCACACAACAGGATGGTAACTGCCTAGGCCTAAGTATGATACCTGAGGAGGGCAGAAGCAGCCCCTAAATGTAATGATCACACCGGGTATTACTCGGTGATACCCTTGAGCCCTTGAGGAGTAACCAGCTGTTGATCCTCTCCATAGTTAACCACAGTGTGCTAAGCTTGGACCCTGGGCATTTGCACATTTTCCTTTTCCACCATCAGCATTCGCTTTCATGCCTGGATGTATCCTTTCTTATCTGCTTTTTTACTTTTCACACAATCATCTAGCCACAGAGGGCTTAAGGTGACACACTTTTTACTACCAAGAGAAATTATAGGCCTTTCTGTATATGGCTGTACTCTAGATGATTGGATAAATGGAATATTACTGTATTTTGTTGTACCCTAAAATGCATTGATGTGTTTTTCCACTCTTTCTTCCCTGGAAACAGCCTTGAATTCTACTGAGTATTACGGCTTCCGCTTTGTTGATCAACTCAATCCCAGTTCTCGCTCTTAATCTGGGGAAATTCAGACACTAGGAAGATTATCATCAAAGGAAAGATAGTGTAACTAAAGTACAACTAGACATCCTTAATGCACAGTACAATTCAGCTTTAGGGGATTATGAAGAGATAGAGGTGGAGATATAAACATCACTATCCATTTTCAAGTCCACAACATCCACTCTCTCATTTTTTTTTTTTTTTCTGAGAAAGAACATTTCAAAGGCATCTCAGCTCCTTTCACTCTCATTCATTCTGGGGAACTTTCAGTCACCACCTTCAGCCTCTCGTAACATTTTTTCCCGTCTTTCCTAGGTGTATGTGTATGGGGGATAGAGAGGATCATAAGAAATAGGAGAAGAACAAATTAAGAAATAAGTACTTTCAATTCACCTCTAAATGCCTAAGAGGACTTAGAATGATATATTTTCATAAATGGTCATTAAAATGAATTGGCTAGATTATAGCCAAGGCACAAGTACTGTGTAGAGTCAAACCTAACTTAACATAATAATTTTTTTTCTGAAAAGAAGAAGGAAATTTAACTTGCCAGTTAAACTATTTCGATTGTGTCAGTCTTGCCTATCATTTAAAGGATGAGCATTTGGGGAACTGGGGACATAAGTGGTTCAGGCAAATAGCTGACTGACTGAACTACATATATATAACTTTCAGCTCTAATATTTTCTGATTTTAATCTTGAATATTAAATATGGATTTTGCCAGGATAAACCAGAAATGTTTAAGAGTAACAAACAGGGGCCTATGAAAGGAAGGTGGTGTGTGGTCCCTTAGGTTTGGAGACAAAAGGTACAGGCAAGGAGAGAGGGTGGGCATGAGGCCTGTATGTGTGTTTATGTACTTTGCACGTTGGGAATTGCTCATATTTCCTAGAAAGGAACAGACCTCTATTAGCCAGACTCCCACTAAAGTCCAATGTAAGTACAGCTCCTTTCTTCAATATGCAGAGTTTTTCTTTTTCCTCAGAGAACAAAGTGTGTACACAGCCTCATGGTAGGAGAAAAAGCTTATGCCCACTTTGTTGCCTGAACAATTACTAAGCACCGTAATTCACCTGAACAGTTCTAATCAATAAAAAGCATTTAAAATTGACCTTTACTTTCTCTAGAATCCAATGCCAGTGATTTGTTTTCATTTAATCTGCATTTGATGTTTTACAAAACATGAAAAGACAGGATTAGTAGAACTTCGGAGTAAAGGGCAATTGCATGAAAAAATTTTCATTTCTCCTTTATGTAAGGCTACCAAGCTCACCTAGGAGAGGCTTTTTGCATTCTTTAATTTTTTTGTGTGCTGTTTTCTGAATTTGCACAAAATTTTTTTATTGTTAAAGCCAATCCAAGTTGAAATTGGAGTCTCCCAGGGAATTAACTGTGGCTCTTTGTTTGACTTTATAGAATTCTAATTCTAGACTAAAGGGCATTCATCAGTAAAAATGGAAGTTAAAAAGTGTTTGCTATATGCCGATTTTAACTAACTTTTCTTCCTCTCCTCTTTCTCTGATTTTAAATAACTTTCCATCTCCTCTGCTTTCTCTTGCTTAAGATTACTGATTATTATACCTTTGTGTAGCTCCTTTTCTGTCTTGGATCCTTGGCTCTGTCTCCCCCCATCTCTGCTTTCCCTTCTTTTAGCCCCAAAAGGCAACCTGGCTAAGAAATTGAGTTCCAAGATGTAGGGTAGCGATGCATGGAAGTGAACTGCTGAACCTTTGCCTTGTTCACTCTTGATTTATGTGTTTTAAAAAAAATCTCTGGATTTTTAAAAAAGCAAATCTGGAAATGCTGTTGAGGATAGGCTTTGGCACCAGCACTCTCTTCTAATGTGGCGTTTGCGATGACTTCACCCCTTTAAAATGTGGCTCTTATGATAGCACTCACACATGCCTTAGGTCGCTTGAAGGAAACGTCCTCTGATATTCAATAAACAATACAAGCTTTCTCCATCCTTCCATCTCCAGACACTTCTTGGTCAAAACAGTGTTTACGAAAATGGGCTTCAAGAAGAAGGGCTGAGTAGCTGGATTGTTGGGAGGAAAAAGGCAATTAACATGTGTGTGGTTCTTTTTTTTTAATTTTTATTTTAGGAACATGCACCAGCAAACGAGACAGCTGCATGGAGACCCATACAGTTGTTCCTTTAACTCTGCAGTATTATCAGTGTATGAAGGTTAATTTGCCAGTTGTTGTAAAGGACGCCAAGCAATTCTGAGTGTCTGCTTGGATAACTTAC
Organism: Balaenoptera physalus; assembly: GCF_965194825.1. Taxonomy (NCBI): domain Eukaryota; kingdom Metazoa; phylum Chordata; class Mammalia; order Artiodactyla; family Balaenopteridae; genus Balaenoptera; species Balaenoptera physalus. Next base: position 101,913,675 of record NC_138903.1, on the reverse strand, counting down.
TTTCCCATGTATTTCTGGTTTTCTAAGTGCCATTTTGGCAATTCTGCCAAGCAATATGAGAAAAAAAAGAGTAAACAAATTAGAATGCAGCAATAATTTTGTGCAAATCTTATTGTCAGCCACAAAGTAATCCATTTTGCGTGTGTCAGTTTCTGCATATGCTATAAAGAAGCACACGGTCTAGGATAGCCACAACTGTCTAACAAAGTAGAAATGGTGAAATAATATGAAACTACTATGACTAATAAATGCATGCAAAAATGTTTATTTTCCAGCTCTTAAAAAGTCCTTGCTGTATGGAGATAATTTTAAATAATGTTTCTCAAGGGAAAGGCAGAGGGCACTGATATATATTGAGTTACTGCTCTGTGCCAAATTCAGGACTAGGTTCTTTGCATATTCAAACTCATTAGAGACTCCCAGCAGCGCTGTGAGATAGGTATGATTAGCCTCATTTTAAAGACAAGCAGACTAAGGCTCAGAGAAGTCAAATATCTTGACCAGGATCACACAGCTAGGAAGCAGCAGAGTTGGGATTCCAGTTGATACCTGTCTGTCTGTATATACCTTATCTTTTATGTATTTTGACAACATAGCTCATGTGTCATTACATAGCAATTCACTGCATCATTATTTTAGTTCTTTTCATCTATAAAATTTCCAAAACAAGTACAAAGTAAAAGATTATATATGTCAGGGCTCAAGTTCATGAACTGGCTGTCATCACAGCCAACAAATTAATAAACTGTACCCCAGTTGACACTTCTGCTCTTAACCTTACTGATTTATTTAATGGCTTCTGTCTTCACCAAGGGCTTCTTAGCATATAAAAAATGCCCCACCCCCTATAACCAGTCAGTAACCTTGAGAATGAAAGAGTAATGTTTCTCATGGGCCCTGAGTTTTTGATATGTGATTTTGCATATACATTCCAACTCAAATTATTGCTGAAAAATGGTTCTTTACTCCTTTTTCATACTTCAGAAGCTGTACTGTCTGACTGGCACACAGAAAACCAGAGGTGTATAGTAATTATTCTGGTTCCTTCCCTTATCAGCTGTGCGACAAATTACTTCACATTATTAGTCTGTTTCCTCATCTATAAAACGGGGATAATACTAGTGCCTACTTCACAGGTTTTAATAATTAATGGGATAAGGAAGGCAAAGTCATTAGCACAGTGGCTGGTAGATAATAAACACTCGAGATGAACTATTAGTATTTATGTAGCTTCAGCTACTAGAAATCAGTGTGCACAGTTGTTTAAAAACCTGGACTTTGGAGTCAGACTACACCAGTTTGAGTCCTAGCTTCACAATTTGATATCTGTGGGACTTTGGTCATGTTATTTAACATTTCTAAGAGTCAATTTCTTAAATGTAAAGTGGGACAATAGTATTACTTTCCTTTTTCACTACTGAGAGCATTAAAAGAGATAACGCACACAAAGTATCCAGTATGTAGTTGATATTCACTTAGTGTTATTTCCCCTTCTTCTCTCCAAATGTACAATCAATCACATTTACAAACGCATTAAAGATTATTGCTGTGATAACCTTTAGTGAGGACAATGACCATATATTGACTTTTTGAAAAAAATTAGATACAGGAAATTCTACCACCGATGTAATATACTAATGCTTTGACATATACTAATTTGCCATGAAGATCAAAGAGCAAGGACATTATTAACAACAAGATCTTTAAGGCCAAAGGAAGATGATACAATTGCAAGGGATATTTCATAATGATTAAAAACTTGTAAACATGATATCCATCAGTATAGAACTATTCAATGTGGATAGAACAAGATAAAAAGATCCCTGGATCTTAATCCTGTCATTTTCATCATTTTACCACATAAGTTTGAGTGATCCTTTTAAACTCTGTCTCAGTTTTCTTTCTCACCAAATCAGGAAAATAAAATATGTCTTGCCTACTTCATAGGGTTGTTGTGAAGCAACAATGTGGGAGAACATTGGTAAAGTATAAATGTGAGACAAAAGCATGGGCCCTTTATTACACGTGATTCTGGTTATTTATTTCTGTGGCATCCTTACCTTCTCTGCGGGAGAACTGTGTTCAGAGGCAGCCAATGTTCTGCCTCCCCCGTATCTGTTCAGAAACCATTACCTCACTACTTTGAAGAAAACCCCAGCTTTAAAAAATTTAGTATTCAAAGGAAGACGCATTTAATAGAAAAACTTATCCTTGAGATATTTTAAGACAAAAACGACACTCTCTTTGATGGATTTATGGATTTTGACTAGCTGGGCAGAGAGCTTGTATGAAAGGTACTTATTCTTTGGATCAGAGTAGGGTTTTAATGCCTCTCAAACCAGCTGTCCAGGACCATAGGCGATTATTTTCCCTTTAAACATATCACCTGCTCCAAATGCACTAGTAGGATAACCAAAGCTCAGAGAAGCATTTCTCCTGCTCTTGGCTGAAACCAAAACATCCTCTGTGTAAAGGGACAGAAGCAAGAAATATTTCTGCTTTAGCTCAAATCTGGGCTTATAAACTGAGAAGGATCTCGAGGGGTCTAGAGAAAAGATTATGAAACATATCCCCTTGCTAGCCAGGCAGCTGGGGACAAATCTGGGAGATAACTATTTTCTACAGTTACTGTCTTCTTTTAAGAATAATAGGGTAGGATGGCCTGGTGACAAAGACTAACTCCTGGGTTCCAGTGTTAGTTCTGCCACTTGGTAGGTATACGACCTTGGGCAAACCACTCCAAACCTTTCTAAAGCCCTAGTTTCCTCATCTGTAAAATGGAGGATAATATCAGACTCAAAAGAGTGATGTGATGATTATGTAATTCACATGAATAACTTAGCTCCATACCACTTTTTTATCATCATCATCATCATTATTTTCACTATTATTATATAATTAGGAGGTTCTCAGTTTTGAATTTGGGTTTGTACCTGGTTAATCTCACAGAAACAAAAGTGTTATTAAATATGCCTTTTTCCTACATCATACCTTTTAGCACATGCATCTCTTTGGAGTCCTTTTGGAGGTGTTCCATCTCTGACCCTCACAAATCACCCTTTTCATTTCACCAAATATTACTTATTTGGGGCATGAAGTAATTCATCATGCCTAGGCACTGCCAGGAGTCAGCTAGTAAGGGGTTGGATTAGACGACCTCTCGGCTTCCTTCCATCCCTGAGAATCTATGATTCTATGAGTCAGTGTTCAGGAAAAAAATGAAGGGCTGTTTAGTGATGAGTGACAGTTCTGTCCTAAAAGAACAAAGAACTTACTCACTATGCCAGAAGCCATGTTGAAGATCACAGGATCATGAATTATAACTCTACTACCCTCTGGCAGGACAGGAAAGGAATCTCATAGACAAATTGCACTGGGAGAGATTATGGATTAAAGGCTCCAATATTCATGACTTCCAACCAGCCAGCCGGCACATAAGACCATATCAAGTGCCAAAGGCCACCCCTGTACATTTGAAAAAAAAAATAATGGAAGTATCCCCAAAGAGAAGCAGAAGAATGAAATTCTGGCCAAGACAGTGTTTCTGAATCTTTCTCCTTTTCTGGCTACAGCTATGATAAAGAGTTCAAGAAACAATAGAAGCCATCATCTGTAAACTTGTGGCTTTGAAGAAGAAAACCATAATGATGGAATTTAAATGCTACCCTGTCTTATTCCATTTACCATCAACTGGGGGTTGCCCAGCAGGAGAAATGAGATCATTTCCCTCTGAGTGGCTAGCCAAGCTTGCCCACATTCATTCTTCTTCCCACATCATGTTTTAGCAGGCATCAACACGTCAGCAGCTTCTGAAATGTGCCAGATCTAGGGAAGCAAGGCATTGTCACTACTGCACTAAAGAGCTCCCCACCTCTGCAGTGGACTCACACCAGCCACATTTTCTCTTGTTTGCTTGTCAGATGGTGGGAGGAGGTTAAAGAGGCCCCTCTGGGTTATTGCCTGAAACACAGCTTGGTTAACCTTTGGGGACCATAGCCCAGCAGCCAGCCTTCCTGAGGCCATTTGAAACACTCCATTTCTTCTTTGCATTACTTTTAAACACCTTTTCTCTTGATTTTGTTTCTTAGGTGGCTGTGAGCCTAGAGAAGCTGGTGATCTTGGGACGAGAGAGGAGGAAGCTTCTCAGATTTAATAAACAGTTGTCTTTTTTATAAAAATGAAAAGCATGTTTATTGCTTTTTAGATTATACAAGTTAATGCAGGACTAGATTCTCATTGTAAAAATTCACACACTGAACAATCTAGAGGGCAATGTGAGTCCCTTCCTTCTGACCTTATTCTCCACCCCAGATGGAACTGCTGTTAACTGTTCTATATATAACTCTCCAGACCTTTTCATACTTATCTACGTGTCTGTACATAAACTATATACACCAAACAGATAAGTCTAGGTTTTTGGTATGAGAAGTCTATTCAATGCCACTGCAGTCTTCCCCCAATGTATCTTTGCCAGTTCCACCAATGAACCATTCAGCTGAATTCAGGAGAGGGTGAAAGAGTCCTTATACATTTGACCCTTAAACAACTCGGGTTTGAACCGCGAGGCTCCACTTACACGCGGATTTTTTTTTAATAGTAAATACCACAGTCTGGTGGATGCGAAACAGTGCTTATGAAGGAACCGCAGATACTGTCTGACTATAAATTATACGCAGATTTTCAACTCGGCAGAGGGTCAGGTCCCTAACTCCGGCATTGTTCGAGGGTCACCTGTACTAGTACGCATGTATTTGGATATCTCTATCAGACTTCATTCCAAGAGCGAAGACTATTGTTTCTGGATTATCCATTAAACATAGTATCTACTCCTTTCTTTCCAGCAGGATACACTAAGCTGTGCTGTCTTTTGCACCTTAGGGTGAATGGAGACTCTGGAAATGGTTTCACAGCACTGAGCCAATGAACTGGGGCCATGTTCAGTACAGACAGGTTGGACACAAATTGATTTTGAACTGCAGGGGCCTTTAGGGCCCTTTTGGGATTCAGAAGGAGGAGTGGGAGAGCTGAGATGAGAATCCAGGTTTCTTGACTCCTAGTTTATGTTCTTGCTACATGACCACCTTGACCCACTAAAGTTAGTTTTACCTTCATCACAATATAAATAGGAGGGCAAGTGGAGGGAGACACGGGTATGGGAGACCTAAGTGGTAGGGAAGCAGGCACCATCAAAAGAAGAGAAAGGGACAGCCAAGAGGAAGGGCAGCCAGAGGCTTTAGAATTCCAGGTCCTTCAGAGTTTCACACAAGACCATCCATACTTACTGGACCGTGTTCAGATTCTCACCTTCCCATTTGAAGCCCTGAATCGAGTTCGTTTAACCTATTCAACGCTTCTGATTGATGATGTTAAAATTAGTATCTCATACCCAGGTATCTCTTGCCAGTCAACTATCTCTAAGTAGTGGGATTTTTTGGCTTATTTAATTGTCAACTCTAAGCCAAATTCATCAAATTCCCACCCTCCAAATGCACCCCATCCCCCCAAAAACAAATAAACAAAACAAAAAAAACTTAGCTCCTCTGAACAGCTAAGTTTGTAAACTGAGGGTCATCAGTGACATTTATTTTATTTATCCCCCATATCTGGCCAGTCCCCAAGCCCTGTCTGATTTCCCCATGAAAGATTTCCTTTATCTGTGCAGCTTCTCCATCTTCACTGCCATTGCTCTTCTCCTGGTCCATATGACCCGGATCACTGCCATATCCTCCTCACTGACATCCCACCCTCCATTCTCACCGCTTTCCGATCCAGCTCTCCTTATTCTCATCAGACACATCTTCCTTAAACTTGCCTTTCCTTATGTTGTTCTCCAGCTCAAAAATCTTAAACAATTCTCTATTTTATGTCTCATTTAATCTGGCATGTCAAGTGGAAAAGGATGTCAGCTTATTCTGTGTTATTATCAATAGGAGAAGTAGGGCCAGTGGGCAAAAGTTATAGGAAGGTTTATTTCAGCTGATCAAAGGAAATCCCTCTAAACAATAAGAGCTGTTGCACAATGAAGCCACTTGCTCAAGTACTGAGCTTCCTGGCCCTGGGGAGATGTATAATCAAGAGCTGGGAACTACCTGTCAAGGATGTTGTAAAAAGGATTCCTGCATTAAGAGGTAGGAAAACACTGTTGACAGTAAAGATGGTGATAACTGACCATTTTTGAACATTGGCTCCATGCCAGACACTCTCATTGTTTTCATATGTTAACACATTTATGCTCCTCACAACTCCGTGGTTGACACCATTTTAATCCCCTTTTTACAGTTGGCTCTACTTTAGTGATTAAATGCATAGAGTAAGAGCAAGGGACACATCTTGGCTCTGGAACTTACTGGATGAATGATTTTGCACAAGATGCATAACCTCTTTTGATGTCATTCTTCTCATCTGTACAATGGAGGGAGTACTAGTACTCACTTCAGTGGGATGTTGTGGGGATTATGTTGTAAGATAACAGGAGAAGCACTATTTGACACATAGTAAATAGTCAACAGTCACGATTTTTCTTGTCTCCATTAGATGATATACTTTTTGAGGAAAGTGGCTCTATTTCTTCTATATCTCCCATCTCAACTAGCTCAAAATGACCAGGTAGTACGTCTTCATTCACTATGGACTTGTGGCCAATGACGTGCTGACTACTCCCCAAAGTTCCTCCATGACACTTAGCACCTTGCTTCATCACTAACAGCGTACTCCTATTGACCACCTTTTTCAGTCAACCCAGGGTCAGCTTTCTCCCCCTTTTCCCTTCTGAGAACACCACTTTCATTGGTTTCTCTGGGACAGTACGTAGCCCATCGTGATGAACCGGTGCCCATTTCTCTACCTGCTATTTTGAAGGTACAGAGGTACTTGTGCTTCCTTTTTTCTCTAATCCCAGTTACCAGTGAAAACATATTCACTGGCAACCTCACCAGGTTGTGAACCAGACCTCCATTATACGGATATTCTGCCACACTGAATGCCTCCCATACTGAACCTCACAAGTTCTGGTCCCAAAGCATTTCCTTAGTATAGCTCATTGTTCACGTTGTTTGAGAAAGTTGCACGAAATAACCTGACAAAGAGATAACTGTCTGTTGAGAGGCTCTTTTTTTAGAGCCCTTTGATATCATCATCATTTTGGTTTTTAAGCTTTACATGAAAGGGGTGGGGAGGGGGAGACTTTCCTTTTCAGCATGAATAAATTGGTAGCTGTCCTAGAGAGCACGCTTCTGAAGCCAGGTGCCGCCACTTAGCTTAATGTTTCATGATGTGTCACCCAGCAAATTATGAGTTGTTTGAATTGATTTCCTCCAAACAGCTGAGCTACAGCTTTTGTTCTATTGATGTTCGTCTCAATTCCTGAATGTGTGTTGCTTCCAGACAGAAAAAAATAAATCGCATGTCTTGTAAAGAAATGTCATTAACTCAAGAGCCTAGCCTATAATTAGAAGGTTTGAGGGTATGCTTTTTTCATCCAGTGGAGCTACTCTTGACGGTTTAAATGCTTCTGCCAGTTCTTAACTCTTCTCTACCTCCTTTGAATATAATACATCATGCCATTACCCTCACATCTGTAAAACCAGGTTACATTGAGTTTCAAAAAATCAGGATTTACTTTTACATTTAATCATACAAATATTGACTGAGTACTTACTATGTGTCTCAGTTAAGACCTTTAGGAATTAGAAGCACCATGGATATTGACCTGGCTCTCAGAGAGTTTCTAATCTTTCTGGAGATTCAAGACAAACATTTATAAAACAAAGACCATCCTGTCTCTAGCTGAATATAATTATATTGAATTACATTTGAATTATTACATCGAATATAATCAAATGCCCCCCAAATAATGTTGGCCTCCAGAGGTTGCTTGCTTTGCTAGTGAATAGGGCAACTGGTGTGAAGTGGGCTCTTTCCCTTCCATAAGAGAATAGGGGGTTGGGGGTGGAGGGATAGACTGGGAGTTTGGGATTGACATGTATACACTGCTATATTTTAAAACAGAAAACCAACAAGGACCTACTGTGTAGACCAGGGAACTCTGCTCAATATTCTATAATAACCTAAGTGGGAAAAGAATTTGTAAAAGAATAGATACATGTATATGTATAACTGAATCACTTTGCTGTACACCTGAAACTAACACAACATTGTTAATCAACTATACTCCCATATAAAATAAAACTTTTTAAAAAAACTAAAAAAAAAAACCTAAAGAAAAAAAGAGCGTAGGGATTGCTCTGAGCTAGCTGGCCCTCTGCCTCTCTTACAGTGCTCCTTTCGGTTGCATGTGGCTAGGTAAGAGGAATTGTACACCAACCTCACCCCAGACACAGAACATACACACACTTATCTAGGCGTTGGAGGTTATGAATATGCATTTTTCTCCTATTATTTCATTAGCATCTTTGACCCTTTCTCAATTGGAGTGTTAAGATTTGGAATGGGTTTTAGGATAGAAAGAGAAGTAAAATGGCCTTTTGGCCACCTCCCCTTTTTGGGGTTGTTTTGTTTTTTCACAGAAAGGCAAGCTTTATTCCAAAGCAACCTCAAAAGTGACAGTCATTAGCACCACAATTACAAACCAGTAGAAAAGAATAAACACTTATACGTACATATTTGATAAGATATCAACAGGAGTCACATCAATTCCTGTTATTTCTCCCACTCCCCATTCAGCTCCTTTTCTGTTCGAAGATGAAAAGGTAGACTTGAAACTGCTCATGCCTTTTTAACTCAAACACGCATCAATTTCAAGAAAGGAGGCATCTGGTGGTAATTGTTACAGGGAATCAGCTACATTATTAAAATAAATGTCTTCATTACTATGACAGTTAATAATTTAGTAGGTTTCTTGATTTTTTTTTTAATCTTCTTAAACCAGCTACAGAAGTTTCTCATGTTGAATGTAATGGACATGGTAAAAGCTCCATTACTTAGGAGACATACTTTCAATGATTAGTCACAATTGCCATGTGGAGGGATTGATCCCTTGTTTTCAGAAGCACTGGCTGGGTGGGTATCTGTACTACAGGCCAAGAAAGTAGGAATCTGGACAGCATACTCTGGTACCGTGTGCATCGGGCAGCTGGGCACTTGTTTTCTTTTTACTTATAAGTCTACCTTACTCCACATACAGAGCTGCTAGATAGTCTCCGGATTGATTTCTGCCTTGCCCTGAAACCACTCCTGCAGAAATGCCACTGTTATTTCCGTACAGCCTGGTGATTTAAGCATTACTGGTTCCTCTCACCAAAGGCCATTCAATGCCATATTAATCCATTCCAAATCCTCAACAGACAACAAATCTTAGGGGATGCAAAGAAGAAATATCAATGAGGACTGGAATGTGTCAGCAAAGACTGCTTGGAAGAGAAGAGGAGGACTTAAAACATGGGTAGGATTTGGCTGAAGAGAAGGGGTGGGCAGGGCAGCCTGCAGATGTGCCAGAATGGGTCAATGTGTTTGAAATGTAAAAGTTCATGCTTATTGCTAGGATACTACAGAGACTTGGGGCTCCTGTTCTGTTGATGCTGAAGTCCAGCCAAGGAAAAGCAAAACTGTGTGTTTTCAACAGCTGAATTTTAACTTATTACTAAAACAGAAGATGCAGACAGAAGTGACAGCATTTAGAAAAGAGAGAATAATGCCCAGGGTTTTTGTTTAAGGGTGCATCCTGCACAAAAGTGTTGGGTGGATGGGCAAGAGGTAGGGAAATACAACTAGCACAGGCGCTTCCGGAAACTGTGCTGTTTTGTAATTGATCCGCTTGCTAAGAGGGGACTCTTTTTTTTTTCCCCCTCAATTTGTCTGCCTACAGGAAGTGCCACTTTGTAATTTGCCAGAAGTGTTACATGTGCCAACAGTGGGCCTCGCAACGCTATAGACTTGTAGAAGATTGCTTTAGACAGATTAATCTTGCCTGTCTACAGGCAGGAAAATAAACCATCAGTAATTCTCTTCGCTATTAAAACTTTTCTGTAGAAGATTCTGTGGCTTTATTGGGTAACACATTTCAGCCTTTTAATATTTTTCTCCTCCTTTCATTCTGCTGCGACTAATAATAACAATCACAATAGTTAATAACTTATGCCATATTGGTAGAAAAATTAAAGCCAAAATGAAAACTAGGGAACATTCAGCGAAAGTCAGTTATGGTCCCAGTAACTGGTTCATATTTAGCAGTTGTACCTCTTATAGAAAGAAGGAAAATTCAAATGGTACTACTTCTAGGAGCTTGTCAGGTCATACGATGTCAAATCTAAGCAGTGGAATATTTATTGCTGTAATGAGATTCCGAAGATTTGATTTCTAGTGTCAGTATTTACTAGGTTTTTTTTTTAAGGTCTACAAAAATACTTTATTTAAATATGGCTGTGACAGAGAATCATCTTAAAACGACATAATTTTTTTTAAACTGAGCATACAAATTTAGGATCAAAATAACCTTAATTAAAATTTATTTGATAAACAACAAGGATTTACTGTATAACACAGTGAACTATATTCAATATCTTGTAATAAATTATAATGGAAAATAATCGAAAAAAGAATATATATACATATACATCTATATGTATATATGTATATTTATATATATATACATGTATAACATCTTTGAAGCATGCTGTTTCTTTATTCTGGGATTCACACTAACAATTAATCCTGTGGTAATAATAATGTTCACCATTTGTAATGCTTTTCTTGTGCTAAGTACATTACATGTATCCTCTCATTTTATCCCAGAGTCCTATGAAGTAGGTGGTTTCATCTTTTTTTTTTTTTAATTTGTATTGGAGTATATTTGCTTTACAATGTCATGTTAGTTTCTACTATACAGCAAAGTGAATCAGCTATAGGTAGTATTTACTAAGTTTTGATCTTGGGCAACTCACTTTCTTTTTCTGTGCCTAAGTTTACATGCTATAAAATGAGTTATTTCTAATGCTCCTTCCGACTCCAGAATTCTCTAATTCTATTTTATTATTATACCCAATTCACTTGATGCCATAAAATAAAATAGAAATAATCACCTGGTCTAACTATCCTTCAATATATGAAATAAATGCATCCCTGGATTTTTTTTTTTTTTTTGGTAGAGTGACCTTGAAAAAAAGGAATTCTGCTTTATTACTATCTTACATCCTATAGCTGAAGATGTATCCCTGGGACATGACTTTTTTAAATGCCACATCCCGAGACTTGGAAAAAAGAGCAGCTTTGTTTATAGCCTAGGTGCTTAAAAATCCCAGATAGTTTGGCCATCATACCGGTTTCCCCTTCTGAAACTTCCATTATATTATCAGAGGTGCACATGATGGACCATTCCCCATCCTCTCATCCATAAAGCCCTCAATTATTGTTCTTTGGCCTTGTTCAGGTGGAACTTTCCTCTGGTCAATAGTATCATCACTGTGGATGTCCTCAGTGCAAGCAAAATTTGGCAATTCCCACTCCTTTTCCAATAAAACCAGGAAGGAAGAAACAGAAGAAAGTAAGGGAAGGAGGGAGAATAACTGCAAATCTTTGTCCTGGGTTTCTCCTTTTCGCATCGTAACTGCCCCTCAGATCTCACCTGAGGCCATAGGAACCACGTATTCCCACTGCTATTCTGGAGTTTGTTTTTAGCTATACTTTTGATGGTACCATTAGGTAGGGGGGCTGTGAAGCAGTTTGAATGAGCAGTTCTTCAATTAATGTATTTTACATTTATTCCCTACTTTATAAATTATGCTATGGAAAAATGTGGTATTGGAGTTTTCTTATAATGAGGCCTAATTGCACCATCTGGGGTAGAGTGATAGTAAATTACTTGTTCAAGGTCAAGGAAGGTATGATTTGTCCAAAGAAAAGCCAGAAATAGAAGCAAGGTCTGCTGACTTTCAGCTTAGTTTAGCATTCAATAAACCACATTCTCTTTCCTCTGCACATTTTATCTTCAGTGGTTTGCCATGGGCACAGATATTAGACAGCCTACAAACCTAACAGTCATAAAATGGTCAGAGATAGTAAAACAGGTTCCACAGGGAACAAAACGTTTATGTCATTGTCAGTAACAGAGCACAGCTATCAAGTTCACATTCACAGTAGAGGCAGTCTACTTTTACCCTTCCTCGGGTGTCTTTTTCTAACAGAGAGCATGATTTTTTTGTTTGTTTCAGTCAAAAACATATTTTGAATGAAAAAGTCAGTGTCTTCTGGGGCCTCCCTGTTGGCGCAGTGGTTAAGAATCTGCCTGCCAATGCAGGGGACACGGGTTCGATCCCTGGTCTGGGAAGATCCCACATGCCGCGGAGCAACTAAGCCCGTGTGCCACAACTACTGAGCCTGTGCTCTAGAGCCCGCGAGCCACAACAGCTGAGCCCACGTGCCACAACTACTGAAGCCTGCACACCTAGAGCCCGTGCTCCACAAGAGAAGCCACCGCAATGAGAAGCCCGTGCACCGCAACAAAGAGTAGCTCCCGCTCGCAGCAACTAGAGAAAGCCCGCGCGCAGCTTCGAAGGCCCAACACAGCCAAAAATAAATAAAATTAAATCTTAAAAAAAAAAGTCGTAGTGCCTTTATATTTGTGCCTGCAGTTGAGGTAATGAAGTATGGAGTTCATTTGTGAATGTTTTGAATGGCAGCGTCTCCTTGAAATTATTTTTGCTGGGAATTCAAATGAACATTCTTTCAAAATAGTCACACTGTTGTAACTGGCAAACCTCAGAGACGGTATCTTGGGAGGGAAACAACATGCAGTTGGATAGGAATATAAAATTCATAGACTTGCAACCTGAATTATCCATTTCATCTACCGTATTTTCATGTTAAAACCATCTCCAGATGGAAAGGCAAGATCTTTAAATCTTTAATCGTGAAAAACATCCATTAATGTTAGACACTGGAAGACCATTTTTAAAAAATTACAATTTCATTACATCTTTATGCGCCTGTATCTTATTACCTGTTTATTCAAAATATGTCTCATTGTTTTTATCATAAAACATACTTGACTATTTTTAAAGTTTCTTTAAAAATCTTTTGGAGGAAATAATGGGTTTGTCCCCCACAGGATCATGGCATACTTCTCAGTTGTGGCTCCAGGCCTCAAGTCTATTTAAGGATGCTTGGATTACTAAACCCTAAAATTGCTGCCTAACTCCTGATCAGCTTTGGAGATTTTAAGCAATTGATTTCAAAAACTGGACTTATGCCTCATCTTTTAACAACAAATTCACCCTTCTGGGAATAATGTCTTTTAACGATAGAGAGAAGTCTTTCAGTAATAAAGGGGAGTGGAAATGAGGTTTACTTCTTAGAATCACTGGCTGTATACAGAAAGATGAACTCTCTGAAAAGAACTTGATTCTAATATGTTCAGTCTTTGCAAATGCTTTTATGTTTTTTTACAAAATGCCATCATTTTCTCAAAAAATAACTTTCTCCTAACCCCTGGAAATACGCCCAGGGGTGATTGCCTGGGTCAGGCTAAGACAACCTAGAGACCAAGTGCTGCTGTGAGTTTTTCTAATCATGCAGGGCTGTAGGAAGAGAGTATGGTTACCTCCACTCAAAGTCAAGTAATGGGGACACACAAAGTGAGTGCAATTTCACTGGAAAGTTAAATAGAGGGAGTTTTGTTTTTTTCCAGATTAATTTTCCTAACCCAGGGCTCATGAATCGAAATGGGATGTGATGTTTCCACCACAGCTCTAGTGTGTCAAAGACCATGAGACTGTTGTTTCCTCATGCTTCAGAGGAAACATGCTTCAGTTCATATCAAACTTAGAGAACAACTTATTCTCAATAATGTGCTCAGTTTTCTTCCTTGAAAACTGAATTCAGTGGATAAGCTTCTTGCTTTCAAATTTTATTTTTGATGATTTGTGTCTTCCATTTCTAATAACACATTTCATCCCAAAGCACCAAATATTTTCGGTCTGCCAGTCGTCATAATATTAACTATGTAAAAAGAAAAAAGGTGCAGGCTGGTCAAATACTTCACCCAGTTTCAACAATTTTAGAAAGGTTGATATAAGAAAGAGTTATGCTACTTGGAAGTATTTCTCAAAGTTTTACTCATTTGGGGCTGCTAGCAGATCAAAAGAAAATTTGTTGAATTTAGCAAATAAATTGTGCTTGCATTTACTCTGATGATCTGTGAACCAAATTCAGTAGGGCTATGATATTTAATGATTCACTGATGAGACAGTTTAATGACAAAGTTGAGAAGAGATATGCCAACAAAACAAGTACTAGATTGTTAATTATCACTAGATATTAGCTGGAGGTTGCTGACATTAGGTTATTTCTACATACACTGTCGAAGTGTATAAGATAATGCATATTCTTCTTTTTTGATTTTTTTCCTTACAGGTCAAAATTACAACCAGATTTCATTTAAATATTTTCCTACTCCCTCTTCTCTGCCATCTTTAAATGCCCATTTAAAGATGGGCAGAACTTCTTCCTCAGGTATTTCAACCCACCCTTATTATCACATCCAACAAATAGCCATTAAGCATCTCTATGGGCCAGACACTGTGTTTGGTGCCTTACATGCATTAGCTCATTTAATCTTTGCAACAAACCTGCATAGGATGTTCTACAATTATCCTCATTGTGCAGTTGAGGAAACTGAGCTACAAGGAACTTAAGCAATAGGCCCAAGGTCACATAACCAGTAAGCGGCAGAGAAGGTTTTAAACCCAGATCTGACTATTTTAAAGACAGCTCTTTCCATCATTGCAGTGTTTCTCTTCTCTTACCTACTGTGGTACCACAATTTGCACTATGCAATTTTATTGCGAACTGTTTTAAAATCATCCTCTGTGTAATTAGTCTTATCTCCCTTCCTACATGCTAATCAGATTGAGGAGGGGCACCATACTGAGGAGGGCTAGAAATATAGCAGAGACTCAGTCATGTGTGATTTGATTTTTGTCTTCAACATTCCTTTATAAAATAGTTACTAATGTATCTAATTGTAAAAGTTCCTGTTGTTTTCTTTTGCTGACTTGTTAAGGAGTATTAATTCTTTATGTAAAAGGTTCTTTATCCATTTCCTTCTGATTAAGGCCAAAATCATTCAACTGGGCCTTCCTAGCTTTCCCATTGACTAGGAGGTAATGCTAGTGAAGGAAACACTTTGATAAATAATTACAGTATCTCTGTTTTGGGAAGGGAAGTCTTTTCTCCATGAAAAATGAATTATCAATCATAGAATGTTTAAGCTGAAGGGATCTGCGAGATCATTACATACTTTATCTGTACCTATTTCATGGTTCTTATGCCTGTCTACCTTGTATTTCAGTCCTTTGGGTACATAACTTTGCTTTCTAGATTTATAATCTTCTCAAGGACAGAAACTCATGTCTGGTTCATGTTTCTATTCCTTAAAGTGTCTTGTACCATGCCTATCATGTATTCAACAACCATCAAAGGTTTGTGAAATGAATGAATCAAATCCACCACCCCTTTGTTTGATAGATGTGCAGATAGATTCATAGCGAGTATTTATATGCCTCTAAGATCATACTGTTAGTTGTCAGCAAAACCAAGTCTAGAACCCTCTGATTGCTAAGCCAATGATTTTTCCATGACATCTTGTTTCCCATCTGGTTAAAAATGAGTATGGAATTTCTCTGAGTGAGCATATTCCATCATTTGCCTTCAGCTAAAACTCCTGTTGACTCCCTATGGACCCATTGGGAATATACCCACTGTGGGAACTAGTACAAAGAACAAACACAAAGAACAAAGAGAAGGGAGAGTTACTTGTTCCTCTTAATATTCTTGGCCAGGATGGGTTGTACGTTTAGTAGTGATAAGACAGATTTAAGCTTAAATACTGAGAGACAAGTCAAATCATAACAGTGTAGCTGTTTGGGACACATATTAAGGAATTAGGTCAGTCTCTGACAAAGCTTGACTTAACTCTATATGAATGTGTGTAAAATTATAGATAATATGAAATACTATTCTGAAAATTAATGGTTAGAAAGATTAAGTCAAATAACTAATAACAAAAGCCTTTAGCAAATGCAGAAACGTCTTCTGTAAATTTGATTATGGGCATTAAAGGAAAATATTTTAATATTATAAGAAGTGATCATCATCAGTAAGAAACACTTACTGAGTGCCTAATTTGTGCTTGGATACAGGAATTGAAAGACAAGAAGCTAGAGTCCCTGCCCTTATGAATTTATAATCTAGTGTCAGGAACAAGACATGTCCATAAACAGATAACTACAAAGGAGGACAAAAGGGGTGACTGTGAAGTCAGTATAAAAATTTGGCCTTTAATCTTGGTCAGTGGGGAACATCAAATGTTTTTGAACAGATTTGTGACGTATGTACATAAAGTGATGTTATAGGAATATTAATCTGACATAGGTGTGCAATGATTGAAGGACAAGAGAAAATAGGTATAGGAATACCAATTTAGAGACTATTGTAATAATCCATATGAGAGGTGATGAGGATGCAGACTAAGGTGAGAATGAAGGCTGTATAAGTAAAGAGCAGACCTGGGAGACATTATTAAGACAGAATCTACGTGACTTGATGACTACGTGGATCTCGAGAGGGAGATGTTTAAGTTGATTCCAAAGAGAGGCGTTAGTTCTTTATAATTGGCTTTATTATATTTGTTACCCTGATTGATTTGAATCTACTGTAAGGCAGAGACTTTCACTCATTATCTTTAGATTCCAATGTCCCAGCACAAGTTAGGAATGTTGCTCATGTATTTTGGCTTTCACAATAAGAAGTCCTTATTACAAAGAAAGGAAAATGGAGGACTTTATGGTGATAAAAGACCTTAAATGCAACTTGAACTCTCAGCAATGTGAAGCACAGCGCTGAGTATGTAGTAAATGCTTAACAAGCACTCGAACTGAATTTAATTACTGGTGTGGTAAAAAGATTAAAGTTCTGTTGATTTTATTTCTAGCTCAACCAAGAAATAGTCATATGACCTTGGGGATGTCACTCAACCTTCCTATAGCTCCACACCCTATTGGCATTAAGGATATGTAATAATCCTAATTCTCATAGTCTGTGACTTGATTCTAAATTTGACTTCTTCACCAAATACTTTTCTGCACCTATGTATATGCTTCACTTCCAGCTCCTACCCCACTTAGGACCTGGATCTGCAGTGAGCTACCCAGACTGGATTTCCCCTCTATTTCCGCACGCTCCAAAACACTCTCCTGTCTCTTAATTTGGCACCACCTCTCATCCTCCCACCTCTTTAGTTAAAATTCTTTTTTCCTCATTGCTAATCTCAGCTGGGTGTTAAAAGTAGAGCAACCTGATCCAACAATGTCATACTAAGATATGAAAGACTGATCACCAGGAAGTTCCTCTAAGATTCATGAACTTTACAAAAGGCATATTATTATCCTGAGATTTCAGGCAAGAGGACAGAATAAAATAATGAAGTTTAAGAGAGAGAAATTTAGCAAAATAGGCTCTTTAATCATATTATATAAACCTGGCCCTGTCATAGAGATGGACTCAGATTCAGGAGTATAGATTTTTATACAAATCATGGAGAGCAGAGTAGAAAGTGCACAATTTTTTTAATGTTCATTTTAGGCCACCTCCCTGCCCAATTTTCATTTGTCCCACTGCCTGACTTCCATCAACAGTTTAACAAATATTTATTTAGCACCTACTTTATGTTGGTAGTGGTGTTTTAAATATGGGCAGACTACGGTCTCTGCTCTCAAGGACCTTACAATGTATTATGAATGACAGACATCTAAACAGGTAAGTACGTAGACATATATTGGTGGACATTTCACCCAACTTGTGGGGTTCAGGGAAGGCTTTCTAGAGCTCCAATTTTTTTTTAAAGTTCTATAAACCAGGGCCAGCGCATATCTTCATACCAGTGTATACAATCAGGATTTCTGAAATGTACATCCTGGACACAAGGCATAGATGATTTACTTTTCCAAACCATACTGTTGCATGTAACTTGCTGATGATTATTTTTAAAACGGTGTATAGGGCCTCCCTGGTGGCGCAGTGGTTAAGAATCTGCCTGCCAATGCAGGGGACACGGGTTCGATCCCTGGCCCAGGAAGATCCCACATGCCACGGAGCAGGTAAGCCCGTGAGCCACAACTACTGAAGCCCGCGCGCCTAGAGCTCGTGCTCTGCAACAAGAGAAGCCACCTTAATGAGAAGCCCGCGCACCGCAACAAAGAGTAGCCCCCGCTCGCCGCAACTAGAGGAAGCCCATGCACAGCAACGAAGACCCAACACAGCCAAAAATAAAAGTAAACAAACAAATAAATAAATTTATTTTTTAAAAAATGGTGTATATCACCAAAGCCAGTTACTTCATTGTATAACCATGAAGTATGAAAGGATATGCCTTTATTCTGTTTCACTGGGTGTTTTTAAGAACCTGGCTCTGATAAATAGTTCTGTCCTATTCAGTTTGTCTCCAAAAGGCAAAACTATTAATTTCCATTAATTCCAGCCTTCTTTTCTGGCCTCCTATAAACCCTGGCTTTAGTTCATTCAAACTGTACATTTGTCGAAGAATTAAAGAGATTTTATGGTCTAGTAGAAAAATCCTGAAAGCCTTTTTATTTGGTGGTTGTCTCCCAGTTAGGTGCAAAATAATCAGAATGAAAACATATTTCATGATGTCCTTCTGTTTAAGTGATTAAACTGAACTTTGTCTGTATAAAAGCTACTCAAAATTCAACTGAACTGTGATTTTAAGAAAAGCCTTTGGTGTTCTTGGAGGCTGCAAAATACATGAAAAAAAATCCTCCAAGTTCAATGTACTCTGCAAGGGACTATCCAATTCCAAGGGTAAAATGTGGGAGCTGCATGTGTACAAAAAGCACAGTAGCCAAAGCAGCTCCTGCAGCCGCCATCGCCCTCTAGCCTAGCAGGCCTTGGGTCCTGGCCAAACAGACACTCATTGGGGAATAAATGGTCTGATCTGTGAACAGTTTGCACTATGTAACTGAACCTGTTGAAAGAGAAAGCCAGGAATGGACTTATCCTTCTTACATCATTTTCATGAAACTGCCAGTTACTGAAAGATTTCTATGTGCAAGTATGTTCTTTAGATGCACATATGCACCTAATCAAAGACACAAGCCTTTGGACCTCCATATTGATACCACTGCTCCTAGCCTCTTGAATTTTTTAAGTGCTAACTGGCTATAATTGGTACCAGACAGTTAGGAATATAAGTATTTTATATTTGTCAGTGTTTCCCTTTGCACTTCAACCCAGGCTACTTGCTGGTACCTTGACACCTTGTTGGCTCTCTGTCTGTCACATGAGCAGCAAAGGTACAGGTGAATATACCATGAAATGACTTGGGGGCACTGAAGTAGATGTGCCTGTGAGTGTGAGTGACAGTACAGACAGCAGGGAGCAAAGCTTCTGGTAGGTGGGCTGACTCAGGCTGGAATGAAGCTGCTTTCCCTGTGAGACATGATGTGTTCCAGAAACTTCTAGATTCTGGACACAGTGCTAGACCCTCCCTGTCTCCCACCATCCCTTCTCAAAAATTCTCTTCTCTTGCTTTCCATCCTCAACCCCCACTCTCACCCAAAATATATTCACATCATCGGTCTCTGTCTTTATCAACTTCTCTCTTTCTCTCTCTTTCTTCCAACCTCTCTCTCTATTCCTCCCATTTCCCTCCAACTCACACAAACCCCTGTACCCTAGGGTCTCCAGACATCTAATACACTTCCTATAAATCTACCAACTTTGAAACTCTGCCAAAATCCCCAAATATTACCCATCAGCAAATTCTGGAAAGCCAGTCTCTGGATATAGCATCTATAACCAACCGCCATGCCATACTGGGCAGCTGACTGAGGCTGTGTCCCCATAGGCCATCGTCATACTCTTAGAGGAGCCTCAGTGTCCTGGTATCTCCATCATCGTCCATATGGTCCAAGGACCATAATCGTCCTTTATTGTGTATGAGATGGAAAAGTTAAATGAGGAATAACAGCATTGCACCACAGTGTTTTGAATGCGCGCTTTGTTATCTACCGACACTGACCAGATTTGTATTCAATGCCATTGAATAATTTTTTAAGAGAGAGAAAAAGTATTGTGTTTGGTGATCAAATGTCTCTTTGCCCTGTGGTGCTGCCACTTGAAGCCCCATATCTCATCAGGATTCATCTTTTAGTCTGGAAAAGGGACTTAGCAGACTGCCACAATAGTGCCATCTATGGCTCTTCAGAGGCACAGCCATGAAAACCATGGAAATGACTGATTCTCGGCACAAGCCATTCTTTATTAATTGCAGCTCAGCGATGACTCGGGAAAATTGTACTTAACAATAACACTATTACTGCTTACTAGACGCCAGCACTGTTCTAAGTGGTGTACATGTTATTTCATTTAATCTTTACAACAACCCTATGAAATATATAGTGATTTTATCTCCATTTTATCAATGAGGAAACTGAGGCATGGAAAGGTTACATGACTTGTCCAAGGTCACACAGCTAATAATTGGAAGAGGGAGGATTCAAACCCAGGCAGTTTGGCTCCAGAGTAAAGAATCTACCAGCTGTGCTAAAAAATACCTGAGGGTCATGTACATCTATTCTATTTACCTAGAGCTGCCCCTATGCCACGTTTGCAAAGTCCCTTTCTTTGACCATTGGCCACATGTCTCAGGGACCAGTTTCCAAGATATCCTTATCTTCAAGGATTCCTTTGATGTTCATTTGACTCCACTTTCATGTGGAAAAGGGATTTTGGAGGGAGAGAGTTGGGGGAGCAAGTGTCCTTTGCCAAAGACAACATCTACTCTCTTCTACCCCCTCATCTCATGGTCCTCTTAAGAATAGCCCTGTTAGTTTTCTTCTATTCCTATGTGAACTTTTAATTAAAAGATCATCTATAGAGATTTAAAGGAAATATCTGAACAGCTCAGGGCTTATGGATTCACTGTCCTTTGAGGTACAGCCCAAAGACCATTTATATCAGAAACATTTGGAGACCTTGTTAAAAATGCAGATTCTGGACACCTATCCCAGACCTACTTTACTTCTGACAGTAAAATCTATAAACCTGCATTTATGAAATGCTTCCCAAGTGATTCTGATGCATCTGACAATTTCAGAACCAATATCCCAAACTAGCATGGTTTGGTGTATAAAAGGAGTAATAGCCTCAGGAACTGATGACCTAGTGGATCTGGCTCTACAACTAACTTCCTGTGTGACTTTGAGCACATCAATTAACTTCTTTGGGCCTCAGTGTTCTCATCTGTAAAAAGGGACATGTCTTCTTTCCATCCTTTCAAAGTTGTATAGGTCAAATATAAATGTGTGTGAAAGTTCTTTGGAGTTTTATAAAAATAACACACATTATTATTATTATGGGTGGGGTCAGGGAGAAAACACTGGAGAAAGAATGCTGTTGGCAAGGACTGAAGGGAGGAGAATTCAGTTTCTTTCTTTTTCCCATCAGAGTCCAGACAATGGATTATAGTATTGTGGAATTTCAAGGTTCTTTCCAACTCACAACTTCCCCCCTCCTTCATGTGTTCACCGTTTACTGTTAACGGCGAAGAAGGCTCCTCCCTTCCAAAACATTCCTTCAGGTAAGAAACCTATCTGAGCAGGTTGAGGTCGGCTCCAGGTTCTGTTCAGTGCCCAACTCGGCACTGTCAGTCAATAAGTCACTGGATCTTTCCCCTTAGTTATTAGGGGCAAATGTAATTAAATAATAGTTATCTGCATATTTGCAGAGATGGAGAAACAAAGCAGATATTTTTGTGTTCATTCATAATTAGGCTCAGAACGGTACATACCTGTCATCTTAAAAGACACAGAAAATATTGTTCATTCTTCATGTGTAATGAGTCCAAACATTTGTTTCATTTCTGATATAAATGGGCGATCTATTTATTTTCAAGGTGAATTACCCTACTTAGGCCCCCTTCCTTACCATCCACTCTCTGAAGTTTTAGTCAAAGGATTTCAACACTTCTAAGATTCAAATTGGATCTAGGGTTTTGTCCAAACATCTGGCTTTCAATTTCTGAATGCCTAGGTCATTCCTGCCTTTTGGAAAAGAATGTCTGCCCATCCTCGTCCATTCCCACTGAGTGCTCCATCTCAGTGACTTTCTTCTCTGCTATTTTGACTTTCCGACCAGGAAATGGATTTCATTAACTTTAGCTTGCAGAGCGGAGGCTGTACCTGAGGTGACCCCCAAAGTCATTCAAATATTTCATCCAAAGGCAGGCAAATGCTGTGTGGGAAATCACAAAGAGGAGGAAAACGAGAGAGAGGGAGAGAAGAGATGAAATCAGGCTTTGATGAGCAGTTCAGCCAGGCCAGCCCCTTGGAAAGGTGCCAGCGTGGGTAAAGCAGCAGCAGCTCTGGGTTTCGCAGGCAGTCTGGAATGCACTGCAATACAGCCCAGCCTCCCTCTCGTTAGAGGCCTAGCGTTTGATGATTCAGCTGCTTCCCGGCTGCCAGGAGAGATTTGGCCAACTGTTTGAAAAACACTGTCTGCCCCAGACCACACTTGTTTTTATTCTCTGCCTGTTGTCAGGGGCCTCTTCTGAAATGGAACACCTCAGGAAATCAGACCCAAACTCGGAGGAGTTTATGCTGCCTCTGATACCCCCTTTTCAAAGGCAATTATACCAAAATAGGGATTGTTTGTAGCAAAGTGCTTTCCTAGTGATGTTGAAAGCAGACAATGTATTATCAGGAAATGATCTCTCATTAGATCTTCTTCAGATCAAATGAAAAACAGTGTGCCAGCAGACTCATCAGACATTAAAGGCACAGCTGAATGCGCCACTACTGAACTCCCCATATATCAGTTTGTTCAAAGATGCAGGTTAAAGGGTAATGGAGACATGCATTTGGGGAAGGAATTGAGCAAGAGCCTCCGCTGAAGGCTGGACTCTTGAACTCTACTGTTTGCTTCTGAGAAGTCCCCTAGAGCTGCAGGTCCAACTTTCTAACAAAGGAAGCTGATCCTCAAAGTGGATTGGGCTGCCTCATTCAGAAATGAACATATTACCTTCAATACAGCTTAGCGATTAAGAGGATGGTCTTTGGTGTTGGACTGCCAGAATGTGTAACCCAGGCTACATCACTTATTAGTTCTGTGAATGTAAGAAATTTAGTTCTCCATGCCTCACTCTTCTTATCCGTAAAATAATAGTACCTTCTTTATGAGGTTGTGAGATTTAGAGGATAAATGAGTTGATACATGTAGAGAGTTTAGAATAGGGCCTAACATATGATAAGCCCTCAATAACAGTGTTAACTATTAATGTTATTAAGGCCCTGAAAGTATTCAAGCCAATACCTCTCATGTACTGTGTAGCACAGTGATTGAGAACACACCTTTTTAAAGTAAGACTGCCTTGGGTTTGGGACTTCCCTGGTGGTCCAGTGGCTAAGACTCTGTGCCCCCAATGCAGGGGGCCCAGGTTCGATCCCTGGTCAGGGAACTAGATCCCACGTGCCACAACTAAAGATCCTGCATGCCACAATTAAAGATCCCACATGCCACAATTAAAGATCCTGCATGCCACAATTAAAGATCCCGCATGCCGCAACTAAGACCCGGAGCAGCCAAAGAAATTAATTAATTAATTTAAAAAAGACAGTCTTGGGTTTGAATCCTAGTTCCACCACTTCCTAGCTGGACTTGGGTAAGTTATCTAACCTCTGTAAGCCTCAGTTTCCCTATCTGTAAAATGGGGATAATAATTGTAGCTACTTCATAGAGTTATTGTGATGTTTAATAAATGATGTAAAATGCTTATTGCAGTGGCTGGCCCATAGTAAGTGCTCAGTAAATGATAATCGTATAATATGCCAAAGACTCTGGCTCTAGAAAGCCCACATCTTTTATTTCTAGTCTTGGCTCTATTTAAATATTAGATAATATTTTAAAGATTCACTCTCTGCTAAGAGGTCCTTATATTCAAGATAAAATAGCGATGGTGTCTTAATTAGCTCCTTGCTTAGGAGGAAACAGAGTTATCCAAGCCAGTAGGAAATGAAAAATCAAACTCCTCGCTCCTCAACCCTTAGATGCTTTAATGATCTCAATAGTCACTTGAGCCAGACAGCTGAAAAGGGAACCAGCTGGAAGCAAAACCAGGGTAAATTGGCAATTACCAGACTCCTTCATTGTATGAAAATGGCCTGGTTATTTGTCAGACTTTTAGCCCACTCAGGATCTCTCAATCTCTCCTTTATTCCTCTTGAATGGTGAAAACCTGGGTGAGAAGGATGGCGAGGGAGAGAAACAAATCCCTGGCCCTCAAAACCTCACCTGTGGCCTGGCATGGAAAGTGGGCTTGCCTTTCCAGAGAAGACAGTGTGCCTTTGCTGAGAAAATAGGCCAGTCCAAACAGTTGCAATGATTCTTTACTTCGCTCATGCTCCAGCTTGTTCCTCAGCTGTGAAACATCATGCTTTAGAAGAAAAAACACGATGCTTCCTTTCTCTCGCACTTACTGTGTGAACGTGCAGAAGGTCCCATGTTCTTCCCTGTTCTTCAAATACACTGAATTTGTGGAAGACAGCATTGCTTTAGCTCCATCTTGGGGCATGAAAAGAAACTAGATCCAAACCGACAGATTCTCAAAGAATGATTTAATGTATCACTGGAGAACTTGTCTCCACAGTATTGTAACCTGACTTTTTTTTTTTTTTTACAGTTTTTTTTTAATTTATTTTATTTTATTTTTTATTTTATTTTATTTTTGGCTGTGTTGGGTCTTCATTGATGCGCGCGGGCTTTCTCTAGTTGCGGTGAGCAGGGGCTACTCTTTGTTGCGGTGCGCAGGCTTCTCATTGCGGTGGCTTCTCTTATTGTGGAGCACGGGCTCTAGGGTGCGCGGGCTTCAGTAGTTGTGGCACGCGGGCTCAGTAGTTGTGGCTCGCGGGCTCTAGAGCGCAGGCTGAGTAGTTGTGGCGCACGGGCTTAGTTGCTCCACGGCATGTGGGATCTTCCTGGACCAGGGCTCGAACCCGTGTCCCCTGCGTTGGCAGGCGGATTCGTAACCACTGCGCCACCAGGGAAGGCCTGTAACCTGACTTTTTGACTGAATCTACAGAATTGTACATGTAAATCCTGGCAAGGAACACCCTTGCATGTGGCTATGGTTCTGCAAAGTCCAAACCACTTCTCTCCTTTCTCTTCCTTGATTTCTAGTGTGGTTTCAAAGTAGCTTCAGGGGAATTCCTGATGTCTGAGTAACTATGCCGTCCTCAGGCCCTTCTCAACCCTCTTGCCTCCACCCCTTTCATCTTGAGCATCTTCACCAGGTGTGAGAAGATAGAGACACAGACAGTTAAAACCTTTTGGAAGTTTTGCCTTGCTTCCTACAGACACAGTCATGAACAGCCACTGTTTTTAATTTTCAAGAAGGAAACAAACATATATGCAGGAGCCATTTTCTATTACTGTATAAGAACAGTAAAATACTATAAAGTGGGTTCTCAGCATTTTAACAATAAAAAGCAGTGAACAATACTTTAATAGTCACTATAGAAAGCAGCCCACTGGACTGTAATTCTTAATAGTTATTTATTGGGCACAACAGAATATAGAACAGACTGTTCTGGATGAGAGATTTCTATAAGAGTCAATTCCAAAAACCAGTCTGGGGTGCAAAGTAAAGCTTGCTGGGCTGTAGTAGAATAGCAGAAGCAGGTCCTGTTGGCAGTGGTTTAAAGGAGAGCAAGGCTGGATAGAGGCTTTATAGATGGTCACACTAGTCCACATGGAGTGGGAGAAGAGGAGATTTGTTCTCAAAGATGAAGTGTCTTCTCTCTCAGCTCTTGTGGCTCCAAAACCTTGAGAGTCAACTTACTCAAGGATGACTGAGTTCCAGATGACTGGCTTATACCATTCCAAATCTGAACTGTACCAAAATCCAAGCCTGAACTGCCTGTTTTTTTGCATAGGGTATCTCCTTGGTCAGGAGATCTATTCAGAGAAACAACTTACTGGATAGATTTTATATCACAGTAAAATTTAATGATGTAAAATCAGAATAAAGAAATCATGGTAGCTCTAAGAGGTCTTGTCATCTCCCTAATGGAACAACCTCTACTGCCTAAATATTCCTTGCCAGAGCTGTGCCCAGTTATCTGAAGTCAGAACATCCTGTCCCTGGAGAGTGCTGGATACTTGATGCAAAGAGACGTATAGTAACCAAGCAAAGGGGGATCCCTTTTTGAGCTTATGCCTACCTCGACTTGAGAAGTAGGCAAAGATGAAAGGACCAGTAGGGACTTGTGAGAGAGCAACAGCTTTATAAGAGGAGCTGGAAGTGTCCAGCCCATCTCAGTACTGGGTATGCAATAGGTCTTTCTTTGACTTTGGGTGGAGTGGTCAATGAGTTGATGTACTAATTAATTCCTTTCTAAACCATTTCCACCCCAACCACATTTTATTCATCATTTCTTATCACCCCTCTTTCTTCCTCAGGTATTTATTAACGATAGAATTAGGTGCTATTTTAGTTACTCATTTGTGAATCCAGAGGTCTGTAAGCATCTTTTTGTCTTACTATTTCCGACTCTGTTTATGTCTTTTTAAGCCAATGTACACCCTAGGTCTGAACTTGGCTCTTTTCCAAGAGACATCAATCTTTTTACATCACAGAAGGACCTTTTCCTCAAGACTATTCAAGTGAACACACTTGTACTGTATTGCAGCTTCTCAAGATGTCTAACGTACTCTCCCAACGTTCCTTAGAACAGTTAGTATGGCCACCTCGATACTACGGAAATGTGAATTTCAAATCATTGGAGTATAAAATTTATTACACCAAAACATTAAGACTTTAAAACAGCATTATCAAATAAGGAGCCCAAATAAAATTATTAAGTCAGAAAGACAAACATAATTTATCTAATTCACATGAGGGAGGAACTAGATTGTTCTGCTTAAGTAGCCAGATGTGATGGAAAGAGAACTAAAAGTAGAAGTGGAAAGGGAAAGAGACATCAATATAATTCATTACCTGTCCATTATGTTCCATGTCCTTTAATTTATTAATTTCCACGTGAAGGCTGATATTTGGCTGGGTAGCAATTATGCATCAGTATGGTCAAGCCAATTGTTTTCAGCAGGTGTTGCTCTGATTGGTCAGTGCCCATGCTCTACCAGTTGTTAAATACTTGGACTATCATTTAAAACCACACCAAGCCTACAAGATAGGTATTAGTCATAGAAAGTAGTTATTTTTGTCTATATTTCAAATAAAGTCTCAGGAAAACTAAGAGGATCTACAGCAAACAGTGGAGCTTTATGTGAATTATCTCATTTACTCCTTTTTGAATGCCACTTATGAGGTATTGTCCCAGTTTTACAGATGAGGAAGCTGAGGCTCAGAGAGATTAAGTAAACTGCCCCCAGGCTGCACAGGTGGAAGAGCAAGAGCTCCAATTCAAGCCTAGATCTATCTGACTCAGAGATCCATTCATTTCATTATACCACACTGCCTTCAAAGGTCTTTTCCTAAATTGCCACTGCGCCAGCTCTATGTCCATAGGTAAAATGTTCTGGGTTCCTAGTTTTGCATTGTTGGTCTCGGTGATCTCTAAGTTTCCTTCCAGTTATAAGCATGTATGCAAAGGTCGAAGTTACGGTCTTTGTTTAAGGATTCAACAGGCATTTGTGTATACTCTAGTCATTCGGATGTAGAGAGTGCTTCCATTAGATAGTCAGTTGCATCATTTTCCTTGACAAGTTCTCTCTTGTACAAAGAGAGGAGAATCAGCTCAACAACTCTGGCTGGGTATGTACAAGTTTGGCCTGCAGGAATTGAGCTTATTGAACTTCCCAGGACGCCAAAGACCTTTCTGGCTTCAGTGTTTATCGTGCACACCATCACTTGTGAAGAACTTTTCTCTGTTTTTTTTTTTTTTTCACTAGAACCAAATCTTGAGAAGTCTAGTAATATAGTGGAATGGAGACTGGATAAGCAATCAACACGAGAAGACCTGGGTTCCAGTCACAGTTCTTCTATTACCTAGCTGTGGATGCTCAGGCAAGGGTTTCCCCTTCTCTTGATCTTTCATTCTTTAACCCCCATAGGGTTACTTTGGATATCAAATGAGAGAATGATGTCAAAGTGGTTTTTAAGCTATTTTCCTTCAGAAATACATTATGGCATTCAACATTTGATTAGTTGCAGAATTCCTTTAAAACCACAGAATTGTAGCATGGAAATAGGTCTTAAGTATCTACTTCAGTGATTAGAAAAATATTTTATAAATAAAACCCTTATTTCAATAGAAACCTTATTATAAACAGCAATAAATAAAAGCAGGATTTAGCAGCTCTAGTTAAGCAAAGGTGCATGTTCTCAATTCTGCTCTTCTTGACCCTCATAAAGTCCCATGAGACCCCTGCTCAAAAACCTAGGTTCCCACAGAAACTCCATTTGAAAATCATTTATATGATCCACACCTTCATGTTCAGATGGGCCTGAGATCCAGAGAAGGAAAGGGACTTGCCTAGTGCCATCCAACTCTTAGGAGGGAAAGCTGGGACTAGAAAGCAAACAGCACACATACAATATGGCAATGTATTTTTCTTATGTGGTGGTAATTTCAATCAGAACATAAGCAAGGATATTGTATCGGACATAAAGTATCTAAATTAGGGTAAATACACTTTAAGTAGGTTGTTTAGATTCAGATATTTTGATGTGAAAATATTTTGGCCATAAGAACAAACAAGTGAACAAAAACCTTTCAGCTTAAATAAAATATTGTCGAGCAGTTTTCCCAAGGCTTACTTCATCCCAAACCCTAGTTGTATCAAATAACTGGTCAAAATGGAAATAGAAAATGTTAGGTTCTCATTTTTTGAAGTCAGTTTCATATTTTATTAATTTTCTATGAACTTTATCAAAGTAAGCTCAAAGTATAATAATATATGCACACAGTAATAAATCAAGGCATGCAGAAGAATTTGTGATGAAAAGCAAGTCTCCCTTGGGCTTCCCTGGTGGCGCAGTGGTTAAGAATCTGCCTGCCAATGCAGGGGACATGGGTTCGAGCCCTGGTCTGGGAAGATCCTACATGCCGTGGAGCAACTAAGCCCATGCGCCACAACTACTGAGCCTGCGCTCTAGAGCCCGCGAGCCACAACTACTGAAGCCCATGCACCTAGAGCCCATGTTCCGCAACAAGAGAAGCCACCACAATGAGAAGTCCATGCACTGCAACGAAGAGTAGCCCCCGCTCGTGGCAACTAGAGAAAGCCTGCATGCAGCCAAAAATAAATAAATAAAATAAATAAATTTATTTTAAAAAAAAAGCCAGTCTCCCTCCCCATTCCCCAGTGCCACTCCCCAGAAGCAACTTATTTAACAGTTTCCATTTGTATTTCCTGGATGGAGCCAAGTTCACAGCATTCATTACGCGCTGGAATAGAAGGGCTTACAAGCGACAGTCACCAGCTATATTTACCATAGTGTTCTTCCTGTTTATACCTCTCTCTGGTCCCCCAAGATTGAGATCCTTGAGGTTGAAGCTGTGGTCCTCTGTAATACCCAAAGGAGAGCCCCACCTTAATCCTTGGGAGGCAACAGTTGAACTAAGCCCTGGACTGTCTTATTTATTCTTAGATTCTGAGGACTTAGCACATAGTTCTCAATAAATGTTGAGAATTTAATTGATTAATTGATGAGTTAACCAGCAAAGGTCTTAAGAAAATAGTACACTATCACTTCACTAAAGTGTGTACCTCAATTCCATGACTGCAGCACTGTTGGCAACCACTGGTAGTGACCAAGACAGAGTAGTCATATATTATCATTCCTATGGCCCTAAGCAACTAGCCTGTAAGGAAAGACATAGAAACCTGTGTGTGGAGGTAGGTATTGACACTGACCTTGGCTAAATCCAGAAATCAACCAACAAGTAATAACTGCTATAACAACATTCATTTATTGAGTGTCTAACACAGCACATATAGGATCTGGGATAAGCATTTTATGTGTGTTATTGAGTCCTATCCACAACTCTAGGTACTAGAGTTAGGTACTAGTGAGATAGGTACTATTGTTATTCCTATCACTGATGAGGAAACTAGATGCAGACAAAGAATGGATCCTGAGCAAGGTAATACAGTTAGTATAAGTGATGGAGGGTGGGGGGTGGGTTCAAGTCTAGACAGTTGGAATCCGGAGCCTATGTTCTTTATGTTTTAAAAGCACATACCATAGTGTCTTTCACATAGTGGATGATAAATATATATTAATTCTCTTCTGGTCTTACTGGAAACAGGAAATATTTGGACAATTATAAGTCAGGGAGGTAAAGAAAGGGGAGGAACTCAAACACTTAAACACAGAATCAGATCATATTGAGGGGAATACATGTTGATCGTCAAGTCAGTGTCTTGGAGCTGGCTGCCTTCCTGCCATAGGACTTCATCCAAATCTACACCCACACAAGCCATGTGTCTACTCCCTCCTGTATCTTATTAAAGGCCATGCTGATGATCCAAAGAGAATGGTAAAATTATGTTTGGGGAGAAGACTGCCTGGATACACTTGGCTAGGGCAGAACTTGCCTGTCTGCAGAAGTTTTCTGAGTCTCCTTCCAGTAAAACAGTGAATTCTGCTTCCTATCCTCTCAGGATATAATCTGTAATGGAGCTGCATTTGGTTGCACTTTATACTCTCTAATGAACTTTTGCAGATGTTATCGCATGTGATCCTCACAAGAGCAAGAACACAGAACACAGAACATTCATTCAGTAAGTATCTAATTCATCCTACTATGTGCCAGGCCTTAGGCTAGGCCTTGGCTTAAGCATATGAATAAGGTTAACTCTTAGTCATGCTTCCAGTCTCAACATAAATGTCATATTTTTCAGAGAGGACTTTGCTTTTCTCCCCCACTATCATCATATCCTGCTTGTATCCACCATAGGACTTAACACAATTTAACTATAGATTTATTTATTTATTGTCTGTTTTCCCTACTTGCATCACAAGCTTCAAGAGGGTTGAGATTTTGTCATGTTCCTCTACTGAAGCCTCACACATAGCACAGTGGGAAAGAGTTCACGTTCTGGTAAAGGGAAACAGACAAGTACACACATAAGCATAATAAACTAGTGTTGATGCCTTGGAAAAAGTCTGTTTAGAGTAGGGGCCTAACAACAAGAGGAACAAATTCTATTTCTATGCCAGAAAAAGCTTCCCTGATGGGGTTACACTTGAGCTGAATGTTGAAAGATTATAAGGCAACCATGATGGGTAAATATCCCCCCAAAGAGAAAGCAACATAGACAGTAGCTTGGAGAGATAAAACAGCACACCGCATTATAGGAACTATAAGTATTTTGGTAATTTCTAGAGCAAGTGAGAGTGAAGTGAAGGGTGTGAGTTGGTGAGAGATGAGCTTGAAGAAGTCAGCAGGAGAGAGATTAGCAAGAGGACCCTAAATGCTATACTACCCAATTTGAACTTTTTTCCATTCACAATAACAGCTACCATTTGTTGACTACTTCCAGTCACAATAATAGCTACTACTGATCAACTACTAACTTTGAGCTGAGTACTTTACACATTTTTTTTAAAAACCCTTTGTTATGAAAAATTTCACACATATATGAAATAGCATGATATAATGAACTTCCATGTACCCATTACCCAGCTTCAACAATTATCAGCTCATGCCAGTCTCTCTGGTTATCTGTTACTGCACAAAAAACTACCCTCCACACCTAGTGCCATAAAATAACACCCATTTTATTATATCCCATGATTTGGGGGGCCAGGAATTTGGGCAGGGCAATTCTGCCCTTTATAGCACTGACTGAGGCCACTCGGTAGTACTCACTGGTGGATTTGCTGATCTGGAGGGTCCAAGACAGCTACACTCCTATGTTTGGTGGCTTGATGGGAATGGCTGAGATGAGCTAGAATGTGGACTGGAGTATGTAAATGTAGCCTCTCTGGTATGGCGATCTCAGGCTAGTCAGACTTCTTGCTGGTTTCTCCCTGAGCAAGTATCTCAAAAGAACTAGGTGAAAGCTTCAACACCTCTTCTGACTTTACCTTAGAAGTCACACAGCATCACTTCTGCCATGTTGGTTATCAGTGAGTTATAAGGTTATAAGCGCTAAGATTCAAGGGAAGTAGAATTAGATTCAATCTCTTAAAGGTTGCCTCTGGCAACCACCAATCTGCTTTCTGTTTCTACGGTTTTACCTATTCTGGATAGTTCATATAAAGGAATCATGCGACCTTTTGTGTCTGGCTTCTTTCACTTAGCATAATGTTTTCAAGATTCATCCATCTTGTAGGTGTATCAAGTCATTTATTTCCTGTTATGGCTGAATAAAATTCCATTGTATGGGTATACCGTACATTTTGCTTATCCATTCATCAGTTGATGGACATTTGAGTGGGTTTTTTTCCCCACTTTTTGGTTATTATGAATAATGCAACTATGAATGTTCCTGTATAATTTTTTGGTAACCTTTTGTGTCTGGATTCTTTCACTTAGCATAATGTTTTCAAGATTCAATGAGTGTTTGTTTAGGCTCTCATTTTAAAGTGGGGAGGTGTCAAGGACACGTAGAAGAGCATGTGGGATGGGAGATATTGTTGCAGCCATATTTTGAAAACACAACCTGCCACTCCAGTCTTGTTTCATTTCTATCCCCGCCACACCCTCCCCACCGTCATGGACTATTCAGAACTAAATCCCAGACATCACATTTTCATCTGCAAAAATTTCTGCATATATAGACTAAGTTAATCCTCACCCGGCCCCTACGAGGTTAGAAGTTTTTATTGCCATTTTATGAATGGAGAAACTGAGACCAAGAGAAGTTTGAATCACTTGTCAAAAATCACAAAACTTGTAGGTGGTTCAAGCAAGACATGCCTATTTCATAATAGGGAGGAATTTAATATAGGGAAGTAATATAATCAGCTTAGCCTATTGAAAAGATCTTCCTAGTTGCAATGCGGAGGTGGATTGGAAAGGGCCACCCACAGCTGAGACAGAGAAACCAGCTAAAAAGCTCTAATTAGTTTAGGTCACTGCTTCTCATATTTTAATGTACATGTGAGTACCTAAAGATCTTGTTAAAATGCAGGTTCTGTTTTGGTAGATTTGGAGTGTAGCCCAAGATTCTGCATTTCTAGCAAGCTGCTGCTTGGCTGCAGACCATATTTTGAGTAGCAAGGGCATCATAGGCTAAGGATGATAAAAGTGTTGAACTAGGGAGGTGATACTGGATCACTTCCAGTAGCAGAGGTAGCAGAGAAAAGAAAATAGAATCTACAGAGACTGTTTATCCACAGGTATACCATCCTCATTTTCCAACTGAGTCATAGGGAGGGTTAAGGTAGCTCAAAAATCATATACTTAGTTAGCAATTAAAATTATGACCAGAACCCAACCCTGCTGACTTCTCATCACATTTATTTGGCCACCCAAGGGAAGCCACACAATACAGGTACAAAGCATTAGTGTTCCAAGTAAAATCAAACAATGAAGGTCTTTTACCAATGCATTGCACACAAAATTGCTCCATTTAAAACTTATCTCCCTTAAAATGATGTATTTAACTATATTAATTGAAAATACAGCAGCATTTATGGTGTTTAGTTAAGAGTACTATGATATCCAGGAGTTATGTTACTGGGTCACTGGGCACTTCTATCCTGAATTTGATTGAGGGAAGACTTTATAGAGGGGTGAGATTTAACCTGGATCGCACAGGATGGGAAGGATCTAGACAGGATGAAAAGAATGAAAAGAATTTGGTATATATATTCTTAAAGAGAAGTAGTATGATACAGCAAAACACAAACAAACAAGCATAAAATCTACACTGGGCTGAAGGTTGGGGCCTAGGCCTAGTTTCACTCAGCTCTGCCACTGGTCACGGGGAAGTTGTTTAAGCCCTTAGTCTCAGATTTCTTTCTCCAAGAAAGAAAAAACTAGACTTTATGACTTTATAACATTGAAATTCTGTGACTATTCAAATTCCTCTGGGGATAACCAAGTTTTAAAAGGGGACAAGTGTTTAATGTACCTCAGTTACCTGGCAAAGGGAAGTAATTTTGAGGAGCATTAGTTAGAGCTGCAGGAATGGGAGAGTAATAGTTCAGAGGTCTTAAAATTACTCTTTGAAAGCAGCTGCCACAGAAGGCTGGTCTTGACTACAGCTACCAAGTGTGACTCTGGGAAATGTAAAATTATGCCATCATTCCTCTTCAGGATAGTTGTTTAAATAGCCTGAAGATCATCTGTCTGAATTAAATTGGGAAACTGTGCTGTAAGGATAAAATGTTTTCCAGCTTCAAACAAATGTTCATTTTCTGAAGTATCCAAACACTACAGAACTTCTTTAACCGGAAAGGTGCCTCCCTCCCCCCTATTTCCTTTCTCTGTCTCTGTCTCTGTCTCTGTCTCTCTTTTTCTCTGGGGTTTGCAAGTTAGTGAAAGGCTATTTTTTAACTACAAGTTGAATGATGCCATCTGCTGGTTGAGGGGGCAACACTCAGCTGGAGCAAGGAAATTTTTCTGCCAGATTTACAACCAAAAAAACACACACAACTACAGGCACCAGATATACAAACCAAAAACAACTTAAACATTTTTATGACTTATTATTTTACCCACTAATGTATTTTTTCTGATATAGGTAAAATGTGATTATTTTAGAAAATTTGTAAAATCTGGAAAAACGGATGTAGGAAAACACCAATTTCCTGTAGTTCCCAAATTCTAACACATGATAACGCATTTTTGCCAACTTTGTTTAATGCATTTTTTACACTATTCTGGTTTCCATTCAAAAGGCATTTTTTTCCATGATGCTGACTTTCATTCAACAAATATTTATTAGCACCTTCTATATACCAAGTTATTTTGTTAGGCACTGGAGTGAGGAAAAAAAAGAAAGTCCTTGCCCTGTCCCTTGTGCTTACATTTAAAGGTAAGGGTGACAATAAACAAATGAAGATATAATTAAATGTTAGATAACGATAAACTGTGTGAAGAAAAAGCAAATATGATAAGGGGACAGAGTGATTGCAGTGTTATTTTAGAAAGGTAGTCATGGAAGGTCCCTCTGAGGTGGTGGAAGAAGTGACTTTTGAACAGGAACCTGAATGACCAGAGGGAGGAAGCCACGCAAATGTCTAGGGGGAAGAGTCTTCTAGGGGGAAAAGTGTTCTAGGCTGATGGAAAGGCAAGTGCAAATGCTCTGAGGAGGAGCATACCTACACTGTTAGAGGCATAACAAGGAAGCGAGTGTGGCTGGAACGGTGTGTGGGAGAAGAAAACTGGAAGGAAGGGAGATAAGAGCATAGCCAGGGATCACATCACAAAGAGGTGAAATCACGCATAGACAGCTTTGTAGTGTTTTCCCTCATTTAAGCCCATTTATCATAACAGAGCTGCAGTTTGAAGAATGGGCAGAATCCACAGTCAGCAAAGGAGCGAAAGAACATCCCAAAAGAGACAGTAATATTGAAGCAAAGACCTGAATGCTAAAGAGGTTAAGAGTATGGGCCCTGCAACTTGAGAGATCTGGGTTCAAATGCAGCTCTGCCACTTCTAGTTCTACCATAATTCCCCCTTCCTCAACCAATAGACTGTAATCAGTTGGTACATCCCAGGCTCCATCTCTCAGAAACCTGAGATCAGATGAAGGTGGCTGCATTAATAGAGCTCTGTAGATGCAGCCCAGCAGAGGGTCCTCCAACATCTACTATTATATGCTGGATAGAGTATTAGAGTGGATATGTAGTAGAGGGGAGAGAGGGAGGGTGTTTGACATATGCAGAAAGTAAAAAGCAGAAAGACTGAAACAGATGGAGAGAGGGAGATGGGGGTAGGCTCTATAATTTCACCTGTTCTTCAGTAGGAACTTTAGTTACCACTAAGGAGTGGTATACTGTACAACCTGAAACTTTAGCATGCATCACCGATTGCTGGGGCCCACACCCAGAGTTTCTGATTTAATAGGTCTGGGGTGAGGCATGAAAATTTGCAAGTTCCTAGGCGATGTTGATGATCAGCTGGTTTGAGGACCTCACTTAGAAAGTTAATACTATGGTTGGTGCCAAATGGGGCAAAAATGGAAAATTCAGTCAGCCTGTTTCTTTGTTCATGCACTGACAAATAGCTAGAGTGTTATTCTCTTGGCATTGATCAAACTGGTTGTTTATGCTCCTGTACTTCAATGTTGCTCAAGGTACAGAGGGAGAGAGTTGTGAGTTATACAGCTGCTGTTTAATATAGAAAAGAGACCATTTGGTTCTTAGAAAACATTGCTAGGTTCATTGGCTTATGCTATTTCTCTTTACCCATTATTATTCATCATTAAGCAAGACACTGAAAACAGTATATATCTAGCCCATATTCTCTGTTGATAAGGGTATGAGAAGACAAGCCTTTTCCTATTCTGTACATATTCTGTACAGCAATTTATCAATATGTATAACATTCTAAATAAGTACTATTTTGTTTAGCAATTCTACTTCTAGAAAATGATCACATGGAACGAATTGGGATGTGTTGCAAAGATATAGGTACATGGATGCTCATCACAAGTTTAATTTATAAAAATTCAAACTAGAAACAGCCTAAATGTCTAGCAATTGGGAACTGGACCGACACTGTGGAAAGCTTTACTGTGGAAGAAATCTTAGTGTCAAGAAGAGAAACATGGAGGTAGATATTACAGCTGTTACATGTATTTTGGGTATTTTGTGTTTTCTAAAATTTCTTCAATGAACATGTATTGTTTTTGTGATCAGAAGAAACATTCTTTCTCCAAATCACTTAATACAAATTACATTACAAAGGTTGTACTTTGTCATTCGCTCTATTCAAAATTAGGAATTTGCAGCAAAACTACAGCAAAGTATACACACTTTATTTTTTTATTTTATTTTTTTAAATTCTGTTGTGTTTGAGCTGTTTTATTATTTTGGGTTTTGTTTTGTTTTTGCAGCTAGTGTTACCCTAACTAACAGCAATTGAGAGGGGAATTCTCTGGAGAATTTGAATTTTTTTTTTTTTTTTTTTTTTTATGGCTGTGTTGGGTCTTCGTTTCTGTGCGAGGGCTTTCTCTAGTTGTGGCAAGCGGGGGCCACTCTTCATCGCAGTGCGCGGGCCTCTCACTATCGCGGCCTCTGTTATTGCGGAGCACAGGCTCCAGACGCGCAGGCTCAGTAATTGTGGCTCACGGGCCTAGTCGCTCCGCGGCATGTGGGATCTTCCCAGACCAGGGCTCGAACCCGCATCCCCTGCATTGGCAGGCAGATTCTCAACCGCTGCACCACCAGGGAAGCCCTGAAGTATACACACTTTAAATCAAAGTGATGATTGTTTTGTTTCCCAACATAATGTCATTAGTAAGAGACTCTTTACCATCTGCTAATTTGGTTCAGAAAGCAATGCTATAAATGAGCCCAAATGAGTTGGGATTAGAACCCAACTTCTTCTATATTTCTATACTGTATTTCATTTTCCTTGCCCAAACAACTATTAAATACGAAGACAGACTTTATGAAATTAAGCTAAAACCCACCAACATAATTATAAATACCAAATAATTATAAACCAATTTTTCAGTGTACTATATAGCAATAGGCTTAACTGGACACAGATGGGGTTCAAATTACACTTTGATAATCTGTACCAAGATCATTATTACTTTGGACCCAAGTATTAATGAACAGGAAAAAGGTCACATTTTTATTTAAACTTTATTAACTTTAATGTGTTCACAAAAAATGACAGTAGAACAGTTTAAAGTTCTTACAAATGCTTGTCAAAAGTAAAAGCATAAATTCCTAGAAAAATGTAAAAGCTCAGGTACAAATTTAGCATTTTAAAAATCAAAGAGTAGAATTTAATCTTACTGACTGACTTTTGAGGCACAGAATATTTAGTTATAAAAGATATCAGTTACTTTGCTCTACTGTCAAAATAGTCTACTTAGGAGTCATATGTGGGTTCTAGAGCTCAAAGAATAAATCAAACCAAAGCAAGAAATTCTCTAATGTCAAAAAGACATGTAATTCTGAAAAAATAGCTGTTTTCCTAAAATCTCTCACTGTAAATCACCTTCCTTCTTGCTCACCTTTCTGTTCTTTTATGCAAACAAAGCTAAACATTTTTTCTTTTATGTAAACACTTAGTTTTGACAGATTACTCACATCAAAGCTTACCTAAGGAAAAATACATCAACAAAAGCAATAAAAAGTTAAATGTTGAAAAAATATGTATGCTCTTGCATAAAATTCACTACAATATCTGTTAACAGCAAATCTTTAAGAGGAAAAAACTTTTTAGTCTTCAAAACTGACAACTGTTCCTGGTTCTTTCTTCCTTTTCAGCACGGAGAATCTCTCATTGAGTGAAAGCCTAGTCTGTGAAGGAGAGAACAACTGTATGACCTCAGAACGTTAACAATGTTACAAAGTACTCATGAAACTTGGTTACTAAAAGTAGACAGGGGATGGTTGGAGAAGACTGTGAGTGACAAAAATTTTAAGAGTGAATTTGAAGAAACTGCACAGAGCTCTTTTCTGTGATCCTGGAAGCAGGAAGTAGTTTGGTCTATGGTGTATCACTGAGGCCACCTCTTGGTTCTTACAGGCTAAACAGTGGCATCAAAGAGCTTTAATTGAAGAGGTAGGGAAGAAAGCATACTATTACCCCACAGAATAAGTGGGTAAGCTTCCACAGAGGAATGAGGGTCAGGTTTACTTCTATGGGGTGGAGATTAAATGCCTCAACTATGCCCAGGAATTTGGTAATCTGCCTTGTGAAGATACCCCTATGCCCAAGTGATTTCCAATTGGTGTTATTTAGTCTATAACCAGATAAAATATCTCAAAGATCTCCCAAGACTTAACTTCTAGTTTCATCCTTTTATAGACTGCCACTGAGCCTAAGTTTCTTTCTCCATCTTCAAGAAATATCCTTTTCAACACCACCCCAAAACCTAAATCAGAAACCAGATTGATACCGCTCTGAGGCCCAAGTGAGCTATATCCATTACTCTATACTGCCTATTTTCCATGTATAGGTCATATACTTTTAAGCAAATCACAATTAATCTGAATGTGTATGGAATAGGATGCTCTGGCTAATTTAACCTGTTGCTAACTGAAGGCTGGCAGATAACTCTTTTGGTTTCAACCCCCACTGTGAAAATCACTAAAAATACATTAGTATATTATTTTGCTTTAGTACGTAGTCTGGTAAACATGGTTGTCTTCTTGGCAAGCGAGAACCATGTTGAGCCTGAAGGCCACCACAGATGTAAACACATAGTACATTGAGCTACATCCATGTGTAACTTGAAGTTCATTTAAAAAATAAGTAATTGAGGTTGGCTTATTTCGTTGACCTCTGTGTCTTTTACGAAGATGGAATACAGGGAAGAAATTTCTTGTGTATTGGGGGCTCCAAATAGGCTCTGGTTAAACACATTTTTTCCTATAGATAAAAGATACCCTTGTATATACCTAAAAGAGACGTGAATTCTTTACCATCTCATGAACAACACTATCATGCAACTCTATTATATTTACCTGATTACCGATTTTGCTGAAGTTACATTTCAGGTGTATTCCTTTGAGCTGGTGCTGAGAACTCTTGGTTGCAGTATACATAGTGTTTAGGAATGAAACTTTAACCTCATGTCTCATGTGTCTGTCAATTAAGCATAATGTTTCAATTAAAATATATTTGACAGCCATTAATTAGCTGAGTAATGTTAAGCCATTCAATTTAACGTCTCTAGGTGTCATTTTCACCAGCTATAAAATTAAGAAAGTATATTCAAGAATCTTCAAGTTTCCTTTTAATAGTATTAAGATTACAAGTACTGAATCTGGACTACAGCATCCAAGAGGATCACATGTAGGCATTAATCTAGCCTTTTTCATATTGTCACTTCAAAACCACTAGATGAGGTTTTCTGCTGTTTAAATGCCAAAGCAGTTTTACTATTATTTAAGTACGGTCATGCCTATAGGCATTTTGGAACAAAAGTAGCCAGTGCCTCCATATACAGAGAAAATGGATTAGTAGTTACCTTGGGCAGGGGGGCAGAAAGGGAAGGGAGTGAAGGGGGAGTAACTATTAATGGGTACAAACAGTTTCTTTTGGGGATAATGAAAATGTTCTAAAATTAGATTATGGTGATGGTGCTACAATTCTGTTAATATACTAAAAGCCAATGAATTGTATACTTTGAATGGCTGCTAGTGGGTGTGGTTTCTGCTTTGTATTATTATAACAGCTGTCCATGTAAATAAACAGTACAGAAGTTTTTGGTTTTGGTTTTTAATGGATGGCTAAATAGTTCAAGGGGAAAC
This sequence comes from Balaenoptera physalus, assembly GCF_965194825.1. Taxonomy (NCBI): domain Eukaryota; kingdom Metazoa; phylum Chordata; class Mammalia; order Artiodactyla; family Balaenopteridae; genus Balaenoptera; species Balaenoptera physalus. The sequence continues at coordinate 101,873,288 of NC_138903.1, read as the reverse complement.
GTTTACCACATGTAATGTCTTAGTTCATTTGGGCTGATATCACAAAATATATAGACTGGGGGGGTTGGTTACAAACAACAGAAATTTATTCCTCACAGTTCTGGAGGCTGGGAAGTCCAAGATCAGGGTGTCAGCACGGTCAGGTTCTGATGAATGCCCTCTTCCAGATAGCAGACTGCCAGCTTCTAGCTGTCTCCTCACAGGGTGGAGTGGGCAAGGGAGCTCTGTGGGGGTCTCTTTTAGAAAAGCACTCATCCCATTGGCTCCACTCTTATGACCTATTCACCTCCCAAAGGCCCTACCTTCTAACACCATCACATATGAATTTTGGAGGGACACAAACTTTCAAACCATGGCATGTAGTCACATTCTATCAGAGGTAGAGAACAAAAGCCCAAATGCTATGTGGTTATCTTGATAGTGTCAGCTAAGTTGCTGTGATCAGTGGCCTTAAATAAGTCAAGTATTTTTTCACTGTTGCTTTTTTTTCTGGTTATAAATACTGCTCCTACTAGGACCCAACTGGACCAAAAATAGTGTTTGATTTGGAAAAAAGAGAGAGAGTGCTCTGAGTAATTAAATAAATATTGGTTTCCTAATTAACTTTTAATCATAATTTCTCTCTCCTTTTCTTTACTTTTTGGATAGCATATCATAGAATGTGTACATGTTTTTTGACTTATTGAACAAAATATATTGCATTCTTAATTTTAAAACCAGGTAAGTGTAACATTCTGGATGTGGTAGGCAGAATTCTAAAAATGGCCCCCAAAGAGTTCTCTCAGGACTGTGAATATGATAGCACATGCATGAATATATTACCTTATCTGGCAAAAGAGATCTTATAATTTGTAAAATTACTAATAAATTGACTTTAGGTAGATTATGCTAGATTATCTGGGTTGGCCTAATCTAATCACATAACAAAAACAAAAGAGGGGGCAAAAGAGGAAGTTGGAATAATTCAAAGAGTGAACCAAACATGACATGCTGTTGGTGGTTTGACGATGGAGGAGGCCCCACATGAAAGGGAATTCAGGCTGCCTCTAGAAGCAGAGGGGCTGCTGGCTGACAGCAGCAAGGAAATAGAAACCTCATTCCCACAACCTCAAGGAAATGAATTTTCCCAACAACTAGAATAAGCTTGGAAGCAGATTCTTCTCCAGAGCCTCCACATAAGAGAGCAAGCCAGGGCCACAACCTTGTTTTCACCTTCGTAAGACCTTAGGTAGAAAACCAGCCAAGCATACCTGGATATCTGAACTATAGAACTGTGAGATAATAAATGGGTGCTGTTTTAATCTGCTGTTTGTGGTAATTTATTTAAGCAGTAGTAGAAAACTAATACTCTAGGCTTTTAAAGAATTTAACCTCATCTTTACTTGTACTTGTAGAGAGACAGTATCGTAGAACAGAAAGCCCACAGGTTTTGCAGCCACACAAGCCAAATTTGAACGTTATTATTCAAAATTTGAATTATATTATTAGTTGTATGACTTCAAGAAAATCAATACACTCTATTGAGCTTATTTTATTCATCTGTAATATGGAAATGTTCATACCTACTTCACAGGATTGTTGGGGATTAAATTAAATCACAAATGTAAAAGTGCTTAGCACAGTGCCTAGCACATAACAGGCACTCAGTAAATGCTAGCTATTATTATTAATCTGCTTCTATGTCCACAGCTCTTTCAACCCTTCCACAGATGTCTTTGGTTAGACCCATTTTAAAGGGAGTGTAATAGCAATCTTCCCTTCTCTGCTGTAGTTCTGAAAGGAAACACAAATGCTCCTGATAATCAATCACTGGCCAAAGTCCTCCATGATTAAAGGTAAGATCATTTGGAATATTGAAATTTACTTAATATATATTATTATTAAAGAGCAGAAGGATTTTAATCTTAAGATTGAAAATGAGGAATGGCTCCAAATTCTTCCAGGTGACAATTCTTGCATGCCTTAAGTAGAAAGGACACAACATCAAGACATTTATACTCACCATAGGAAAATGATGCAGGGGAATCTCAAACCAAAAGATAAAATCGAGCCAGAATTTTCTGGTTCTACGTTAGGATTGTTTACAGAAATTTTATGGATTGTTCAGAATCAGATTCCAGAGGCCCCTACTAGAAGTTATATTTATTCACTTTTGTTTCATTTTTCTCCTAAAACCAGTTAAATTTAGTAGTACAGATGTCTGTCTGCAATTACCTTCCACATCTTTGAAATTTTTCATAGGTGATGTGATCATTTTCCAGTGATATCTAAATGGGAAAAGTTGAAACCAATCATGCCAAAGCATTCCTTACTCAGCATAGGTGCTTATTTTCTATACTTTAAATTGACTAACATTTCAGTGACAGTAGTCTTTTTGCTTGATCCTCAGTCTAACATTCAATTTCAGATTTTTCTCCCCCATTCACAGATGCAAGAATGTCAAACACAGTGGACCCTTAGAGATCAAGCAGTCCAACCCCCTTACATAACAAATAAGGAAACAGAGATTCAGAAAGATCAAATGACTTCCAGTAGTGACCCAGAAGAAAACTCTCAAGATCTAGATATAGCCTGGATACACACACTACTTGTCTGCATCAAGGAGGAACATAATGACTGTAGATAAAATCCACAAGGTGTCCTTATAATCTTTACATAATAGACTTGTGACCTTGAGAAAGTCTCACTTCTACCCCAACACACTTCTCAAGTGAAAGTTAGGATTTTTTTCAATAATTAACTTAAATCCCTTATTCCTGTAATTACTTTGTGACAACATAGTTTACACCTACGTGTGGTCAATGAGAAAAACCAAAGCATAATCAAAACATTCCATTCAAATGTTAATTGGCCCAGGTCACTCCATAACTAAACTGGTTTCAGTGCATCCAGTTATATATAGCTGGTATTTGGTGGTCCAGCTGTTTTTATATGAAGTCCTAGCCACAGTTACAGTTTGGAGGTGGATTTGGTATTAAGAGCCTTACAAATAATACAGCAGCCAAGAAATCTGTAGAGCCAGTAGATTATAAAAGCAGAATAACACATGGAGGTATTCTTAAAAGTTAATGTTTACAGAGCAAATATTTTCTTGTTAGAAAGTTCATGTTTAGGTTGGAAGCAGATATTCATGTTTACAAGTAAACATGCTACTGAAGGCAGCCTTGAATTCAAGACGCATATGTGTCTAATGACAATGACTCCATGAGTTAAACAGAGCCTCACATACCCTTACCCCATACTCTACTGGCAACACTAGTTAACAGGGTGCTTCCCAAGAACTTAAGAAAGATAAGAACGCCACTAGAATGGATGTATAATGTATATGGAAACCAGTAGTAATCATGGCAGATTATCCAAGAGCTTAAACTAGGTGGTAGAGAAGCCAAAGTTGGAGAAGTGAGAATAGGAGCCATGGAAATACAGAAAAAAAGGGTAGGAATTAGAACTGGAAACTACTGGGAGAGATATTAGCTAATGTGATTATTTCTAAAATAAGTTGGTCAATGCCATTTCCTTCCTTAAAGTCTCTCAGTAGTTCTGCATTGTGCTCTGTATAGAATCCCTAGTTCTGCCCACACACTCTACACTTGAGCTCAATGAGTTTCAAACTAATTTTTAAAGTGAAAGAATCCCTAGTTCCAACAAAATCTTACTTGGTATCCCAATATGTAAAATACTGAAAAGCAAAACTGCCTTCTTTGGCTCCTGAGGCACCTCTTCACAACCCCTAGAACTCTGAAGTACACAGTTTAAAAACCACTGCAGTCTGGCCAGACTAAGCTAATTGCAGCTTACAAAATATGCCATGCTTTCTTTCACTCCTATACCTTTACACATGATGTTTCCTCTGACTGGAATGCCTTTTCCACCTTTTCTGCTTTGCTTACTCCTACTCAGCCTCTAGGACTCAACTCAAACACTATCTCCTCTAGGATGCTCCTTGACTTCCCTAGCTGGTTTGGGATTCTCTCCCCCATGCTGCCATAGTACCTTGGGCATACCTCTAAGTATTTATACTATGCTCCTCTCCCTCTCTCTCTCTCTCTCTCTCTCTCTCTCTCCCCCTTCCTTCCGTTCTTTCTTACTTCCTTAGTAAAGATTCTTTCTCAAGTACATAGCACATTTCTGACAAATAATAAGAGCTCAATAACTGCCGAATGAATAACTGAAATACTACAAAGAACTAGAGGAAGAAGGGGACTGAGAAAAGGCCATTGAATTTGACAAGAAACTAATAAATTTTTGATAGTAAAATTTAATAGAAAGGTAGGAACTGAAGTCAGATTCAAGAAATGAATGGACAAATAGAAACACCTGTGAGGTTTTAACTGCATCTGGAAGCCTGTTAGAGGTTTTGTTCCTATTTAAAGAATATTCATATTTGCCCTTATATTCCAGTGGGGATTTCTCACTTCACATTGAAAATCCCTTCAATAATGAACGAGTGTGTATACATACATATATATGTATGTGTGTATATATTTTTTTACATATATATATAAACTGAATCACATAAAATTAATTAGAATGTAAGAACTTTTACGGTTATCATGTTAATATTGCCACAATGAACACTGAAGGAATGATTATAATGAATAATATTATATATTCATCATCATAGTAATGATAAAATAATAAGAATTCCAATGTATAGAATGCTTACCACAATCCTGTTTCTAGCCTAAAATGTTTACATATATTTCAATTAATCATCACAACAACCTACGAGGTCAATATTGTTCCCATTTTGTAGCTGAGAAAACAGGCTCAAAGGAACTTGCCCAAGGTTCCTCAGCCACCATGTTTCATCAAATCTAAGATACCATGATTGTAACACGTACTGTTATTTTATGTACCACTAAAAAGATTTTAAGTTTTCAATTTAACTATACCATTAAATGCAGGACATTTCCTGATTTCAGAGATACTGAAAACTGGAAAAAAAAGCATGTCTTAGAATTGATCAAATATGAAATTAAGTGGTAGAAACATGATTCTATCCAAGTGTGAATCCGAAGTCCCTGTCATTAACTACTAGACCATAATACTTAGATTGCTTTAACCATCTCATAGATATCTTTCATTCTAATCTCATTTACAGGGGAACAAAACTAAGATTTACAGCAGGGGAGGTGACTTGCTCATGGTCATACACACAGCTAGTAAGTGGATTAGCCAGGCAGGTAAGCCAACTCTCTGAGACCCAGACTAGACCTCTTTACAGTATATCACATTACTATTTAAGCTAGCCTGTCTTTTCCTGCAGGTAGAAGTATTGGAAGAAATACCAGAGTGTCATGTGTAGGGATAAGTATTAGGTGTTTCATGTAGGAGCTACATCTACTCAATTTCATCTAAATACTTATGTCAAACACACATGTTCTGTATTAAAGATGGAAGTTTCCAGCAAAATGGACTTAATTGGCTTACTCAACATACTATTTACTTCATTTCTTGTAATTGCTGTTCATAGATCTTCAGTAAATAAATAGTAAAATAAAGACAATGTCCTGAGGATTCAACGGTTGTAAAAGATTGTTTAAAATACTACGTACGTGCTACTAATAAGTTTTATTTGTATCATTCTTTCTCAGTTTTGTCTAGTGCCCACTTAGAAGCTAAATAATATAAGGTAGGATGGGGGGTAATGGAAGAGGAGCAGGAAACGTTTTTGTGCAAGCAATTATCCAAAAGGCTGGAAACACTTGACTCATGAAGACATGTATGACATATGTGGCTTATTCCTACATTTGATGTTGGTAAACAGGTTTTAAAATATATTAATCATCAATATAAGTAGATGCCAACAAAGACGCAGGAAGAAAGCCTATTCAAATGAAAATCTGTAAAACCACACAGTTTCTCTGCTATAACTTTGAAAGTGCTGATACTTACACTTCGACTCATGTTCATTGTATCATTTCTTTGCTGCATCTGTCTCCGGAAGTATTCACTCCTTTTTTTCTTTGCAGAAGTCCTGATATGGATCATAAATGGTGATACTTTAAAAAGCAATCATTTATTTTGAAAGATCCAAAGATCTGATTTGTCGATTATAATCAGATTTGAATTTACTTCAAGAATTACTTGGAATGATGTAGTGGTAATGAGATATATCAGTTATCACTCTATAATTGGAGTTTAAACGGCAAGCACTCCAAAACTAAGCACCTCATTTCCTCTGAAGCTATTTTCTGTGTTTAGAAAAGCTTTCATCAGGTAGACAGCCCAGCTAATGCAAAGATATACAGATTTTGCCACTCATTTCTTGTAAGCTACTTAGCGGAGGTTACAAAAAAGTTTTTATTTTGTTAAGCTTCACTATTTACATATTACTCTAGCCAAGGAAGACATCTGACTGTGGATATAATTACCAAATCAGGAAAAAGGAGCAAAAGCTGAAATTGTTATCAGGTATCTTGGGGGCATCAAAAATACAAATTCACACCTTGTTTACAATAATAAATCCTCTTTAGAACTGTAAAGAATCATACTGGTTTTTCAAAATTGAAAAAAGTCATTGTAAGTCCCCATAAATAAACAATATTCCGAATATGCTACCATATTTTATTCCAGATGCTTGCCTAGTTACCTGTCTTTTGTTCAGACCACATTGGGCTTCTACACTGGTGACTTATTTTTTTTTTTAAGGTAGAAATGCCTTAAAAATTAAGGCAGAAGTTTAGCATTTCTGGTTTGTCTTTGTCTTCTGGTGAAGCTAGCCTGAGCGGTGCATACACCAACTCCAGGTCTTAAGGATATTATTAAACCTAACTGGTAAACATATATATATATATATATATATATATATATATATATATATATATATATTAGAATAGAAAGTTATGGAGTAGAAGAATTAATCTCTAAGGGATCAATTATCAAAGTATATTAATTTTCTGTACTTTATGTGTTCTTTAGTAAGAGTTCTACATTTGATAACTTTAACCAAGCAAGAATTACTTACTTGTGCTAAGGATACAAAAAAAATTATAATAATAGAAGATAAAGGAGAAAAATCTGAACAGAATTGTTCATTATGTTTTAAAATGCACTTGTAAAATGACAGAATATGTCATTGGAAAACAGTAAGTGGAATTTCAGTGCCTTAGTGGAAGTGTTATACCACTTGACAAACAAAAATGGATGTGTAAAATGAAGCAAAACATGAAAATCCCTGATAAATGTAGAAATAACTGCTTATCATCAGTGTTAAACATATGTTAATTTCTTTATAGCAAACTGTATACTGCTAATATAAGTAGGGTGGGGCCTTTAGCATTAAAACGGTGCCTACATCAGACATTGTCTATATACACAATAACCCACATATACATTTTGGAAATAATTTTTTTAGCTGAAAACTGCAACTCTATGCAGTTAATATGAGCTAAAGTATTTGACTAGACATTTATAGGCAATGCAAAATGAAGGCAATCACTGAGAAATTTAAATTAAAAATAATGTTTTTACTCAATTACCTAGCCAATTACAATAAAAATGTCTTGAGGTTTTTAAAACTCAAACAATCTGCAATACTGTTAAATTTCTCTGGTTCTTTTGTTAGGGCGGACAGACCTAGCCTAACAGTTTTATAAGGCAATAGTGAATATACACAATATTCAAAATATATTTAGGCTAGGGTTGCAACTATGCATAAGCTAGACCTCTCCTATGTTCTGATTTGTGGAAAGCAGAAAAGTTCAGCTGCCCGAAGATACACCTATTATTTGTCTGCTGAGGGCTCCTTGAAGACTCTTTAGAAAGGAGGTAGAGAAGGGAAACAGAGGAATTCATTATCAGAGATTATATATTATCAATCTAGCATAGTTCATTGTTAGATTAGCTAGCCTAGCAGGTTGGAAAGTTCAAAGAGAATGGGACACTGCGTCAATATATTTTGATTGTGGGAAAGGCTCAGTAGGAAAGATTGAGTACATTGGAGCTCTTCCAGGGAAGCTGACCTAGATGGAACAACTTAATTAGGGTAATTGGGAAACTGGATGATAGCTAGAGGGCATCAGTAAGTTGAAAGAATATTGATGCCATGAATACATCACCTCTATTCTATTAATATCTTTGTCCCAGTTCAATTCTGTTTCAACAAATACATATTTAGCCATTAAAATATAGATATATAAAGCATGCCTTTACATTTCCACATCACTCAGCACATTAATAGTTAAGTATTCATTATATTTTTACCTGTTAGATTCACACTCAATTTCTACTGCTGAGTATCTTTGATATCTCCCTGATTGGTCATGAGATCTCTCTGATTGACCACGAAATCTCCCTGATAGGACATTAGATCTCTTTGAACGGTCATGAGATCTCTCTGAGTGACCATGGGATCTCTTAGAGTGGTCACGCGATCTCTCTGACTGGCCATGAGATCTTTCTGTATAGCTACGAGATCTCTTTAATTGGCCATGAGATCTCTTTGATTGACCATGAGATCTCTCTGATCGGCCACGAGATCTTTCTGATGGACCATGAGATCTCTTTTCTTTGCCACGAGATCTTTCTGATCGACCATGAGATCTCTCTGATCGGCCACGAGACCTCTTTGAGTGGCCTTGAGATCTCTCTGATCGGCCACGAGATCTTTCTGATGGACCATGAGATCTCTTTTCTTTGCCACGAGATCTTTCTGATCGACCATGAGATCTCTCTGATCGGCCACGAGACCTCTTTGAGTGGCCTCGAGATCTCTCTGAATAGTGTGGATTTTCTTCTGATTGGCCTTGAGATCCTTCTGATTGATGTTGGTTCTTCTCTGATTGGCCTTGATTCATCACTTCTTGGGCTTTAGAATTTTCATTGCACTTCTCCTGCAAAGAACCGCAATTTTGAAAAACAAATGAAACATATACCCTATTGATTTCATTAACTCATAATGATATTTTGTTAAGACCATTTCTATGGGCAACTCTTTTTTTAGAATTCCACTGCCCCTACCTTTAAAGACTAAACAGTTTTCAGAACTAATATGTAGAAAGCTCTGATCTCTCATGGCATTGGCACAAAGAATATTATGCATATAAAACTTTAATAAAATGTTTTAAATATGGAAAATTAATTGCTTTGTGAATTTGAATATATTCCAAGGTCATACTCTACCTACCATTTTCTGGATCTATGTTTTACCTAAAGAAACAACCAATTCTGTGACTTTATAGTTGAGAGACAGAATATTTAATATTTTGTAGCACAAATCCTTAGAACCACAAGAAAGTGTTCAAAATCATACTATTTATTCTTCACCTGTTCAGGATCAGGTGAAAAAGAAACTATCAACTAACACCATATTGTAAATCAACTATACTTCAATTAAAAAAAACTTACAATAAATTATCTATCTCCTCTATATAAATTAATATTTAATTCTAGAGAGAAAGACAAATAAGTGAGGGGATAGGTAGCTATAAAGAAAGCAGAAGGTAGGCTTAATACTGTTAAAATAAACTGGCCTGACAACAACTCAGTCTTTCTACCTTTTCACTTTTTAAATCAAAAGGTCAGTGGAGTGAATCAGTCAAATGGAAATAATGAAACCCTTGACAAATCTCTATGATGCTACATAAATGTAAGTGGACAAAGTCATATGGACCATGCTAAGAAAACAAGCTTTCCACTAGCAAATAGTGCCTGGCAAACAAAACATGCCCTAGCTCTGACATTGTGACTTTGTAGTATAACACTACCAGAAGCTGAATGCAACTATTAAAAGGCAGGGGAGGTATTGGCATAAAGAATATTATTCACATAAAACTTTAGTAAAATAAAAAATATGACAAATCTGCTGCTTTGTTAAAGCATAAAGCCATAGTCACACTCCAGATTTTCCACTGTAAAACATAAATAAGGAGATTGGGTGGAATGCACATGTACATTTCCTTTTCTAAGTGACTAGTGTTGGGAACACAGTGGGTCAGCAGGAAGGATTGAGACCTATCTCCTAAAGACCCATATGAACCCAAGTACCTTTCCAAAGGAACTTGTAGTCTTTTTACACATGTTTATATAAAAAATAATTTCATCAAATTGGATACCACAGATTTCTACCTTTAGAAAACAACAGAAATTATCAAAAACAGAAACTTTCCTTATAAACAACAGAAACGATCAAAAAGAGCTGTGTTGAATAAATACAATTGTGTTTTACTGATATTAGGATTAAATCTTGTGAAATACAAAACTAGCTTATTAGAATTTCAAAGCATGATTGAAAGCTGTAATTGTTATTCAATTTATTGGTAGAATAATTATGTTTAAATTTTAATACATTTCTTTATTGCAGAGTACTTTTTTCCAGTGAGTTCTGCTATAATGACAGTCTCAAATATCTGAAAATTATGAGAAATAGAAAGATGCTTTCAATTGAAAATACTATTTTACAATATTCTTAGTTCATTTATGCGTTTCATTCTGTAATGTAAGCTCATGTCCTTCTTTCCAAACTTTATCAAAAACTTTCTCACCTTACAGATTAAATACCATCTCCTCCATCAGACTTTCACAAATCCCCTTAATCAGAATGAATTGCTGCATCCCCACAATATATAACTTATACCCTATTAGAACATGTATTGTAAACTGCCTGGCATTAAATTTCTTTCTTATCTTTTTTTCCCACCAACACATATAATATTTGAAGCAAGGCTGTTCTGGTACCTTGCATAGTGCCTAGAATAGACATTTAATTAATATTTGCTAAATCAATCCTCTAAATATTTGAATATGCAACATGTTCTCCTTCCCCCAAAATTTGCATTTATATAATTTGGCAAAAATGGTTTAAGCTCCCAGAACCAACATTTTTTACTAAATGACCACATAGCACTTTAAGAAGAATCACTTTATAGGGCAAGCTGAAACCATAGTATCAATGTTAACTTATGAATCTGGATATGAGCACCTCTCAAATTTCTGTCCAGTGACTGGCTCATCTATACAAGTTTAGAGGTGATGGATTTACCACCATAAAATGTACAACTATAGTAAGTCCCATCTGTTGGTTCCAGAGTTTATGTCATACACTAATGTCATCTGACTTCTAGTTTTTACAATTCATTCACAAGTCTACTAAAACTGTTTTTATACTAAAACTTAAGTTCAACGACTCTTATTGTACGAGGACAAAAATGAGAATGATTATACAAGACAAATCATGAAACCAATCATCTCTTTTGGCATTTTATAAATTCAAAATTTCTAGCAGTGATTGAAAATAGCAAAAATAAATGTTTATTAAAACAGTTACAGGGGCTTCCCTGGTGGCGCAGTGGTTAAGAATCCGCCTGCCAATGCAGGGGACATGGGTTTGAGCCCTGGTCTGGGAAGATCCCACATGCTGCAGAGCAACTAAGCCCGTGCGCCACAACTACTGAGCCCATGTGCCACAACTACTGAGCCTGTGCTCTAGAGCCCGCAAGCCACAACTACTGAGCCCATGTGCCACAACTGCTGAAGCCCGCGCGCCTACAGCCCGTGCTCCACAACGAGAGAATCCACTGCAATGAGAAGCCCACTCACTGCAACAAAGAGTAGCCCCCGCTCACCACAACTAGAGAAAGCCCACGCGCAGCAACGAAGACCCCACACAGCCAAAAATAAATAAATAAAATAACTTAATAAAAAAAAACAGTTACAGAGGAAAAATCAATTAACAAATATTGAAGTTAAATTATGCTTCAGGCAGCATGGGGGAGTACTAAGAAACAATCCCTGCTCTTAACAGAATTTTAAATAATCCTTAATATTAAGAAATATATTAAATTTAGGACCTTTATATTGGTTAATTCTTGGTATTTATTTACCTGCTTCTTTAAAGGCTGCCTGTTTAAAGAGCTTTGTCCAGACTCGAATCCAAAAGGTTCTTGGTTTGGCTTTTTATCATTTCTTTCCTCAACGTTGTTTCTGAATCTTGAGTATCCTTTAAAAAATAATTATTTTCTGTATTTTCAGTCAGTAAATTCAACGTACCTTTCAGAAGTAATACCTGTGATCTCATTGTTTTCAAGCTATGCACTGGTATTTGCAAAACTTTTGATATTTCATTAATCTGATATCACCTGAGAGTCTCAGTGAACTCTAGAACAGTCTTTGCCATACTATTTCTGTTTGTATACCTTAATATAGTAGTCTTCTCTGTATACAGCACCTCAAATTTGGTTTCATATGCCACCAAAGTTGGACATATTATCTGAAATTCATTGAAAGAATACTCTAATAGAAAAAAGAGAGATGCAGAGAAACTGTCTGTTTTGTATTAATCATGTGAATATTTGCCTCAATCATCTGCTTTGATTTGGGTGTAAAGACAGCTTAAGGAATGATCAGAGAATATAGTTCTCCAAAGGCTCACGAAGATCAATTTTACGTTTAGTCAGAAACATGAGATTGGCCCCCTCACCATTCTTAGCAGCTTTGCCCCTATAATAACCACCATCCCTCCTTTTCTCAGAACCTGCTAAGCCACTGAAGGATTCAAACAAAGACTGTAAGGAACATGGGTAGGCAGCTGGAAGGGGCTCAGAGTACACACAATGTCAAGATGGTTCCAACCTGTTCACTAGACCATGGAGATCGTTAATTGTTGAAAAGACTTCTCTACTATGGCAATGCACAGCACGTTCACATTAAAATATGCACACTGCACTGACCAATGTGATTAGGGATACAAAGGGCTTTCTTCATGTTCTTCTGCACTCTCTTTGCCCTACAGCATTTATTTTTTCAAAATGTGGATGCCATGGTGCTCAGGCTATTAACCATACTCTTAACCCTTCTGTATTGCCTCCTTAAAGTGGAATTGGACCATCTAGACAGGCTTGGGAACAAGTACAAAACATTTCTCATTCTTATCCTGCTCTCTCTTAAGGAAGTAACTCATATAAATTAAAAAAATTTTTTTTCATTTGTCATGGCATAAATTTTTACCAATCCTGTATGCATACATTTCCAAGAAAGATAAAACTAGCAACACAATGCAACTTTAGAACACATTCCAAGTTTGTGAATTTGCTTCCCCAGTTACTCACAAATATTTCAGACTCTTTTTACCACGTGTGATTTTTTGTATACTTTACCTCTCTGCTGGCGATGCTTATCAGCATCTGATTGCTGTATTGAAACTGAGGTACTTGTTTTATTGTTCTGTGTCTCATTCTTTCTTTCTTCAGTGTTTACACTTTCTATGTTTCTACACATTATAATGTCATCTGTATTAGAAAACACAGAAAAAAATAGAGACAATGGAAAAAGCTGAATTACAACAATGTGTCTCGAGAATAATCTATATTCTTACCTCATCGTATTTCAGAATATTTAAAAAATCGGTAGCCCTGAAAAATAACACTATAATAATAATGAACTTGTAAAACCATAACAAAGATCAAACAATGCAGACATTTTAGGGTTAGTTTCCTGGAACAATGAAGAGAAAATTTCCTGTTAAACAGATTTATAGTAACTTCATTTATGCAAAAATAAAATACTCTCAGAATATAGTAGCTTAAGGGGGAAATCATTTAAATGATTTTACTAAATGTTATTTTAGTTTCAGAGAAACGTAGAGAAGTAGTGTCATCCTTATATGTAAGATGACACTTTTGTAAGACTATATGTAAGAGCTAGATAATTAGTTGCATTTATTTTCTTGAAAAGTAAGAAAGAAAACAAGGGCAATGGACATTCACATGAGATACCAAAGAGGTGAGGAACCAAGATTAGTGTAATAGTAGGAAGCAATCACACTTTACTTTGCAGTCAGGCATGTTCTTATGCACTCATGTGGAGAGCACTTACATGGCACGATTTGAAGGATGAGAGACAGGTACAACCTGCTCTAAAGTATCTCTCCTAACCTCTGGGATGGAAAGGTCTAAAGGTTGGTGTTCTATCAGTGGATCAAAGCTTATTAGGTCAAGGTATCTTTAGAAATTAGCACAAGTTAGGCATTTGGAAGGACCCAGAGAAACTAGAAGAAAGAGGGGGAGCTGAGAAGGGTGCAAAGAGGTAACGGATACCAAAGATTAACCACTCCTTTATTATTTTGCTTAGTACTAGTCCTACCTCAGGTCTCCAAAAACCTGATTCTGATTTTCTTTGAAATAGCTGACACCTCCAAAGGTAAAAATCAGGGTAAAGCCCAATAAACAACTGAGTATCATTTCTTGACAATCCTATTTTAAGCCTTTGTTCTGTCTGCCTCTCAGCAGCCATTGGCTGTAATATTTCCTGCAGACATAGTCTTTAATTTTCTGTTCCTTGTATTCTTTTTTTTTTAATTTATTTATTTTTTATTTATTTGTTTTTGGCCAAGTTGGGTCTTCGTTGATGCGCATGGGCTTTCTCTAGTTGCAGCGAGCGGGGTCTACTCTTCATTGCGGTGCTCGGGCTTCTCATTGCGGTGGCTTCTCTTGTTGCAGAGCAAGGGCTCTAGGCACACGGGCTTCAGTAGTTGTGGCACGTGGGCTCAACAGTTGTGGCTCGAGTGCTCTAGAGCGCAGGCTCAGTAGTTGTGGCGCACGGGCTTAGTTGCCCCATGGCATGTGGGATCTTCCCAGAGCAGGGATCGAACCCATGTCCCCTGCATTGGCAGGCGGATTCTTAACCCCTGTGCCACCAGGGAAGTCCCTGTTCCTTGTATTCTTTATGCATTCCCTTTTCTTTTTAATTTTTCCTCTGTTGTTTCTCCTGTATTCTACATTTAAAATCTGTACAAATCTCTGTATAGACTTTTTTCTCATTACAGTACAGTCGACCCTTTAACAACATGAGGGTTAGGGGTGCTGACCCTCCCTGCAGTTGAAAATCTGCATATAACTTAGAGCCGTCCCTCCCTATACATGGTTCTTCTGTATCCATGGTTCCTTCATATCTGCGGTTTCGCATCTGTGGATTCAATCAACCAGAGGTGGTGTAGACTATAGTATTTACCATTAAAACAAATCCAGGTATAAGTTGTGAACAAAGAATGTTGCCTGCCATATCAGTAACAAAGGATGTTGCTGCCAACAAGCCCGTCAGCTACCGCAGCCCCCCTGTGCACCCTGAGGGGATCCAGGATAGAAAACAAACCCAGATACTGGCCCTAGATAGTTAAGGTGCATATCAAAGGAATGAGCCCAGACTCTTGGATCTTCCCATATATAGAAAAGCACTAAATTCATTAACTGCAGATGGCTGGTTTTCTTTAATTAACTTTATTGTCTTTTGATTAATTTAATTATCTTAATTAGATAATTTAATTAATTACCTTCTGAGGTTCCGACTGCCCGGTTTTTCCATATATCCAGGCTCCTCCCTTCCCTCTTTGTTACCGAGTCCAAGCTCGTTCTGCTTCCCACACAACAGGCCAATAAATCGGGAGACAAGGTGCTGAGGCAAGGAATAGCGACTTTATTCGGAAAGCCGGCAGACCAAGAAGATGGCGGAGTAGCGTCCCCAAAAAAACCATCTTATCTGGGTCTGAATGCCAGTTTCTTTTACAGAACAGAGAGGGAGAGGAGGTGAGGAAGTAAAGTAAAAAAGCCATTTATCTTGCAAAATAGGAGGGGATGTGTTAATTTCTTCTTTTCTGCAGCCATTCACAGGTGGGCAGGGTCAGAATGTCTCTCTGTTGAACAAAGGGCTTTTAGTTTAACAGTCAGGCAGAGGGGCAGGGTTCCCTATGGCAGGCCATTATGTATGCTTACAGCTATAGACAGTGATTATAATAACAAAAGCAACGAAAAGCAAAGGTTAAAGTATAAGGAACAGACTCAACATGGAGTCAGAATTGGCTCTTCCCTGTTACATCTTCAGAGCAGTCCCTCAGAGCTATCTGAGAGGCTGTCTTCTGGGCTTAATTCTTCAGAAAGTCTGCCAAATTAAACATAATTCTCAACTTTTAGGTTGTGCGTTTTTTTTTCAGTCAACAAAGTAGATTCGCATAGTTCAAACCTGTGTTGTTCAAGGGTCAACTGTATAAGGGAGTGCACCATCAGAACATTTTACAGGACACCACAGGAAGATTTTTGAATCTCCAACCCTTCTCCCTCATCAGCCCTGAAACAATCAGTACCCAGCCTACAGAGACCCAATGAGATAGGTGATTTCCCATATAGGAAAGCAAAACTTCCAGAGAGGAGAAAATGAAGCACTGGTATCTTTCACAATGAAGTAAGTGCTTTCACATGAGGGAGTGCTCTGCCTTGTGGCACTCAAATACAATTTGCAGTGCCTTTAAACTTTTCCTGTCCTCAGAGTGACCAAAAATAACATCAAGTTCTGTCTTAGAATTGCATAAGGATTAAACAAAATAGAAAATTTCTCAAGGCTCATGCCGACCTACAGCTACAGTTGAGAAATATTTATCCAATGCTTTATGACAGGGATGGCTCAATGGGTAAACCATGTGGATTAATAATAACACTTTTAAGGGAGTTCACTGGTGGCCTATTGGTTAGGATTCCGGGCTTTCACTGCCTTGGCCCATGTTCATCCCTGGTTGGGGAACTGAGATCCCACAAGCTGCACAGTATGGCCAAAAAATTTAAAAAAAAAAAAAAAAACACCTTTAAATTGAATAATACTTTAAAGTTTACAGAGCATTTCCACATAAAAGCTCTTAGCACAGTACCTGGCATATATGAGACACTCAATAAATAAGATAATAAATTGAACAAACAATTATTAAGTGTCTGATATATACTGTGCCCCCACACTTAAAGGTCAGCAGAGATTAGCCTCACTTTTAAAGAAGAAAACAGGAATTTCCTGGTGGTCCAGTGGTTAGGACTCTGCACTCTCACTGCCGAGGGCTCGGGTTCAGTCCCTGGTAGGGGAACCAAAATCCCACAAATAGACTCAGGAAGATTGCATGACTTACTTGAGGGCAGAAAATTATTCTGTTAACAAGCTAGAACAGATTCTAGTCCAAGACCCTTGCCACTACATTACACTTCCTCCTTTGAAAGCTCAGCTATTCCCCAGAATTAAAACAGCAGCACTGAGGCTAGTGACCATTCATTTGAATGTGGTATTCCTACTAAAATAGCATTTTCCTTCCAATTCTATTGGAAATTAATTGCACAAAGTCAAGTTTAGCATTCAATTAATGTAATAGCAACCTCTAATCCAGTATTCAAGCACCCATTTTGCCCTGTCCCCCTGATTCCTATGGCATGGCTTTAAATCCTGTCTGTGGCCTTATTTGCCCAAAAGGACTTCAGCCATTTGAGCTTTGAATCAAACCACCCTGCAACTCACATAATTCTTTTAAACTCATGAGTGAAGTATATGAAATGGCTCTGGAAATACCTAGAGTCCTCTTCCCCTAAATTCAAATCCTTCTCCATTAGTTTAGCTTACACATAACATTATAAAGACTTCAGTTTTAAGGTCATCCTGAGAGTGCTACATTAATCCCACAGGATTTTTTGAATCCTTTCCTTTTGAATATATTACTGTATGGAAGCATTTTCCCATCTCAGTTTGACTCAATCCAAATGTCACATAACTCCCTAGTAATATGAATGAACAAACGTCAGAGAAAGAGTAGCGGATAGCAGTAGTATTACAGAAAGCAAAACATTGTACATTTCATACAAGATGGGATTTTTATAAAAATGTCATTCGCAAATAGGCTTTACAGAGATTGTCAAAGTTCAACAAATGTGTATAAGTTTCATATCTGCTACCTGGCCAACAGCATCAAGATATTTTGACTCATGGTAACTGTTTTAGAAGAGAGAAGGTAGAAATATGCTCCGGTATCCATCCAAATCTACAATAAGGAGACTCTCTGAGTCAGTAATACATTATTTTCCCACTTATTTAGCCATACCTTAAGGCCATTCATTGACCTAGACTACAAAGGATTTTGTTATGGTGTTGACATTTAAATTTTCTTAAAAATGGTCACTGCTTTCACCTAAATTAGACTCATAAGTGATAGTACTGGCTTCTCTTTAAAATATAAGCAGCCCTGTAATATGGGTTCCGGTTTAATGACTACACCCACAGCTGCTATATAAAATTCATTTAACTAATAAGAAATTCAATTTTCTCTTTGTTATTTTTCCATTTTTGTTATACTTATCCCACAATTGAATTTCACATCAATTGTGCAAAAGGGTCACTTGTACAAGGGAAGATAAGCACACCAAAGTAGGGTACAGGAAAACAAGCTACACAATAGACAGCAGAAATTTGTCCTGACAGTCTGTAACACAGGTAAATGAAACTCTGTTTAAAAGATGAAAAGGGGACTTCCCTGGTGGCGCAGTGGTTAAGAATCCGCCTGCCAATGCAGGGGACACGGGTTCGAGCCTTGGTCCGGGAAGATCCCACATGCCACAAAGCTGATCATAGGGCGCAGTGGTTGAGAATCTGCCTGCCAATGCAGGGGACACGGGTTCGAGCCCTGGTCCGGGAAGATCCCACATGCTGTGGAGCAACTAAGCCCGCGAGCCACAACTACTGAGCCCACATGCCACAACAGCTGAAGCCCGTGCACCTAGAGCCCGAGCTCTGCAAAGAGAAACCACCGCAATGAGAAGCCCGTGCACTGCAACAAAGAGTAGCCCCTGCTCGCCGCAAATAGAGAAAGCCCGCACGCAGCAACAAAGACCCAATGCAGCCAAAAATAAATTAAATTAAATTAAAAAAAAAAAGAAATTGCTGTTTCCAGCTATTGAGTCAGAACATTGGCTCCATCTTTAAAAAAAAAAAAAAAGATGAAAAGAATGTCACTGGTATATCTTAACCTTGAAAATAATCATCCACACACTAACTACTGTACTTTTTGCCTTAGTCTCCTGTAGATAGAAGTGGTGAACAGGGAGGTGCAGTTCTCATTAAGTTCCTGCTGTTGCCAGTTCCAATTCTGGTATTATTTTTGCCTTTTATTTCTAAAAAAAAACCACTATAATACCTTTTGGGAATGTTTGTTAGGGACAAAAATGAAAATAAATTTGTAGAGCCTTTTCCTATTTTATTACAATGGAAGCAATATCCTTGCATTCAATGTAAATAATATAATATTTTATATAAGTGTATAAATAATATCAAATTATATATGTAATATACAAATAATATAAAATTGCTTTTCTAATGCATATGTGTAGTTATCCAAAGACAAAGATATATATATTTTTAAAAGTAATCTTTTCACTTTAATGAAAACTTTAATGGAAATTTATCGGAAAAGTATAGATTTCTCACCAACTTATAGAAACAACATGTATTTGCTCTTTATGATGTATTTTTCTTGGCTTCAAACTGGAAGAGCCTTAAATGACTAATCAAAAGTTTTGCCTGTTCCCACTGAAAAGATCAAAACCTGGACTCATTTGTTTGAAATGGTATAAATATGGTTATGGAGAACCAATGTTTAAGAGCATGAACCAGTGACCTCTTAAGATTTTTTTACAACCCTAAAATTATGAAATTTTACTATCATATGCAGCCTCCAACTAACTTACCATATTCAATTCAACATCTTTCCTCGGCCTTCCAACCATGATTTGAGCCTATCTTTTCCAAATTACATTCTCCAGTATCCTCCTAGCTCTAATCATCTACTGAAATGACAGTGCCTCCTAAATCTGTTGAATCTGCTATTGTCCAAGTTAAACCAGACAAACACCTCCCTCAGTCTCCCAAAGCTTGACATTATCTACTGTTTAAACCCCATCCCACAACCAAATGATTTTCAACCTCTCTCAAGTCGGCTACATCTCTAAAGTTTGATATCCAAATCCAGAGAGAGAGAGTAGGTAACTACTCCAGCTACCCAAAAGTGAGGCTAGGCTGTAGGTCCACTTTCTGAAGGACATATAGCAAACATTTACTCAACTTTTTCCACATGTTTGTGCACATTACCTGTAGTATCTCATTTAATCCTCAACAACTCTATGATGCAGATACTACTCAACTGAGGAAACTCAGGCTCCAAGAGATAAAGAAACTTGCACAAGGTCAAACAACCACTAAATCTGGGGGACCAGGCTGCTCTGCAACTGTGACCCTTAATTCTCTGAATTTTGAGAGAAACTCATTGCTTTGGCTATTTATCAGCTTATATTTTTACCTCTATAAGCATCTGTTAAACACCAATCAATGAAATCAACACAAAGGAAAGTGCAGAAACCATTTGGGTTTACCTAAGTGCTATAAATTGCCCTCAGTTCTGGGACTTTCCCCCCACTCAGAGTCCCTGTGACAGGGCCGGGCCTAGAATAAGGCAAGTGAAGCACTTACCTCAGGCATAAAATTTAAGGAGGCTCCAAAAAACTCAGTATGCAAGGTAAAAGTAATATTTAACACAATATTTTCAAAAATGAAAATCAATGCAAGAACAATCCCTGATGAACAAAATATCAACAACAAAAAAAGACCAGATCAGACCCTGTACTTGAACAACTTTGCCTTACTTGCCTCACTCCAATTCCTTTATTTACAAAAGAAAAAAACTGTTTACCAAAATAGGTGACCTGCCAGAGGGTTGTACCTTGGTTTTTAAAAATATTTTACTAAAATATTATTTATCTTGGGGGGTAGGGTAAATTGGGAGATTGGGATTGACTTATACACACTACTATATACGAGTTAGATAACTAATAAGAACCTACTGTATAGCACAGGGAACTCTACTCAGTATACTGTAATGACCTATATGGGAATAGAATCTAAAAAAGAGTGAATATATGTATATGTATAACTGATTCACTTTGCTGTTCAACAGAAACTAACACAACATTGTAAATCAACTATACTCCAATAAACATTAATTTTAAAAATATTATTTATCTTGATCACTGAAATTTTGGTGCCTCTTTAAATTCTGCACCCTTGGCAAGTGCCTCACTTGCCTGACCATAGTCCCAGCCCTCCCCAGTGACCAAATACTATTTTTAAAAAGTCATTTTAATGCCACAAAATGTTTAGGAACTCATGTTGGAGCTGGGGGTGGAATCCACAAGGTCTATGTCTTAGAAGAGTAAAGCCTGTTGATACCGATCATGAAATAGATTGTTAGAAACATGTGAAAGCAGAAAAAAAGAAAAACAAGAAAATTTCTTAGGTACTATTCATGGCCATTCCCCCTCAGAAGCAAAGGGGGAGGGTAGGAAACTTCCTCAACCTCATAAAAGGCATCTATGAAAAACCCACAGCTAAAATGATGATTAATGGTAAAAGACTGAAAGCTTTGCCTCTGAGATCAGAAACAAGTTTCCCCTAAGATCAGAAACAAGTTAAGGACATTTGCTCTCACCACATCTATTTAACATTTCATTGGAAATTGTAGCCAGGACAATTAGTCAAGAAAAAGAAATAAAAGGCAACCAGATCTGAAATAAAGAAGTAAAACTATCCCTATTCTCAGATGCCATGATCACGTATAGAGAAAATCCTAAGGATACACACATACACACACACATATTAGAGCTAATAAACAAGTTCAGCAAGGTTGCAGAATACAAGATCCATACACAAAAATAAATTCTATTTCTATACCCTAGCAATGAACTACCCAAAAATGGTTAAGAAAGCAATCCCACCAAGAAGACCATTTAATAGGAGAAAGAATAGTCTTTTTAACAAATGAACTGGATATTCACATGCAAAAGAATTTAAAATAAGTTCGATTCTACCTCATTCTATCTGCAAAAATTTAACTCAAAATGAATCAAAGATGTGAATATAAAAGTGCAAACTAGAAAACTCTTAGATGGAAACACAGGAGTAAATCTTCATGATTTCTTAGATATGATACCAAAGCATGAAAAACAGAAGAAAAAAATAAATTGTACTTCATCAAAATTAAAAACTTTTGTGCTTCAAAGGACACTCAAGAAAGTGAAAAAACAACCACAAAATAGGAGAAAATACTTGTAAATCATGTATCTGAGAAGGTTCTAGTATCCACAACATATAAAGAACTCAACAATAAAAAGGCAATCCACTTTCATTTCAAAAGTCCACCCTCCCTGCTTTGCTCTCTCACCCTCCTTATTTCTATGGTTCATTCTGCCTGCTCCCTACCACTTCTGAGGTTTTCCTGGCTGCAATGCTCTGCTCATTTCTGAGGTCTGCCCTCCCCGTTTCCTCTTCCACTCTCTTTCCTAAAGTCCACTCTCCCTGCTCCTTGCTCTCCCCACTTTTTTTTCTCCCCACTTCTAATGATTGCCCTTACTGCTGCTCCCTGTCTCATATTTTAGGTCTGAGCCCCTGTCCTTGCTCCTCATTTCTGAAGTCTGTCCTTCATCTCTTTCCTCATTTATAAGATCAGCCCTCCCTGCTCCGTGCCCTTCCATTTCTAAGTTCCGCTGTCCCTGCTCTGCTCTCCCACCCTCATCTCTAAGGTGAAACCTCTTCCTACTGCTCTTCCCATTTTCAAGTTCGGCCCTCCCTTGCTCCTCCCCTCCATATCAAGTCGGCCCTCACTGCCCTGCTCCTCCCCCTCTCATTTCTAAAGTCACTGATGCTGTGCTGCTCCTCCCCCCCGCCACCCCCCCCATCCTGCCCCCCCCATGGCTAAGGTTTTCTCCTCCTCTGCTCAGTGTTGCCCCACCCCCCCACCCCCGCACCCCACCCCCACACCCCCACCCCCACACCCACCCCCGCACCCCACCCCACCCCACCCCCGCCCCCACTTCTGCACCCTGCCATGGCTAAGGTTTTCTCCTCCTCTGCTGGGTGCTGCCCCACCCCCACCCACCACCAACCCTGCCTCATTTAAGCAGTCCGTCCTCTCTCCCTCCCTCCCGCTGCCCATTTTTAAGTGGATGAGAGCGAGTAGAGGTCTGAGGTGAAACACTAGAGGGCACCAGCAGACGGGAAAGGTGGTCTATGCTGAATCGGCACCAGTCAACAAGCAGGCAACCAAATAAACCATGCCTTTGCCCAGTCTGGCTGCTCAACCGCCACTCCTCACAAATTAGCCTTAGCCTTGCTCCTCCAACCCCTGGAATCCAGTCCTTTGTGACACCCAGCAAAGAGCGAGGGACTGTGAAAGGGCGGGTAACTTGCTATCATTCCGTAAGAGGGTAAAATATACGGACACAGCGGCTTTTTATTTCCCACACCTGACCCCTTCCCGCAATCTCTACTCCACGATTTCTGTCAGCTTTGGCCAGTTTCCCACCTAAGAGGTCAGGGCTGACCTGACGCGGAAAATGGGAACAGAGAGGAGAGGCAGGGGCCAGCAGGCTGGACCGGTGCTTTATCTACATGGGGGCGGGTGCTCGCACAGAGGGGAAGCCTCCTCACCCAGGGGGTGTGCCTCACAGCGCCGCTTCCAGCCTGCCCTTCTCCAGTCAGCCCCGACTAGCGGGGGCTGGGATCTGGGCTCTACATACCTAGGGACATGTCTAGAAAGTCCATCCCTCCTCTATTTTTGGTGTCTGTAAGCACCTTTCCATGAAATATTAGTTCGGAAACCGAAGCCATCTCCTCAGCGAGACGGCACCGCACTGTGATCTACTGTGGCGCCCCCTCACGGTTTCCTGAGGCAGGCGAAACTCGTCAGCCAATCACAGTCCTTTGCTTCGCTGTTGCTGAGGCCCAGGGGGTAGAGCTTGGAATCTACCCTCCCAGGTGTCCAATCAGGAACCTGGCTCACCAGAAAAAAAAAAAGAAGACCTGCCCATTTCTTTCCCGCGCTTTCTAAAAACTGTCTCTTCTCCTGTGCATCGACCGCTCAGTCAGACACTTTTTTTTTTTTTCTGTGATGGCTTGATCCTTGCTTTTCATAGCTCTTAGAAGAACCCCATTTCTCCTCTTTGAGGTTGGCATTCCTCACGAATAAAACCTTAAGTTTTTGACGTGATGGACTGGTTCCCTGTTTCTCTCAAATTTGAAGAGCTACCACAAATCTAGCAGTTTAGACTCATCCACAGGCATACAGTGCCACATACTTTTTCATGACTTCCCTAAAGGTGCATCCATGACATTCTTTAAGAAAAATGTAATTGTTGCTCTTATTGCCTAATACTGCTCAGTATACACTACTTTTAAATGTTAGAGGAACCCTGTGTCACTGGTTCTTCAGGGGAAATAAAAATCAAATTAATAATTTTCGAGAGCTGAAAACTTGTTCAAGTTGTTACAGAAACCACAACATAAATGTCAGAAGAGATTTAAAAATGTAAATTATTTAATTATTTGTTGTATTTAAGTCATTGCTTAGCACCAGGGTCCTAAAGATTAATAGGTCAGCCTTTTTCTCAAGGCATATACAGTTGCCTGAAAACAATAAATACATGCAAAATATTAATTTAGGTGCTATAATTCAGTCCATACAACAAATACTGAACTCCTTACTGTGTTAGGCTCTGGGGATACTGGTAGCTACAAAATATATATATGAGACAAAGGAGAAAATCCACCTTGTGTATCAGGAAAAAATCATTTAAGACTTGAAAAATTAGGGAATAATTTTAGCGGTGGGAAGGGTATTTCCTGGCAGAGGAAGCATCACTACCAGCACACTTTGGAAAGTGCAAGCCATTCCGTGTGGTGGGGTACTGAAAGGTGAATCTGAAGAGATCAGCAGAGATTAGATTATGGAGGACTTTTATATTATGTGAAAGATTTGGAACAATTTTTTCCTATCAGATTTATCGAGTTATAGAGTGATAAGGGAAGAGGATCAAAGACAGAACCCCAAGGAAATTACAAAGGAAATTGAACAGAAAATATCAGAGTTATGGGAAAAACCAGGAAAGTGGTATCCAGGAAATAAAGGGAGAATTCCAAGAGGAACTTAACAGTCCACTGGGTCAAGTGTTGCTGGAAGGTCAAATTAGCTAAGAACTGAATTCATTCAATTTAGCAATTAAGAGTTTTTTTGGGGGGCTTCCCTGGTGGCACCGTGGTTGAGAATCTGCCTGCCAATGCAGGGGACACGGGTTTGAGCCCTGGTCTGGGAAGATCCCACATGCCGCGGAGCAACTAAGCCCGTGCACCACAACTACTGAGCCTGCGCGTCTGGAGCCTGTGCTCCGCAACAGGAGAGGCCGCGACAGTGAGAGGCCCGCGCACCACGATGAAGAGTGGCCCCCGCTTGCCGCAACTAGAGAAAGCCCTCACACAGAAACGAAGACCCAACACAGCCAAAAATAAATAAATAAATAAATTTTAAAAGAGTTTTATTTTTTAACCTTCAGCAGAGTTCTAACAGACTATAAGTTGAGGATTGATCAATTAATTAATTAATTTTTATTTAGCAAATATAGCATTTACTATCTGCCAGGCACTGTTCTAAGAGCTTTATTAGTCACTCATTTAATCTTCATGATAACCCTGTAACCGAGCAGGACTCCATGAGGACCTTCCCAGGACAGGCCTTCCCCCATATCCTCTGCTTTAGCTCCTCTCTGAAGTACCTAGATAATAGTATTTTTTTTTTTTAAAGTTTATTTAGTTATTTATTTATGGCTGTGTTGGGTCTTCGTTTCCGTGCGAGGACTTTCTCCAGTTGCGGCAAGCGGGGGCCACCCTTCATCGCGGTGCGCGGGCCCCTCACCATCGTGGGTTCTCTTGTTGCGGAGCACAAGCTCCAGACGCGCAGGCTCAGTAGCCGTGGCTCACGGGCCCAGTCGCTCCGCGGCATGTGGGATCCTCCCAGACCAGGGCTCGAACCCATGTCCCCCGCATCCGCAGGCGGATTCTCAACCACTGCGCCACCAGGGAAGCCCGATAATAGTATTTGATGCACATTTCCTGAGTTGTTTTGCAGATGTAAACCCCCCCCCCACCCCCCCCACCCCCCCCCCCCCCCACCCCCCGCAACAAATGGAAGATGTTAACTACTTGATGACCATGAGCACATAGCCCCAGGCCTCCCGGAGCCTAAGGACTGATAATGTTAACCCCTGTGACACCACCTTGCTGCCTCACCATCAGCCAATCAGAGAACTGTGCACAAGCTGATCACATACCTGGCAACCCCACCCTCCCTCACCTGGCTTTTAAAAGTGCTTTGCTGAAACCCCTTCGGGGAGCTCGGGGCTTTTTAGGGCATGAGCCACCGCTTCTCCTTGCAGGGCCTTGCAATAAACCTTTCTCTGCTCTAAATTCTGACGTTTCAATTTGTTTGTCCTCGCTGTGTATCGGGCACATGAACTTGCGTTAACAATTCCATAAAGTAAGAACTAATATTTTTTTTTACAGGTAAGGAAATGAAGGCACAGAGGCATTACAAAATTTGCCCAAGGACACATAGCTAGTAAATACTGGAGCTACACTCAAACTCATGATTTTAACAGCTACTTCCACAAGGTGAAATAGAGTGCTTCTTGTTAATGGAAAAGATTTAGTTCAACATGTTTTAGGTTATGGGAAGGGAGGTAGGGAAAAGAGAGGCATTAAAAATAAAGGAAAAAGAATAGGAAATAATCAATGGACACATTTCCTATGCTAGAGGAGACAGAAAGAATGGAATTAAGAGTGCAATTGGAAAAATGAGTCTTGAATACGAGAAGAAATAAATGTATAATAAAGGTAAAATCTTAACGAATGAAAAACTTCCTGTGTATTACACAAGCTTTCTTAGGCCTCACCTCAGCCTGTGGGTATTAATAAGACTTACATTAATAGCAATAACTCAAATGTCAATGGTTTCTCTTTCTGTATATTCTTGAAATATATCCATCTCCCTGAAGAATGTTTCCCTTAATATTTCCTGGGGGGGGGGTCTTTCATAATGTAACCACAAACAATCCAGTTAGGTGCCATACATAATCTCCTATTTCTTTCTTTTTCTCTTCCTCTGGAGTCCTTTTCTTGATGTCTCAGTCTCCATCATCTCCTGCTACAAATGAGGAATTTGGAAACCTTAAGAAGTTAAAAACCAAATGCTAAAGTGTAGAACTTCTGTCTCTTCTTCTGGGTCACATCTATTAGAGGGATACCAAAGTGATACTTCTAGAACCCCAATGTATTAAAGACTTTTACTGGAACATTTTTTTTCCAGTTTTTTTTGTTGTTGTTGGCAGTGCTGGTGGTGTTTTGTTTTGTTTTTGTTTTTAAATTTGCCCTCCCCGCTCTCTCTATGTTTCAGAATTGAGTCTAGTAGAAATTGGGCCAGGTGACAACGTGAGAGAGACCTCTCATAAAATTACTTTGCATAAAAATTGCTTCTGTCATCTGACAAATAAGAATGTCATTTAAAAAGCAGAAACTAACACACCATTGTAAAGCAATTATACTCCAATAAAGATGTTAAAAAAATTAATTAATTAATTAATTTTAAAAAATAAGAATGTCATTTAATAAGTCTGGCCTTGTGTAACTTTTTCTCTGCTTTCAGTCAAATAGGCTTAGGTTCAAACTAGGTCCCCTCCTACATAAGGATAAATGTACAGTTCTGAATGTTGTTTCTCCAAATCAATTGTAGGACAATTGGGTATTTTTAGTCAAGGATCTTTTGGTTGGAAATAATAGAAGCCTATTTCAGCTAGGTTAAACAAAAAGGAAGATTTATTAGAAGAATCCAGTGGAGGTCAGCAGTATGAAGTATAGTTTATCCTCCAAAAAGATTGGAACTGGTTAATTTATTTGATATACCAGCAGTATTTGATGCATTTGATTGCTTTTTACTACTTGAAACGCTTTCTTCACTTGACTGCTAGGACACCACGCTTTCCTGGGTTTCCTCCTACCTTACTGACTGCTCCATTTCAGTTTTCTTTTCTGGTCCCTCCTCATCTCCCTGACCTGTAAACCACTGGTGTTCAAACTTTAGCATATATCAGAGTCACTTGGAAGACTTATTAAAATATAGCTTGCTGGGCTTCACCCCCAGAGTTTCTGATTCAGTAGGTCAGGAATAGGGTAGGAAAATGTGCATTTCTAACAAGTTCCCATGTGTTGCTGATGTTGCTGGTCTAGGGACCATACTCTGAGAACAACTGCTTTGAATGGTGGAGCCAGAGCCCAGTCCTTAGACAATTTCTCTATTTACATACACTGCCTCAGTGATTTCATCCAGTTTCATGGTTTTCAAAAGTAGCTATACCACTAATGTCTTCCAAATTTGAATCTCTAGCTCAGACCTCTCCACTGAAAGTTTGTATAACTGACTATCTGCTTGACATCTCTACTCAAATATAAAATGGTCATCAGAAATTTAATTTTTCAAGACCAAATTCTTTTTTTAAAAATTTTTTATTGAAGTATAGTTGATTTACAATGTTGTATTTGTACTGCTGTACAGCAATGACTCAATGTTGTACTGCTGTACAGCAAAGTGACTCAGTTATACATATATATACATTCTTTTTCTTTTTCTTTTTAATATTTCATTCTTTTTTTTATGGCTGTCACTTTTATTTATTTATTTATTTATTTATTTATTTATTTATTTATTTATGGCTGCATTGGGTCTTCATTGCTGCTCACGGGCTTTCTCTAGTTGCGGAGAGTGGGGCCTACTCTTCATTGCGATGCGCGGGCTTCTCATTTCGGTGGCTTCTCTTGTTGCAGAGCACGGGCTCTAGGTGCATGGGCTTCAGTAGTTGTGGCACGTGGGCTCAGTAGTTGTGGCACACGGGCTTAGTTGCTCCGTAGCATGTGGGACCTTCCTAGACTAGGGCTCGAACCTATGTCCCCTGAATTGGCAGGTGGATTCTTAACCACTGTACCACCAGGGAAGCCCTACATTCTTGTTCATATTCTTTTCCATTATGGTTTATTTCAGGATATTTAATATAGTTCCCTGTGCTATAGAGTAGGACCTTGTTGTTTATCCATTCTATATATAATAGTTTTCATCTGCTAATCCCAAACTCCCAGTCCGTCTCTCTCCCACCCCCTCCCCCAAGACCAAATTCTTATCTTACTGAAACCAAGCAGGACCCTGTGGGGCCCTCCTGGGCACAAAAGCTTTTCTTTGTCCCTGTTTATTGCAGGAAAAAGGCTTCAGCCTCCTAGACCTTCTTGAATATCAAAGGGCAGATTCAAACAGTTGCTCATCAGGGAAGTAAAGGAATGCAGGAACAAAGGAGGAACAATAAAGAAACAATAGTGCAGCAGTTAAAGGAGCGTCCTGGTTCCTCCTCAAGGGATATCCATAACAATAGCTTTGCCTTCTTCTGCAGGAACTAAGGCCCCCACCCAGGTGGAGGATGGTAACTTGGGGCTGAGCACAAGATTCCTGGAACACTACCTTGTTACTGCTTCATCAACCAATCAGAAGAAACTCACACATCCTGCAGCCCTCACCCTAAATTTTGCCTATAAAAACTTTTCCCTGAAAACCACCTGGGAGTTCGTGGTTTTTGAGCATAAGCCACCCATTCTCCTTGCTTGACCCTGGGATAAGCCTTTCTCTGCTCCGAACTCTGATGTTTTGGTTTGTTTGGCCGGAACACAAACTTACGTTTGGTAACATTACCTTACAAAACCTGCTCCTCCCATGTTCTGCCCCATTTCAATAAATGGCATCTCCATTCTTCTATTTGCTCAGCACAAAAGTTTTGAAGTCATTTTTGACTATTTTCCTTCTATCACACCCTATATCCAGTCCATCTGCAAATCCTGTGAGCTCTACCTTCAAAATATATCCAGAATTTCATCACCACTTCTCACCACCTCTACTACTACCATCTTGATTCAAGCCATCATCATTTCTTGCCTGGATTATTGAAATAGCTTCCTAACTTATCTTCTTACTCTGACCTGGTTTATTGTGTCTAATCTCCACACAGAAGCTAAAATGAGGCTTTTAAAACATAAGTCACCTGTCCAGCAAATGAAGCTCCTTCCTATTTTGGGGGAAATCCTACCTTTAGATTCTTATTGGGAGGCAGATCCTGTCTCCCATTACAGCCGAAGAAAATTCTCAAGCAACTAGAGCAAAAAAATGAC
The DNA here is from genome assembly GCF_965194825.1 of Balaenoptera physalus. NCBI lineage: Eukaryota > Metazoa > Chordata > Mammalia > Artiodactyla > Balaenopteridae > Balaenoptera > Balaenoptera physalus. The sequence goes on along the minus strand of NC_138903.1, from coordinate 101,843,420 downwards.
GTAGACTTGGCCTACATGGAATCTGGCATTAGTACAACAAAGAGAGTGTAGAATTCATTATGGCCACAATAGCCAGTTTCTAGGGGCAGCAACGGCAGTGGTGCAAATTTCAGTATCAGTGTATGGCAATGGTGGTCTCATCAGATTAATTTTGAGGTGTGATTTTAGTTGCAATTCTGATTTTCTAGCCTCTCGTGTTGACTGAAAAAAAACGCACAACCTAAATGTTGAGAATTATGTTTTATTCAGGGAAGGCAGCCTCTCATATAGTTCTGAGGGACTGTTCAAAAGAGATAAGGGAGGAGCCAGGATATATAGGAGTTTTTGCTGAAAAACACACATGTAGTTGGACATCAAAAGATTACTGCTGGGAATTCCCTGGCATTCCAGTGGTTAGGATTCTGCACTTTCACTGCTGAGGGTGTGGGTTCAAACCTTGGTCAGGGAACTAAGATCCCGCAAGCTGTGCGGCACAGCAAAAAAAAAAAAAAAAAACAAAAAGACAATATCTGAGGTTTAAGCATTTTGGACATACATCTATACTTTAAAAAAAAGATTACTGCTAATCACAAAAAACAGACATCTCAAGTTGATGATTTTCTATATATGGGAAGACGCAAGAGTCTGGGCTCGTTGAAATTATTCCTTTGATATACATCTCAACTATCTAGGGCTAGTATCCTGTTTTTCTCCATCCTGAATTCCCCTCAGGGTGTGCCACTGGGGGGCTGCTGCGGCTGCTGATGGCTTTATGGCTGCAACATCCTTTGTTTACTGAAATGGCAGGCGACATTTTTTGTCCAACGTTGATTCCTGCCCTTTTTCTTGAGCCTAGTTCTTTAGAGTCCCTGGCTAGTCCTTGAACTACCCAACTGATGTTCAATAAATTCCTTCTATGCTTGAGGCAACCAGAATTTGTCACATCCAATTAAGAACCCTGTTCCTACTGACATCAATAGAAATATCCAGTATAAGTGTTGTCAAACCCAGGTTCATGTGCCCAATGCACAGTGAGGCCAAACAAACAAAAAGGTTGGAGTTTGGAGCAGAGAAATGTTTATTGCAAGGGCCAAACAAGAGTACAGGCAGCTCATGCTCTAAAGATGCAAACTCCCAGGGAAGAGTTTTTAAAGGCAAATCTGGGGGGAGGGCTGCAGAGAGTGTGACTTTCTTCTGATTGGTTGGTGGTGAGGTAACAGGGTGGTGTTCCAGGAATCTCAATCATCAGCCTTCTGGCTCCAACCAGTCTGGGGTCCACATGCTTGTGCTCAGCCTGAAGTTACCATTTTCCACCTGGGCGGGGGCCTTAGTTCCTGTAGAAGAACTCAGAGCTTTTTACCAGATTGTTAAGTATAGCCCTTGAGGAGGAACCAGGACTTGCTCTTTTGCTGTACTGTTGTTTCTTGACTGCTTTTCTTCACTCCATCACTTCCCTAGTTAGTAACTGAATCTGCCCTTTGGAACTCAGGGAAGGTCTAAGAGGCTGAAGCTTTTTCCCTGCAAACAAGAAAGGTGGGGGAATTCCCTGGCCCGGGTTCAATCCCCTATTGGGGAACTAAAATCCCACAAGCCACACAGTGCAGCCAAAAAAAAAAAAAAAACAAAAAAACAAAACAGAAAGAAAGGGGGGATACAGAAAGGATTTTGTACCTGGGAGGGCTCCGTAAGGTCCTGCTCGGTTTCAATCTCCCCTTTTCTTTGATACTCCTCAATCTTGAGAGGAACAGGTGCGGGACAAGAAAGGGAATAGAGCTTTGGATAGAGAGGTTAATCATAGACTTGACAGGGGAACTCAGTTTCATAAGGGAAATAAATATCCATTATAAGGGAAAGTTTTCCTTTAGTATTGGCCACCATATATGAACTGATGAACTAGATTGAAACCAGGGAAAATCAACTAGATTTGTGAGGAGATTTAAATCATGTCATGTGAAGCAATATTGAAGAAATTGCGGATGTTTAGCCTATAGAGCAGAAATCTCAGAGGAGCATAATTGTTTTGAAATAATCCTATGGAAGAGGGAGGAATTTATTATTCTGTCTAGTACTAGAGGGCCGCACTAACCCAAGTGGATGAAATTTACAGGAAAACCAATTTCTGCACTGTACAGAGATATTCTAATAATTAAACCACAATAATGGGACAAAACTACAACAACAGGATAAGTTGCCTTGAATTGAGGTATGGACACTGGAAATATTGAAGCAGAAGCTAGATTATTGACTACTTCAGTGGGTTAGAATCAGTGGCCTCTGACATTCATCCTAAATCTGAGGTTAGAGTATAAGGAAAACAAACAGTGGTGACTCCTCTGCCCAATTATTTCAGTCATACAATCTAGAGACCAATATCAGTCTCTCGGGTTTTTAAAGTAGTAAGTAGGCATGATAAGAAAGGAACAAATAGGTAATCATTCCCATCTAGAGAGGTGATAGTAGCATAGAAGATTTTATGTACCTGGAGATTAAGCATTATATTTCAGTAAGAAATTAGGTATTAATTTACATACACTTAGCTATCCTTTCTTAGTCAGATTTTCCTGGCAGAGTATGATAACAAATTACCTTGATTTAAAGGTTAAATTCTTTAGGGAAAGAACTCTGTTATACTGTTCTTAGCAGGTACTTTTAGGAATACAGTCATTCCAATTCTAGGTTATATCTTTTTTAACATGAACATAATTTATTGTTTGGTTGGTAATTAGTTGATCCTTGAGTAACCAAATATATGTCCCAGCAATATTTAAAGCAAGCTCCTATTGCTTCCTTTTTTTAAAAAAAAAAAAGTTATTTAATTTCTTTGGCTGCTCCAGGTCTTAGTTGCTGCATGCAGGATCTTCGTTGCAGCATGCAGGATCTTTAGTTGCAGCATGTGGGATCTTTTTTTTTTTTCAGTTGGGGCACGCAGGCTCTTAGTTGCGGCATGCAGGATCTAGTTCTCTGACCAGGGATCAAACCTGGGCCCCCTGCATTGGGAGCGTGGAGTCTTTTTTTTTTAATATATTATTTTTTAAAATTATTTTATTTTATTTTATTTATTTTTGGCTGCGTTGGGTCTTCGTTGCAGCACGCGGGCTTTCTCTAGTTGCTGCGAGCGGGGGTTACTCTTCGTTGCGGTGCGCAGGCTTCTCCTTGTGGTGGCTTCTCTTGTTGTGGAACACGGGCTCTAGGCGCGCAGGCTTCAGTAGTTGTGGCTCACGGGGCTTAGTTGCTCCACAGCATGTGGGATCTTCCCGGACCAGGGCTCAAACCCATGTCCCCTGCACTGGCAGGCAGATTCTTAACCACTGTGCCACCAGGGAAGTCCCTCCTATTTCTTCCTTTAAAAAAAAAAAACAAAAAAAAACAACTTTTAAAATTGTACGTTTAAATTATCGATTTCATTCATATATGTAATTTGGAAAACAGAAAAAGTAAGTTGAAAAGAAAAGAAAAATAACTAAATATTCAAAGATAACTCTAAACATTTTGTATATTTCCTTCTAGCTATACTTTCACATAAAAGATTTTTGTGTAGGTAAAACTTACATAGTAAAAGACCATATATACATACATGGCGCAGAGCAGTTCAGGGTAAGGGAGCCCAGGAGAACTGCTCTGCTACGTGGCTTGCATTCTCAGGTTTTATGGTAATGGAGTTAATTTCCGGATTGTCTCTGGCCAGTCATCTTGCTTGGCCCATATTTGGTCTGACTCAGGGTCCTTCCTGGTGGCACGTGCATCTCTCAGCCAAGATGGATTCCAGCACGAAGGGTTCTGGGAGGTTGGCAGGACATATCATCTCCCTCCTCCTTTTGGTCGCTCCTGAATTCTCTGGGTAGTTTTTGGTTAGTTTTCGGCAGCAGCACCACATTCTTTATCGGGACCTCCTGTTGTGAGACAACTCCGTCAAGCAGTTGTCATCATGCCTGGCCAAGGCAGGCGGTCAACAGTTCCCTAACACACACACAGACACACACACACACAGACACACACACACACACATAATGTTATTCCTTGCTTTCCCCCAAGATTGATAAGGGTTTGCTTATGTAACTAAAAAAAATCTTTACATGCATAGTTTTAAATGCCTGCCTAATGTTGTTGCTACTTAACCTCAGGGACACATCCTTAATTTTGTGATTATCACTACAGCCCTAGTAGTTAATACTCTCTTGGGGTAATTTTACCCATATTTTTAAAAACCATTTTATGAGAGGTTTTTGCTTATCATCTACTAATATGATCATGTGATTTTTCTTCTGTAGCCTGTTTGATGTGGTGGATTACATTAATTGATTTTTATTTTATTTATCTATTTTTGGCCACACCACGCAACATGTGGAATCTTAGTTTCCCGACCAGGGATTGAACCTGCACCCCCTGTAGTGGAAGCGCAGAGTCTTAACCACTGGACTGCCAGGGAAGTCCTACATTAATTGATTTTTAAATCATGTGCTTTAATAGAACACAATTCAAATGTTACCGAACATAAGTTTGTGTGCCTGAGGTACAGTGAGGCCAAACAAACTGAAACGACAGAGTTTCGAGCAGAGAAAGGTTTATTGCAGGGCCAAGCAAGGAGAATGTGTGAACTGTGCTCAAAAAATCCGAACTCCCTGATGGTTTTCGGGGAGAAGTTTTTATAGTCAAAATTTGCAGTGAGGGCTTCAGGGTGTGTGACTTTCATCTCATTGGTTGGTGGTGAGGTAACAGGGTGGTGCTCCAGGAGTCTTACCCTCATCCTGCAATTGCCATCCTCCACCTGTATGGGGGCCTTAGTTCCTGCAGAAGAACTCAAAGATATTGTTATGCATACTCCTTAGGAGGACCAGGACTGTACCCTAAGGCTGCACTATTGTTTCTTGATTTCTCCTCCTTTGTTTCTGCATCCCCCTTCCTTCCCTGATTAGCAACTGTTTGAATCTGCCCTTGGAACTCAGGGAAGGTCAAGGAGGCTGAATGAAGCCTATTTCTTACAAACAAGAAATGGGGGACATGGAAAGGATTTGTACCAGGGAGGGCTCCACAGGGTCCTGCTCGGTTTCACAAACATCTTGCTTTGTTGGAATGATTTCTTTGAACTTAGTTGCTGAATTTTCTGCAAGAAAAAATACAGGTTATAATCTTGTACAAATTATGTTTTGTACATGTTGCTAAAATCTTGGCTCTCTGTGTCCCAATGCCAAACAGAAATACAGAGACAGAGTTATGGAGGAGAAGGAAAGAGGGGCTTTATTTCTTTGCTAGGCAAAGGGGGGACACAGTAGGCTAGTGCCTCAAGAACTGTGCCCCGCTCCCTGAAGAATAGGGAGAGGTCTTATAGTCAGGGCTATAAGGGGTATGCTATAAGGATCAAAGCAGTAACAGTCTTGCATTCTTCTTTCTTCTGCAAGAGTTTCAAAACGGTAGGGTTGCTGACAAGATTAGGGTGTGTGCAGGGTCTCAGGTAGTCTCTTAATCTTGATGAGCTTCTCTGGTCCCTTTAATCTTGCCTCAGGTGGTTTCGTGGCTGCTCCTCCCTTGATTAGCAACTGTTCGAATCTGCCCTTTGGAACTCAGGGAAGGTCATGGAGGTTGGAGTCTTGCCTACAAGAGATGGGGGACAAAAATGCCTCTGTGCCCAGGAGCCCCACAGGGCCTTGCTCGGCATCATAGATAGGTTTCAAACAGAAGGGTTCCGAGGAGACTTTCATTTAAAGGCTAATATTTCTAACAATTACTAATTATACAGTTAGATTTTTAAAAAAACGTTTTCTCATAACTACTCTTTTTTGCTACATATTAGGTAGCCTAGCAGGTTTTCAAATATTTAGGTATATGAGTGTACAATCGTAGAAGGAGAGGATTACTTAACTTTTAAAGAAAATAATACAATTTTTACAGTAAACTCTTTGAACTTTTATCAAAGTTCATGTTCACAGTTTTCAAAATTGCACAATGAGTGTTTTCCTAGAAAGTAAATCATTTGTTATTTCCTGCTATGTTGCAATTCTAGGTTACAAGACTGGCTAATGATAGACAGCAAATAGAATAGAAATAAATGGGGCAAACATTTATTACTCTTATAGGTTTTTTTTTCTATTCCAGTTTCTAACTTCTGACATTTCACTGGGGGCATTAGTGGTGGGGGAATTTAAACTCTGAAAAACAAGAGAAATGAAATAATTTATGTAAATATATACAAGTAGAAGTTACAAAAGAATAGAACTCAACATTTACAGTTATACTAAATTTTTCCCACACAATTGAATTGCATATAACATATACTGAAATGTATAAAGAAATTTGAGGGGGGGAATTTTAGCCAAATTCAATTTGACATTTTCCAGTGTCAGTTGCACTTTTTGGAGTTGCATTTGAGAATGCTGAGTATCACTACCTTTAACTCAAAATGCTAAGCACAACAAGAATATCTTTGAGGCTAAATACAAAACAAGGGGATTAGTTCATTCATTTATTCATTTAACATTCATTGACTACTTATTATCTCTCTTGTACTTTACTAAATTCTACCATGCAGATAGTGGAGACACAGTAGGGAGAGAGACAAGTACAAAAATTATAAAAATGACAGTGAATTGTGAAAAGTGATATAACACACCAATGAACAATGTGCTGTAGAATCACAGAGGATGGAATAACAGCTCTCTCTTAGGGTATGAAGGTGTAGAGAAACAATTACAAACACATATGCACCTAGCAACAGAGCCCCCAAATACATGAAACAAAAACTGACAGAATTGAATTGAGAAATAGACAATTTGACAATAATAGTTGGAAATTTCAATACCACACTTTCAATAATCAATATAACATACACTTTAAGTGGGTGAATTTTATGGTATGTGAATTATGTCTCAACATATTCTGTTTTTTAAGGTGTAGAAAGGCTTTGGTAGGGAAGACTTCATAGGGCAAATGTGCATCTAAAAATAACTCAGTTTTTCTGATTTTGTAAAGGAACATTATCACATACATTTTATTTTTAAGTTTTTTTAAATTTATTTTTTATTGAAGTATAGTTGAATTACCATGTTGTGTTAGTTTTAGGTGTACAGCAAAGTGATTCAGATATATATATTTCTTTTTCCCAATAGGTTATTACAAAATATTGAGTACAGTTCCCTGTGCTATACAGTTGGTCCTTGTTGTTTATCTACTTTATATATAGAAGTGTGTATGTGTTACTCCCAAATTCCTAATTTGTTCTTCCCCCATCATGTACATTTAAAAAATGATAAAAGTAATAAGTAATATATATTTATATGAGAAAAGTGTATTACACATAATTTTAAAAACCATCCCTTCTACCACCTAGTGGTATCTACTTTTTTAGACACTTGTTGACATTTAATATTCTTGGGGTTTTCGATGCATATATTTTTGTTTTAAAATAGGTAGTATTTTAGGGACTTCCCTGGTGGCACAGTGGTTAAGAATCCGCCTGCCAATGCAAGGGACATGGGTTCGAGCCCTGGTCCAGGAAGATCCCACATGCCACAAGCAACTAAGCTCATGCACCACAACTACTGAAGCCTGTGTGCCTAGAGCCCGTGCTCTGCAACAAGAGAAGCCACCGCAATGAGAAGCCTGCGTGCAGCAATGAAGACCCAATGCAGCCATAAATAAATAAATAAAAATAAATTAATTAAAAAATAAAATAAAATAGGTAGTAAAGTAGCATAAAATATAATACAGTTTATCTAGTTTCTAAATCTAAACACCTTGATAATTTCTTAAGCCATTAAATATTCTTTTAAAGCTGTATAGTATTTCATTGCATATGTGTATCAGAATTTATTTAACCATTCCCCTTTGGTTGGTCACTTAGCTTCATTCCAATTTTATGCTGCACAAGGCATAATACTTTAATAAACAGAGGCATACAAAATTTTTGTGCACGTCTCTATTTATTTCATTAAAATAAATCCCCCCAACTAGGACAACTAGGTTGAAGGATATCCAATAATTTTAATGTCCTTCAGAATATTTTCACCAAAATATACTTAAAAGTATGAATTTTACAGGACTTCCCTGGTGGTCCAGTTGTTAAGACTTTGCCTTCCAATGCAGGGGTGCAGGTTTGATCCTTGGTCGGGGAGCTGGGATCCCACATGCCTTGAAGCCAAAAAACCAAGACATAAAACAGAAGCAATATTGTAACAAATTCAATAAAGACTTTAAAAATGGTCCACATCAAAAAAAATCTTTAAAAAAAAAGTATGAACTTTACAACAAATTTCTGTCAACATGACAAAGCTAAGACCATATTTGCATAAAAATTCTTTTATTTTTTTATTGCTCTTGAGGCTGACTTTTTATTTCATGTCTATTGGCTATTTGCTACTACTCCTTTTGCAAAGTATGTTTATGTACCATACCTGTTTGTCGACTGGGATATTTATATTTTCTTGACTTTAGGAGCTCTCTAAAGGTTATGGATATTAACATTTGATCTATCACATTACTGGGAGTCCTTTTATGTTCATTTAATTGTCTACAGAATGATGGAGACTAATACATTATGTTCTCCGTTCCTTAAGTGTCACTTTCTTACATGAACACCACTTATTTGAGAAGTGGTGAGAAGATTATGATGGGTAGTCCGTGATCTTTCTGATACACATTAGAAACTATTTGGATTTGAATTAATCTTCACCTTTATTACATAGACTTTATACAATATCCAAATTGAAAATCACAACTATCTTCCTATCAGATGACCAGAACTTTATCACTTTCAACTAGTTTGCTTCCTAAAAGGACAACATTATTTTGTTTCCATGTTTTTAGGAGGATATATATTCATCAATTTAAATATGCAATGCTTTTTTATCTTAGCTAGGATAATTGTTTAAAGATTGACATAATGGCATATCCTTTTTTTTTTCTTAATTGAAGTATAGTTGATTTACTGGCATATACTTTACATGGAAGAGCAAAAATAAGATTTTAGAGATTATTCTATATTTCATTCTGTTTAATAAAACAGATTATAAAAACATTGATTTAGAAATGTAAACTGTTTAATTAATTATTATTATTATAGTAAAAATATTTAACATAAAATTTACCATCTGAAGCATTTTTCAGTACACAGCTCAATAGTGTTAAATGTATTCACATTGTTATTTTTTTCATCCTGCAAATCCGAAACACTATGCCCATCAAACAACTCCCCTTTTCCCTTTCTCCCCAGTCCCTGGTTATCACCTTTCTACTTTCTGTCTCTATGAATTTGACTACTTTAGGTACCTCACATAAGTGGAATCATACAGTACTTGTCTTTGTGTGAGTGGCTTATTTCTCTTAGGTAATGTCCTCAAGGGTCATCCACGTTGCAGCATGTGACAGGATTTCCTTCCTTTTTAAGACAGAATGATAAGCCATTTTATGTATATACCATGGATGTATTTTGTTTATCCATTTATCTGTTGATGGACATTTGGGTTGCTTCCACCTCTTAGCTCTTATGAAAAGTGCTGCGATGGATGGGTGTGCAAATATTTCTTTGAGACTCTGCTTTTAATTCTTTTAGATATATACCTAAAAGTAGGATTGCTGGATCATATGGTAGTTTTATTTTTAATTTTTTGGGGAAACTCTGTACAGTTTTCCATAGCAGATGCACCATTTTACAATCCTGCCAACAGTGTATAAGGGTTCCAATTTCTCCAAAACCTCACCAACACTTGTTATTTTTTGCTCGTTTTTGATAGCAGCATCCTACTGAGTGTGAGGTGATATCTCACTGTAGTTTTGATTTGCATTCCCCTGATGATGAGTGATGTTGACCATCTCCTGTGCCTTTTGACCATTTGTAAATAAGCTCCTTTATTTTTTAACTCACCATTTTCCAACTCAATAGAATTATTTTAAATTAATGTCTTTGATAATACATTAATTAATGTCTTTGATGGCATTGTTTTTCTCCTGGTATGCAGTAAAACCACAAAGTTTTTTCTACTAGTATGCAGTAATGCAGATTTCTGTAGTTAATTTGCAGATGGAATGTTTTTTGCATATCTAGTTTTAAAATTTATTTGTTTAAAATTTAAAATTTTTATTGTACATGATATAACTCCTTTGCAAGTAAACCATCTTTCACATTAGAAAATATATGTAAAATATATGGTGCAGTGCCTAGCATATAAATAAATACAATAAATATTATTTTCCTATTAATTAGTACTTAACAATTTTATTTATTCTTGAGGATTTTTACAAAATATACCTAATTTTCCACATGAATATTTCCTATGCTTGAATGTTCAAAGTAGGGTTAGAAAAAGAAAGACTCTTGTCACAAATAAATATATAGAAATTATATATTGAAGAAAATAAAGTTATGTAGGGCAGAAAAAAGTTTTCTGTGACCTTCTTAGGATCCCTGGCTGGGTCTGAAAATTGAACTGACAAAGACAAATAAACAGAAGTAAAGCATACCAATTTATTTAATATAAGTTTTACACGACACAGGAGCTTTCATAAGGAAATAAAGACCTAAATACACAGTTAGACCTGAGTATTTTATGCTAGGTTTAATGAAGAGTGGACAGTCATGGAGGAATATGATAGGTTAGGGAGTATGAGGTGTTAAAAGATAAACTGAGGTATATTAAACATTTTAAGAGTTTTCTGAGCATTTATCCATTCAAATCTGGCAACGCTGAACCTGAAGTGGTTAGGGGAACTCCACCAACAGGAGCTAGGGAAAAGATTTATAGAAAGAATCAAAAAAAGGAAATGATTTCATCTGCTATAGCTTAAAACCTGGTTGGCTATTTGTGATTGGTTGTTCTTAGCATTTTGATTTTGTAACCTTGAGGCATTTACTGGCTTAGATTTTGGTTTGCTTATGTAGGATGCCATGGCATTAGAGCCACCTCAATATAATGGCCTCTCTTTTTAATTAATTTAACAGTAGATAATTGTAGTAAAGTGAGGGAAATTTAGCAAGATCTGCTTGTTAAGATTCTTGTTGGCATCCCTTTGTCTTTGGAGAAAAGGATTGTTAGGGGAACCACTGACTGAAACTGCCTGCCCTGGCCAGGCACCACAGTTACCACTTCCATGAGTTATCTTACAACAGGAGGTCCTGGTAAGGAATGCGGAACTAACAAGCTGCCACCAACTGGAAGAATTCGGGAAAGGTCAAAAGGAGAGAGGAGACTCCAGTCCATATGTCCTACCAACCTCCCAGAATCCTTCTTGCTGGAATCCATCTTGGCTGAGCAGTGTGCGTGCCACCAGGAAGGACCCTGAATCAGAGTGATTGGCCAGAGACAACCCGGAAACTAACCCAATTACCATAAGGCCTGAGACGGCGAGCCATGTGGCAGAGGAGTTCTCCTGTGTTCCCTTATCGTGCTCCTCTCTGCCCGGGTGCCCCTTCCCAATAAAGTCTCGTGCTTTGTCAGCACATGTGCCTCCTCAGACAATTCATTTCTGAGTGTTAGACAAGAGCCCACTCTCGGGCCCTTGAAGGGGTCCCCCTTCCTACAACAGGATGGGTCCTTTCCTCTGGGTATAGGGAGGACACAGCCTCATATGAAGGTTTTATGACCTGTTTCAGGGGAAGGGCTGTGGCAGGGAGGGGTGGGGGTGGAGTTCAGAGTGACCTTCGTGTTTCTGCTGTTTTCTCAAACTCCTTCAGTTTAAAATATTCAATATGCAAAAAACCTAGAAACAATAAATGCTGGGGAGGGTGTGGAGAAAAGGGAACCCTCTTGCACTGGTTGTGGGAATGTAATTTGATACAGCCACTAAGGAGAACAGTATACAGCTCCTTAAAACACTAAAAATAGAATTACCATATGACCCAGCAATCCCACTACTGGGCATATACCCTGAGAAAACCATAATTCAAAAATCATATGTACTCCAATGTTCATTGCAGCACTATTTACAATAGCCAGGACATGGAAACAACCTAAATGTCCATCAACTGATGAATGGATAAAGAAAATGTGGTACATATATATAATGGAATATTACTCAGCCATAAAAAGGAACGAAATTGGGTCATTTGTAAAGATGTGGATGGACCTAGAGTCTGTCATACAGAGTGAAGTAAGTCAGAAAGAGAAAAACAAATACAGTATGCTAACATATATATGGAATCTAGAAAAATGGTCCTATTTGCAGGGCAGGAATAGAGATGCAGACATAGAGAATGGATGTGCTGACACGGGGGGTGTGGGGAAGGGGAGGGTGGGACGAATTGGGAGATTAGGTTTGACATACATACACTACCATGTGCAAAATAGCTAGCTAGTGGGAACCTGCTGTATAGCACAGGGAGCTCAGCTCAGTGCTCTGTGATGACTTAGATGGGTGGAATGGGGTGGGGAGCGAGGTCCAAGAAGGAGGGGATGTATGTATACATATAGCTGATTCACTTCTTTGTACAGCAGAAACTAACACAAGATTGTAAAGCAATTATACTCCAATAAAAAAAAATTCAATATGCCAAGGTGCCATATTTAGGGTAGTGTGTCCTGAATCCCACTGGTTACAAATATTCATTTACAAATACAAACTTACAAAATGGCCTCTTTGTAAATTAGTTCTAACATTGAGGTGTAACACATTTAAGACCTGTTTCTTGGCATTACCCATTTTCATGATGGCAAAGAAGCATTTTTTTAAACCCTGAAATTCAAGTCACAAAAAGCATCAACTTTTCTTTAGATGTCATAATGCTTTTTATACCAAAATACCAGAAAAATATATCCCATGGTGATAACTAAATATCACAAGTGAAGAGTATGGAAGTTTCATCTCATGTGTGACTTTGAAAATGCCCTTTTGCTAGGAATATGGGAAAGCAATTCTGCCTCAAATGGTGCTACTGATAAATATCATATTGGCCATTTAAGTGTTTTTAGCAATGTTTTGTACTTGTAAAAGAAGTGACCTTTTAGTAAAAGATTTAAAATTAATCTTCTTCAAAATGGAGGCATTTTGAATATTATTAATTGCATTACAAAATAATGTAATTATATGCTATGAAGTAAACAGAAGTTCTAGAAATTATATATCTCTTATGGGCATTTATGTGTATTTGGATAATTCAAGCCTACAATTTTTTTTCCTTGCCTAAATTGATTTTGGTTATCTAACTCATTTTCTTCCAGTCTCTCTTTTGTTCTGTACCAAGTAGGCGCAGCTTAAAAATAGGAATAATAATTTTTAAAAGGTACAGAATTTTAAAATGGAAAAAAGAGGGAATTCCATGGCAGTCTAGTGGTTAGGACTTGGCACTTTCACTGCTGAAGGCCTGGGTTCAATCCCTGGTTGGGGAACTAAGATCCCACAAGCTGCATGGTGTGGCCAACAACAACAACAAAAAAAAAAAAGGAAAAAGAGCCCTGCAGATGGTCCAGTCCAACCCTGTCATTTTAAAGACAAAGAAATCTAGCTCCAGAGAGGTTAGCTCTTTGTCTCACAACACACAGCTAGGAAGGAACTGGCAGAATAAGACTAGAGAACTAGTTTCCTGAGTCACATTATACTGCCTATCAAGGTAACCTTTTGAGAGTGTTACTGAGTCCAAGCTCTCTCTGCTCGCGGCACAACAGGCCAATAAATTGGAGACAAGGTGTTGAGGCAAGGAATAACGACTTTATTCGGAAAGCTGGGTGTCTGAGAAGATGGCTGACTAGGGTCCTAAAATATCGTCTTATCGGGGTCTGGATGCTAGTTTCTTTTATAGAACAGAGAGGGGGAGGAGGTGAGGAAGTAAAGTAAAAAGGCCATAAGTCTTGCAAAATATCTCCTGGTTTTGGCCAGCTTTGGGGAGGGGATGTGTTAATTTCTTCTTTTCTGCAGCCATTCACAGGTGGGCAAGGTCGCGGTGTTTCCCTGTGAGCTCAACAAAGGCACTTTAGTTTAACATTCAGGCAGAGGGGCAGGGTTCCCCGAGGCAGGCCCTTATGTATGTCTATAGCTATAGACAGAACAAAAGTAATGGAAAGCAAAGGTCAAAGTAAAAGAAACAGATCCAACATGGAGTCAGGTTTTGTTCTTCCCTGTTACAAGAGGAAGGTGGTGGGATATTTTATTTTTCTTTTTTAATTGTCAAAACATACCTAGAGCATCCTAAAACTTAGAAAAGTTAGCCAAGACGTTTAAATTTAGTTTGATAATTTTGCTACCATTTTGAAATAAATACCCTCAAATAAATGGGAGGTGAAAATAAATGCATCCAAAAAATGAAATTGGGTAAATAATCAGTTAAGCTGGTTCCCTTTCTTATCCCTTGTATTTTATTCTGTGGCATTAAAAATATCCATTTCAGGGCTTCCCTGGTGGTGCAGTGGTTAAGAATCCGCCTGCCAATTCAGGGGACACGGGTTTGAGCCCTGGTCCAGGAAGATCCCACATGCCGCGGAGCAACTAAGCCCGTGTGCCACAACTACTGAGCCTGCGCTCTAGAGCCTGCGAGCCACAACTACTGAGTGCAAGTGCCACAACTACTGAAGCCTGCAGGCCTAGAGCCCATGCTCTGCAACCAGAGAAGCCACCGCAATGAGAAGCCCACGCATCGCAATGAAGAGTAGCCCCCGCTCGCTGCAACTAGAGAAAGCCCATGTGCAGCAATGAAGACCCAACCCAGACATAAATAAATAGATAAATAAAATTAAAAACAAAACCAAAACAATATCCATTTCATAATGATATTTGGTAGATTAATTCACAAATCTTCACAAAGTAGTGGTAAGGTTTTTCATGAGCAACATGCTTCACATGTTCTCATCTGTTTAAAACTATTGTCTTCGCTTCTCTTCTCTTCCCACTACGTTGGACATGGTATCTCCTCCCCCACCCCTAGCCTTTTTTTCTCATTAAGATTGCAGGTTCATGAGTTCCATTATTTAAGCTCAGACAAAGAAAAGATGTAATTGAGATCCTTCCTAAAGAGTAGAGCTCAGAAAAATATGCATTTCTTGTCCTTCTTTCTTTCTTTCATTTTTTTGGTCTCTCATCTTTCCCATGTGATGAATAGGAATAGTTTGTGGCAGATCCCCCTGTGCTCACACTCTGATACACAGCTGGTAAATTGTTTAGCACTCGGCATGTGGCCTGACCTGCACCAACACCCAGAGCTGGGGCCAGGGCACATAGCTTCTGTCATAGCTGCATGCAGAAAACACACAAAGCTGAATTTGGAAAGTGAGAGAAAGGATAAAAATATCTAAGTATCAAATATTCAAATTTCTTTCTATCAACCTGCTTTCTTTATATATGGGAAATCTTACATTCCCATTATCTACCTAACTACAATTTCCAATTGATTAAGCAGGTTATTTTGCATTTTCATAAAAAAATGAAACATCACAATAAATCTCCTGTCTGAGGGGTTTTTTTTCCTATTTTTTGAAAATAGGAAAACACAAGTAAACACACAAATTCACCTTCTATATCTAGACTACTGGAGAGTGATTATTTTTCAAAATGACAATCTGAAAATGTACCACACGTTCAAGCATAAAAAAATAGCTTGTTTTGGTTTTCATTAATCTAATACAATTGAATTTGGTTTTATTAATATTCTTTAGAATATTCTTATTCAACAAAAATTTGAACAAAAATGAATTTAGCTACATTTCATAAGAAAATCAATTTGGTGAAGACATCCTTATTCCCTGAGCACTTGGTTCAGGTTTCATAATTTACTATCTATCCCTGAAGCCATCTTTCAGACATGGCATTTTAAAAGTTTCATTCCTATAAAATTCAAAGAAACATATTTTTTAAATAGGAAAACTATTTTTCAGTTCTGCCATATTGTCAACTGTGATATCAAATAGCTTATGTTTTGGGGGTAAAAGAATGCATTCAGTGAGAGATCTACACCCCTCATTAATGCGACTGTTTCATTTTCTGGACTGCATCCTGTCTGTTACTCTCCTGCATTCAGATATTCAGATAAATTATCTATTTTCACAAGCTCAGTGAAGAATTATTAGTTGTATATTTAGGCATATTCAGCAACTCTGAAATATCCTTAGGCATATATGAGCTCTTTGTTAAGAACCTTCTGCAAATGAATAGGAGGGAACATTTTTTGGTTTCTCTACTATCGTACAAAGTACCACATAATAATAATCACAATGATCAATTATCTCCTTTTTTCATTAAATATTTCACTGAAAATATATTCATGATCAAGTACTTTTGTTAAGTAGCATTGACCATTTGTTCTGATTTTTAATTCAAAAAGGGTTTGCCATAATTGCTGCCTTATATACCAAACTGATGTTTTATTTTTTTTTAAATAATTAATTAATTAATTTATTTATTTTTGGTTGTGTTGGGTCTTCGTTTCTGTGAGAGGGCTTTCTCTAGTTGTGGCAAGCGGCAGCAACTCTTCATCGCGGTGCGCGGGCCTCTCACTATCGCGGCCTCTCTTGTTGCGGAGCACAGGCTCCAGACACGCAGGCTCAGTAGCTGTGGCTCACGGGCCTAGTTGCTCCGCGGCATGTGGGATCTTCCCAGACCAGGGCTTGAACCCGTGTTCCCTGCATTGGCAGGCAGATTCTCAACCACTGCGCCACCAGGGAAGCCCAGATGTTTTATTTTTTATTTTATTTTATTTTTTGTTGTTGCTACATTACTCAATTCTTATTGTTCTTGTTTTTTTTTTTTTAAATATCTTTATTGTAGTATAATTGCTTTACAATGGTGTGTTAGTTTCTGCTTTATAACAAAGTGAATCAGTTATACATATACATATGTTCCCATATCTCTTCCCTCTTGCATCTCCCTCCCTCCCACCCTCCCTATCCCACCCCTCTAGGTGGCCACAAAGCACCGAGCTGATCTCCCTGTACTATGAGGCTGCTTCCCACTAGCTATCTATTTTACATTTGGTAGTGTATATATGCCCATGACACTCTCTCACCCTGTCACATCTCACCCCTCCCCCTCCCCATATCCTCAAGTCCATTCTCTAGTAGGTCTGTGTCTTTATTCCCGTCTTGCCACTAGGTTCTTCATGACCTTTTTTTTTTCTTTTTTCCTTAGATTCCATATATATGTGTTAGCATACTATATTTCTTTTTCTCTTTCTGACTTACTTCACTCTGTATGATAGACTCTAACTCCATCCACCTCATTACAAATACCCCCATTTCATTTCTTTTTATGGCTGAGTAATATTCCATTGTATATATGTGCCACATCTTCTTTATCCATTCATCTGATGATGGACACTTAGGTTGTTTCCATGTCCTGGCTATTGTAAATAGAGCTGCAATGAACATTTTGGTACATGACTCTTTTTGAATTATGGTTTTCTCAGGGTATATGCCCAGTAGTGGGATTGCTGGGTCATATGGTAGTTCTATTTTTAGTTTTTTAAGGAACCTCCATACTGTTCTCCATAGTGGCTGTATCAATTTACATTCCCACCAACAGTGCAAGAGTGTTCCCTTTTCTCCACACCCTCTCCAGCATTTATTGTTTCTAGATTTTTTGATGATGGCCATTCTGACCGGTGTGAGATGATACCTCATTGTAGTTTTGATTTGCATTTCTCTAATGATTAATGATGTTGAGCATTCTTTCATGTGTCTGTTGGCCATCTGTATATCTTCTTTGGAGAAATGTCTATTTAGGTCTTCTGCCCATTTTTGGATTGGGTTGTTTGTTTTTTTGTTATTGAGCTGCATGAGCTGCTTGTAAATCTTGGAGATTAATCCTTTGTCAGTTGCTTCATTTGCAAATATTTTCTCCCATTCTGAAGGTTTTCTTTTGGGCTTGTTTATGGTTTCCTTTGCTGTGCAAAAGCTTTTAAGTTTCATTAGGTCCCATTTGTTTATTTGTGTTTTTATTTCCATTTCTCTAGGAACTGGGTCAAAAAGGATCTTGCTGTGATTTATGTCATAGAGTGTTCCACCTATGTTTTCCTCTAAGAGTTTGATAGTGTCTGGCCTTACACTTAGGTCTTTAATCCATTTTGAGTTTATTTTTGTGTATGGTGTCAGGGAGTGTTCTAATTTCATACTTTTACATGTACCTGTCCAATTTTCCCAGCACCACTTATTGAAGAGGCTGTCTTTTCTCCACTGTATATGCTTGCCTCCTTTATCAAAGATAAGGTGACCATATGTGCGTGGGTTTATCTCTGGGCTTTCTATCCTGTTCCATTGATCTATATTTCTGTTTTTGTGCCAGTACCAAACTCTCTTGATTACTGTAGCTTTGTAATATAGTCTGAAGTCAGGGAGCCTGATTCCTCCAGCTCCATTTTTCGTTCTCAAGATTGCTTTGGCTATTCGGGGTCTTTTGTGTCTCCATACAAATTGTAAAATTTTTTGTTCTAGTTCTGTGAAAAATGCCAGTGGTAGTTTGATAGGGATTGCATTGAATCTGTAGATTGCTTTGGGTAGTAGAGTCATTTTCACAATGTTGATTCTTCCAATCCAGGAACATGGTATATCTCTCCATCTATTTGTATCATCTTTAGTTTCTTTCATCAGTGTCTTATAATTTTCTGCATACAGGTCTTTTGTCTCCTTAGGTAGGTTTATTCCTAGATATTTTATTCTTTTTGTTGCAATGGTAAACGGGAGTGTTTTCTTAATTTCACTTTCAGATTTTTCATCATTAGTGTATAGGAATGCAAGAGATTTCTGTGCATTAATTTTGTATCCTGCTACTTTACCAAATTCATTGATTAGCTGTAGTAGTTTTCTGGTAGCATCTTTAGGATTCTCTATGTATAGTATCATGTCATCTGCAAACAATGACAGCTTTACTTCTTCTTTTCCGATTTGGATTCCTTTTATTTCTTTTTCTTCTCTGATTGCTGTGGCTAACACTTCCAAGACTATGTTGAATAATAGTGGTGAGAGTGGGCAACCTTGTCTTGTTCCTGATCTTAGTGGAAATGGTTTCAGTTTTTCACCATTGAGGACAATGTTGGCTGTAGGTTTGTCATATATGGCCTTTATTATGTTGAGGAAAGTTCCCTCTCTGCCTACTTTCTGCAGGGCTTTTATCATAAACGGGTGTTGAATTTTGTCGAAAGGTTTCTCTGCATCTATTGAGATGATCATATAGTTTTTCTCCTTCAATTTGTTAATATGATGTATCACGTTGATTGATTTGCGTATATTGAAGAATCCTTGCATTCCTGGAATAAACCCCACTTGATCATGGTGTATAATCCTTTTAATGTGCTGTTGGATTCTGTTTGCTAGTATTTTGTTGAGGATTTTTGCATCTATGTTCATCAGTGATATTGGCCTGTAGTTTTCTTTCTTTGTGACATCTTTGTCTGGTTTTGGTATCAGGGTGATGGTGGCCTCGTAGAATGAGTTGGGGAGTGTTCCTCCCTCTGCAATATTTTGGAAGAGTTTGAGAAGGATAGGTGTTAGCTCTTCTCTAAATGTTTGATAGAATTCGCCTGTGAAGCCATCTGGTCCTGGGCTTTTGTTTGTTGGAAGATTTTTAATCACAGTTTCAATTTCAGTGCTTGTGATTGGTCTGTTCATATTTTCTATTTCTTCCTGGTTCAGTCTCGGCAGGTTGTGCATTTCTAAGAATCTGTCCATTTCTTCCAGGCTGTCCATTTTATTGGAATATAGTTGCTTGTAGAAATCTCTCATGATTGTTTGTATTTCTGCAGTGTCAGTGGTTACTTCTCCTTTTTCATTTCTAATTCTATTGATTTGAGTCTTCTCCCTTTTTCTCTTGATGAGTCTGGCTAATGGTTTATCAATTTTGTTTATCTTCTTGAAGAACCAGCTTTTAGTTTCATTGATTTTTGCTATTGTTTCCTTCATTTCTTTTTCATTTATTTCTGCTCTGATCTTTATGATTTCTTTCCTTCTGCTAGCTTTGGGGTTTATTTGTTCTTCTTTCTCTAATTGCTTCAGGTGCAAGGTTAGGTTGTTTATTCGAGATGTTTCCTGTTTCTTGATGTAGGCTTGAATTGCTATAAACTTCCCTCTTAGCACTGCTTTTGCTGCATCCCATAGGTTTTGGGTCGTCCTGTCTCCATTGTCACTTGTTTCTAGGTATTTTTTGATTTCCCCTTTGATTTCTTCAGTGATCACTTCGTTATTAAGTAGTGTATTGTGTAGCCTCCATGTGTTTGTATTTTTTACAGATCTTTTCCTGTAATTTATATCTAGTCTCATAGCGTTGTGGTTGGAAAAGATACTTGATACGATTTCAATTTTCTTAAATTTACCAAGGCTTGATTTGTGACCCAAGATATGATCTATCCTGGAGAACGTTCCATGAGCACTTGAGAAAAATGTGTATTCTGTTGTTTTTGGGTGGAATGTCCTATAAATATCAATTAAGTCCATCTTATTTAATGTATCATTTAAAGCTTGTGTTTCCTTATTTATTTTCATTTTGGATGATCTGTCCATTGGTGAAATTGGGGTGTTAAAGTCCCCTACTATGATTGTGTTGCTGTCGATTTCCCCTTTTATGGCTGTTAGTATTTGCCTTATGTATTGAGGTGCTCCTATGTTGGGTGCATAAATATTTACAATTGTTATACCTTCCTCTCGGATCGATCCCTTGATCATTATGTAGTGTCCTTCTTTGTCTCTTGTCTCTTTGTCTTTATTTTAAAGTCTATTTTGTCTGATATGCGAATTGCTACTCCAGCTTTCTTTTGATTTCCATTTGCATGGAATATCTTTTTCCATCCCCTCACTTTCAGTCTGTATGTGTCCCTAGGTCTGAAGTGGGTCTCTTGTAGACAGCATATATATGGGTCTTGTTTTTGTATCCATTCAGCCAGTCTATGTCTTTTGGTTGGAGCATTTAATCCATTTACATTTAAGGTAATTATCGATATGTATGTTCCTATTCCCATTTTCTTTAATATTTTGGGTTTATTATTGTAGGTGTTTTCCTTCTCTTGTGTTTCTTGCCTAGAGAAGTTCCTTTAGCATTTGTTGTAAAGCTGGTTTGGTGGTGCTGAACTCTCTCAGTTTTTGCTTGTCTGTAAAGGTTTTAATTTCTCCATCAAATCTGAATGAGATCCTTGCTGGGTAGAGTAACCTTGGTTGTAGGTTTTTCTCCTTCATCACTTTAAGTATATCCTGCCACTCCCTTCTGGCTTGCAGAGTTTCTGCTGAAAGATCAGCTGTTAACCTTATGGGGATTCCCTTGTGTGTTATTTGTTGTTTTTCCCTTGCTGCTTTTAATTTGTTTTCTTTATATTTAATTTTTGATAGTTTGATTAATATGTGTCTTGGCGTGTTTCTCCTTGGATTTATCCTGTATGGGACTCTCTGTGCTTCCAGGACTTGATTAACTATTTCCTTTCCCATATTAGGGAAGTTTTCAACTATAATCTCTTCAAATATTTTCTCAGTCCCTTTCTTTTTCTCTTCTTCTTCTGGGACTCCTATAATTCGAATGTTGGTGCGTTTAATGTTGTCCCAGAGGTCTCTGAGACTGTCCTCAGTTCTTTTCATTCTTTTTTCTTTATTCTGCTCTGCAGTAGTTATTTCCACTATTTTATCCTCCAGGTCACTTATCCGTTCTTCTGCCTCAGTTATTCTGCTGTTGATCCCGTCTAGAGTATTTTTAATTTCATTTATTGTGTTTTTCATCATTGCTTGGTTCCTCTTTAGTTCTTCTATGTCCTTGTTAAATGTTTCTTGCATTTTGTCTATTCTATTTCCAAGATTTTGGATCATCTTTACTATCATTATTCTGAATTCTTTTTCAGGTAGACTGCCTATTTCCTCTTCATTTGTTAGGTCTGGTGGGTTTTGACCCTGCTCCTTCACCTGCTGTGTGTTTTTTTGTCTTCTCATTTTGCTTATCTTACCGTGTTTAGGGTCTCCTTTTCACAGGCTGCAGGTTCGTAGTTCCCGTTGTTTTTGGTATCTGTCCCCAGTGGCTAAGGTTCGTTCAGTGGGTTGTGTAGGCTTCCTGGTGGAGGGAACTAGTGACTGTGTTCTGGTGGATGAGGTTGGATCTTGTCTTTCTGGTGGGCACGTCCATGTCTGGTGGTGTATTTTGGGGTGTCTGTGGCCTTATTATGATTTTAGGCAGCCTCTCTGCTAATGTATGGGGCTGTGTTCCTGTCTTGCTAGTTGTTTGGCATAGGGTGTCAGGCACTGTAGCTTGCTGGTCGTTGAATGAAGCTGGGTCTTGATGTTGAGATGGAGGTGTCTGAGAGATTTTCGCCGTTTAGTATTACGTGGAGCTGGAAGGTCTCTTGTGGATCAGTGTTCTGAAGTTGGCTCTCCCACCTCAGAGGCACAGCCCTGATGCCTGGCTGGAGCACCAAGAGCCCTTCATCCACATGGCTCAGAATAAAAGGGAGAAAAAAATAGAAAGAAAGAAAAAGAGAGGATAAAATAAAATAAAATAAAAGTATTATAATAAAAAATAAGAAAAAAAAATTAAGAATAAATTTATTAAGAAAAGAAATTTTTTAATTTTTAAAAATAAAAAATATGAAAAAACTTATTAAAATTTTTTTTAATTTCTACAAGTAGGAAATAAGGAAAAAATTACTAAGAAAACATTTATTAGGAAAAGAAAATTTTTTAAGTAAAAAAAAAAGAAAAAAAAAAAAAACCAACGGACCTAACCCTAGGACTAATGGTGAAAGCAAAGCTATAGAGACAAAATATCACCCAGAAGCATACACATATACACTCACAAAAAAAGGAAAAGGGGGAAAATTAATATCTCCTGCTCCCAACGTCCACCTCCTGAATTTGGGATGACTCATTGTGTATTCAGGTATTCAACAGATGCAGGCACATCAAGTTGTTTGTGGAGCTTTAATCCGCTGCTTCTGAGGCTGCTGGGAGAGATTTCCCTTTCTCTTCTTTGTTCATACAGCTCCCAGGGTTCAGCTTTGGATTTGGACCCGCCTCTGCATGTAGGTCGCCTGAGGGCGTCTGTTCTTCGCTCACACAGAACGGGGTTAAAGGAGCAGCTGCTTCGGGGGCTCTGGCTCACTCAGGCCGGGGGGAGGGAGGGGTACGGATGCGGGGCGAGCATGCAGCGGCAGAGGCCGGCATGACGTTGTAGCAGCCTGAGGCGCGCCGTGCGTTCTCCCGGGGAAGTTGTCCCTGGATCACGGGACCCTGGCAGTGGCGGGCTGCACCGGCTCCCGGGAGGGGCGGTGTGGAGAGTGACCTGTGCTCACACACAGGCTTCTTGGTGGCGGCAGCAGCAGCCTTAGCGTCTCCTGCCCGTCTCTGGGGTCCACGCTGATAGCTGCGGCTCGCGCCCGTCTCTGGAGTTCGTTTAGGCGGCGCTCTGAATCCCCTCTCCTTGCGCGCTGCAAAACAAAGAGGCAAGAAAAAGTCACTTGCCTCTTCGGCAGCTGCAGACTTTTTCCCGGACTCCCTCCTGGCTAGCACCGAAGCCGGAGCCTCAGCTCCCAGCCCCTGCCCGCCCTGGCGGGTGAGCAGACAAGCCTCTCGGGCTGGTGAGTGCTGCTCGGCGCCGAGCCTCCGTGCAGGAATCTCTCCGTTTTTCCCTCCGTACCCCTGTGGCTGCACTCTCTTCCGTGGCTCCGAAGCTTCCCCCCTCTGCCACCCGCAGTCTCTGCCCACGAAGGGGCTTCCTAGTGTGTGGAAACGTTTCCTCCTTCATAGCTCCCTCCCACTGGTGCAGGTCCCGTCCCTATTCTTTTGTCTCTGTTATTTCTTTTTTCTTTTGCCCTACCCAAGTACGTGGGGAGTTTCTTGCCTTTTTGGAGGTCTGACGTCTTCTGCCAACGTTCAGTGGGTGTTCTGTAGGAGCAGTTCCACGTGTAGATGTATTTCTACTGTATCTGTGGGAAGGAAGGTGATCTCTGCGTCTTACTCTCCGCCATCTTGCCTCGTCCCAAACTGATGTTTTAAAATAGATGTAGCATCTTCCGGCTTTCATTTTTCAGAACACAGAAACAAGTAAGAAATAAAGGAACTGTAACATCTTCAAAGGATATCAAATTAGTACATTCACATTTAGCTTTTGAATTTAGCTCTAAGGGCCCTTGGGCTTATTCTTTGGTTTCGATAAGAGCCAATGCTTGCTTTCTAGATGTTGCTATTGCTTTACTTTCATGACTCATAATTCTGCAGTAGCATGTGTAATGCTATTTGTGCACATACTTTGGTGATAGTACTACCTAACTAGTAAATGGGGATACTGTCACTAGGATACAGCAAACTACTACTAACTCCTCTCACCTGCAAAGGTTTCCTACAGGCTTCCCTTTCCCCTAAAAACTGGTGGATTGTTTACAGCTGCTGTAGGGGAGGAAAAAATAATTTTCCCTCTACCCTTCCGAGTTCTTGGATGAGACCGTCCCCCATGTAATAAAAGACAGATTAACAAAAGAAGAACAAACAGAACTTTATTAACATGTATACTTCATGAATACATGGGGGATACCAGGAAAACTGAGTAACTCCCCAAGATGTTGGGTGTGGGGTGAACCAGTTATGGGAGGTGACCAGGAAAAGCACAGTAAACAAGGGTAAGGTTTGTTATGCAGATTTAAGTAAGTACCTTTTCCATTGATAAGATTCTGTTGTGATTTAGTCTTTCTTCCTTCTTGGTACAGAAAGGGAGACACTTACAAGTGGAGATTTACTATATAAATGTAAATTTCCCTTACAAAAGAGCAACTTCTCTGTTTTCAGAGCATCTCCTGTGTCTGCTGTTTGTCAAAATAATTAGCTCAAAATAATTTATATGCCAAAGAGGCATATTTTGGGGTGGCATGTTCTGCTACACTTCACTACCTTAGTTCCTGTGGGAGAATTCAGAGTCTATTTAACTCTACATGTAGAATTTGACTAGTCTCTGAACTGAATACTCAACTTAAAATATGTTACAAAATGTTCAAATGAAAAGCCTGTATACACATACACAATCACTGTATGTATACCAGGTTTTTCAGTGACAAAAGAAAAAAATTAGTGATAGAACTGCACCCCATGAACAGAAATTCAGCTCTCAGACCTCTCCATTGCTCCTTATCGGGAAGTAACAGAGAGCAGGTTCTCTGGGTATATACACTTAGGAATAAGAAGGAATCATTGGCACAGATTCCTCTCTATGGCACACTTGTAAAGCTACTGTTGACTTAAAAAAACGCCCAGTGTGAGAGCTGTGAGTTAAGTTTTATTTGGAGCAAAGTGAGGACTGCAGCCCAGGACACAGCATCCCAGATAGCTCTGAGAAACTGATCCAAAGAAGCAGTGGGGAAGGTCAGTATATATGTGATTTGGGTGAAGGGGGAGTACATGCAATTGAGCGGATATTTTTTTGCAGAAGATTTCTGCTAGTCACGAAGAGCAGTCATCACCATGAATGATTTTAGTGTTTTTCTGGATATGAGGAGATACAAGAATTGGGCTCATAAAATCGGCTCCTAAAAACATCTAACTATCTGAAAACCTGTTCTGCCAGTTTTTCCCAGAGCACAGAGTGCCTCATTTCTGCTCTCCCCGCTGAACTCCTTTCATGGGGTGTTGAAAATCAGCATCTGCAGCAGCATCTGATTTAATCCTTGTAGAGGTAGATGGCAAGTGCCAATGGCGAGTGCGAATTTGTAGTTGACAGGGCTCCCTCATAGTCATAAATTCGACAATGCTTTGGGAGGTATTTCATGACCATTTCATCCCACAGTGCTAGGAAGGCTCATTCCTAGGTCTGGCGAAGATAGGCCACTCAGTGTGCTATTACTGGACTAGGTCTTATAAACAATTGCTAAAGGTAGTTCTGGACCACCTGTCTTACTAATCTGTTATGGTCCAAGAAAAATTCCCTCTTGTTGTATCTTTCCATATCCAGAGTTACACTATTACAATCATTGATCTCATATAAAACTATGTATTTTTGTTGGAGGCTCAGTCACACATTTGGTAATGCCAGAAACAACAATCTTGTAAAACAAGCAAAATACAAATAACATAGCTAGCAGTATTATTAAAGTCATAAGTAAGAATTAAGCCAAGAACTTCCATTAGGTGCAGCCCAGTATATCCTCAGGTGGTCTGACTTAGTCTGTTCTGTACCAGTCCTTATCTTTCAGGAAAATTATATTTTGACACGGTCCATAATGCTCCCAGCCCAGTTTCCTAGTGTTACTAGGCTGGTTATCCTTAGTATAATTTGATTGTTCCCAAGATAAAGGGGGGCGTTAAAACTTAAATGACTGCAGCCTGTTGTTAACACGTAAATCCATCCCATAATTGTGGGAGGTTTTATTCCTTGGCTGAAATATTGCTTGTTGCTCTGATTGAGCTTGAGTAACTTTAGAGGAAAATTCATTTTTTATGGCCAGGGTCAGAGCAGGTATTATTAATTGGCTAGGTGAGGGAATCCACTGAACAGGACTATAATTTCTTTCCTCTAGAATAAATTTCCTAAGGGCCATCCAATTAGAGCCTTGGAGGGGAGAAATCCACCAAGATAACCCAAAAGTACTAGACACAGGTAATTGGCCACAAACCCAACAATTGGATTGATTTTTTTTTTAACATCTTTATTGGAGTATAATTGCTTTACAATGGTGTGTTAGTTTCTGCTGTATAACAAAGTGAATCAGCTATACATATACATATATCCCCATATCTCCTCCCTCTTGTGTCTCCCTCCCACCTTCCCTATCCCACCCCTCTAGGTGGTCAAAAAGCACCAAGCTGATCTCCCTGAGCTATGTGGCTGCTTCCCACTAGCTATCTGTTTTACATTTGGTAGTGTATATATGTCCATGCCACTCTCTCACTTCATCCCAGCTTACCCTTCCCCCTCCCCATGTTCTCAAGTCCATTCTCTACGTCTGCGTCTTTATTCCTGTTCTGCCCCTAGGTTCTTCAGAACCTTTTTTTTTTTTTTTAGATTCCATATATATGTGTTAGCATACGGTATTTGTTTTTCTCTTTCTGACTTACTTCACTCTGTATGACAGACTCTAGGTCCATCCACCTCACTACAAATAACTCAGTTTCGTTTCTTTTTATGGCTGAGTAACATTCCATTGTATATATGTGCCACAACTTCTTTATCCATTCATCTGTCAATGGACACTTAGGTTGCTTCCATGTCCTGGCTATTATAAATAGAGCTGTAATGAACATTGTGGTACATGACTCTTTTTGAATTATGGTTTTCTCAGGGTATATACCCAGTAGTGTGGATTGATTTTTAAAATTAGCATAGGATCGTGCCCATGATAGGAAAACATTTGATTCATATACAAAGCTCTAAGAAGTCAAGAAAATATTATAAACAATCATACAAGTCAGGTCTAGGATCTTGGGCAACCTTTCTACTTCTGATGTCATCTTCTTCTTGTCCTAGTGTGAGTGTAATTTCTCCTCTGATAAGTGTCCTTCCATCTAGGTTGGAGATAGTCCTTTAGATTATGTCTCTTCCAGTATGCATAATCCCCTGGTTGCAAGTCACGGGGATTCTGATTTTCGTCCAAAGATAGATTACTGAGATAAGCTTCAGAAACAAACTTAGAGTGTCCTTTTAATAATTCAATTTAACTTTACATCAATATAACATAACAGCAAGGAACTATCTGGGAAGTTAGTAAATACAGACCTCCATTAACAAAACTGGGATTTAACATTCATTGAAACATCTTTTTCTCTCTAAAATTACCCTCATTTCTACCAAATATAACCAAATTAAGACTAATTTGTTTGCAAAATAAGTCTGGTCTGAATAAACTTGGCCTGATGATTTATATAACTATAATTGATCATATAGGCTTTTTGCTTGCTGAAACTGTTATAAGGAGTCTCAGACTGGACTTTTAAAAGAGCTCTCAGGGCTAGGAAAGTCACACCAAGGGCTTATCACAGATTTCACCTAACAAATCTAGGTGAATTCCTCCTTTTTCAAGGTCCCCAAAATACCTTGAGATTTCTATACCTACTAGTGAGGTAGCCTTCCTAATTTATCTGATAAAGCTGATGGGAACCTAAGAGTTTCCAATGTCTGGAGGGAACAGATAAAAAAGATAAATGTTTCAATTCTGCTTACAAAGGTATAATTTACCAATTACTGTAAGTCATAATTAGTTTGAGGGGAAGGTTTTCCTTACACCTGGAAAACGCAGATTTAAACCAGTAATTTGTCAGATAGAAGCCATAAAATTTATAACCATATTCACCAGTTCACTCAGTCCTATGTAACTAATCCTTTTCGTTAACAGCTTTGTGAAGCCATCAGGTTTTTCATTAGAATTCTTTAGTTTCTTACCCAGTTCAGCATTATGGTCTGAAAGTCAGAAACTTGTATTTATTCAAAAGTCCTTTCTATAAATCTTCTTGAAGAGGAAGCATTTTTGCAAAGGCATCAGAGTGAAACCGTGTCTATAATGACAAAAGACTTAAGGCATGTTTAAAATCTGCTTACAATTCAATGCAACTGACAAAGCAACTTGGTTAATGCTGTGACATACAACACTTTAAGATAATAACTAGAATTATGACTGATAACATTTTACCAGGATATGTCAGAATTTTAGGAACTCCATGTAATTTCTAGAATATCTATATTAATAACATTTACCTTACACTAAAACTTAAGAAGATTTATTACTCATTTGACAATACTTCCCATGTAACTTAACGTACCAAATGAACCTAGTTTATAATCTCTCTTTGGGATGTTTCAGGGGCACTGTGAAGCATCCTAAAGTTGGCTAGAGGTCAAAAGGACTTCATTAGAATTTGATTTAGGAAGTTTTGTCAAAAAAGGATTTAGAACACTCAGTCAGGTAGGATCACAGGTCACTGTGAAACAATAGTTATTCACTTAGCCAAAGTAACAATAAAAGATTTCAAAGGCAAATACAGAACAGATCACTTAAAAGGTAAAAAAACTTGAAATCTGTTATCAAAGGCAGTTCAACATTTTAAGAAATCTTGTCCTCTTAAAAGAGAGAGAAGCCAAATTCGAGTTTTGAATTCAAGTTTTGAGCTTACTTTTAAAATTAATTTACTCAATTAAATTTATTTTAAACTTAGTCAATCCTGACCATGCACAAAACTCTTTTCTCAGGGTCCTCTTTCCACAAACCCTTTGTCACTTTCTATATCCAGCATTTTATTTTCCCATTCAGAAACAGCCACCTGTAAGTCAGACCTACTTCCTTTTCCCTTAATAAAATGTAATTCCATTCTTCATGCCTTCTTTACTGAAAACACACATCTTACTTTCCTTAAGCAACTATGAACTGTCTTTTATGTTAGCATTCTGTAGATTGGTGAACATAAATACCAGTGATATTTTCTAAAAACATTTGCTTTCTTTAGAGAAAGTGGCACCAAACATATTCATTAATAGTCCTAAATACCTTTTGTTTCTCTGTGAAAGTAAGCCAATGTTCAGTAATTAATGTTTCAGTATCTTATTTTATTTGGGAATGACCTAGCTATTCAATAAGCTTCCATCACTTAATTTAGCACAACTATAGAACTGCAAGTTACCAGAATCTGGAGACACTATTTTAGATAGACATTCCTAAAGCAAAATTATTCTTAATAGAGTTTATCTGAAAGCTCTTATCTCATTTACGTTTTCTTTCCTTAACAAGTTTCTTCACATCAAGTTACTTTCCTTGCTGACAAATTTGTAACAGATATAACAAGATTTTATTTAGTTTATATTACACCTAGGCATAATAAAAGTATTATACTTAATGCTGATGACTCTAGAAACATGTCTATATTAATTAGATCAACAAACTTAAACATTAATACCAAATATTAATTTAATACTGAATATTTCCCAGTTCATGTGAACCTGAAATTTATTTAGCTTAATTTCTCTTGTATTTAGAATTGTTTGATTTGTAAGCGCTTACTTTTCTTTAAGCCAATTAAATAGAGCTCATTTACAAATTAACCACAGCAATATTATCCAAAGACAAAGACACATACTGAGACATACATATATCCAGACAGACACAAGAGATCTAGCTGCATTTTCTATCTTAGTCATGAATCAGGTATCATAATATAAAACTCACTAGTTTATAAATAACAGTTGGAATAAGAAACAATTTTAAAAGGCTTCTTCCAGTTTTTTTTTTCTTCTCAATCTCAGGAATTAGAGATGGTCTAGATAAGACAAGTGTTCCTGAGACCTCTGGTCTCAAGGCACAGGGAGAGAAAATCAGGTTCTCCTAGTAGGACTTATTCCCTTAGGGTCAGAATTCTGAAGAGAATTTTTTTTTTCCTTCAAGCTAGCTTTCTCTACTGGTTGGGAATTAAATGGGGGTCGGTTAAACTTCGACTGGCATTGTGTACTTAACTGGTGCAATTGAAGGTTCATAATTTTCGTAGATACCCCCTTTTCTTTCTTTTTAATGGTTTTGAAAAGTTGGTCTGACATAGTTTCAAGTAATTAATTATTGGTTTCCTGCAAAGAAGTTACTCTATCATTTCCTCTTTTAGAAGCTTCTAGATACCAATCAAAGTAAGCATTCCATTCAGTCTGTTTGATCTTACGTCCGGCTTTTTTTTTTTTTCCTAACTGTGTGTGCAAAAATATTAATTTTGGAATATCAAAAGAACCCCAATCTGGTCTTTTTAGGTTGAGATCTCCTTTAGTATAAGTTCCCCAATTAAGTAGGTACTTGCAAGTATGAGTTTTTGTACATACATAAACCTGGCTGGAGTGTTAGTCAGAGGCTGGCTTTCTGACGCCCCTTGTTTCTGTGTTTGAGAGGCTCCGTTTCCTATCTTAAAGTTGAATTTTTCAGGGATAAAGTTTACTAATGAAGTTGTGTGGTGGGCTTAACTCCTCTAGGCATCACCCCAGAGTCGTTTCAGCCCTCTTACTTGTCTCAGTTTCTCCCTTTGGTGGTCTAAGACCACCGCGGGTGCTCGGATCGCTGAGTGGCTAATTCTTATCTGCAACCTCTGGACGAGCAAGTGTTTAATTAATGAATGGGTTTCCCTATGGGACCACTGCACGGTATGAGGACTCTGCCTCCACCATTCCTGTAAATTTCTCAGTCACCTGAGAAAGCTGTAACCGGCCGGGAGGAGTCTTGTCCCTTTTCTTTGGAGCAAAGCTCTCATGTAATATCTTCATTTCTATCCTGACAAATTCTATTAAGGCAGCTGAACTGAGGAAAAGCATCAGATCAGCCTCTTACCTAACCACTCAGCGCAGACCACTCAGTCTCCTACAACTGGGCAAACCCTGATATCTTTCAACCAGTCCCCCCCAGTATCTTTCACCTGGGCGTGTATTCCCTGGTATCTTTCAACCAAGCCCCACCCAGTATCTTTCCACTGGGTATTTCCCTCGTATCTTTCAACCAGGGGCCCCCCCAATATCTTTCAACTGGGAGGAGGCAGGTACCTGCTATACCGCCAAATAAAACTCAGGATCATCAACAAATACAGGAGATCTGAGAACCAGGAGAGACTTACCCAAATTCGTCTGGACTCTCCAAGGAGGCAGATGGGCACAAGTGGCCTCTGCTGGTACCAAGGCTCCAGTTCCTCGTAGAGTTCAGGTGAAGGCGAGATGTCAACTCTGGGTCCCTTCGTGGTCGCCATAATAACTGTCAACATAAAAAAAATGCACAACATGAGAGTTGCAAGTTAAGGTTTATTTGGGGCAAAATGAGGACTGCAGCCTGGGAGATGGCATCCCAGATAGCTCTGAGAAACTGCTCCAAAGAGGCAGTGGGGAAGGTCAGTATATATGTGATTTTGGTGAAGGGGGAGTACCTGCAATCGAGCGCATATTTTTTTGCAGAAGGTTTCTGCTAGTCACAAAGAGCAGTCATCACCATGAAGGATTTTAGTGTTTTTCTGGATATGAGGAGATACAAGAATTGGGCTCATAAAATTGGCTCCTAAAAATATCTAACTATCTGAAAACCTGTTCAGCCAGTTTTTCCCAGAGCACAGAGTGCCTCATTTCTGCTCTCCCCGCTGAACTCCTTTCAGGGGTTGTTGAAAATCAGCATCTGCAGCAGCACCTGACTTAATCCTTGTAGAGGTAGATGGCAAGTGCCAATGGCGAGTGCCAATTTGTAGTTGACACTACAATTGCACATTTATTTAATTTGTTATTATTAATATAGGAAGGCAAAATATAGGACCACGTAGTTCTGTAAAGACAGAAGTCAGCACTTTGGATTGCCATCAGAAGCAAGTATGTGAACTGAGTTCATTATAGTTCACAGTTGTTAGATGCTCCCATGGTCAATGCCTAAAAGCAATCAAGCTGCTGTGTCTGGTGTTATTGGAAACTTTTAGACACTTTTCAGGAATATGCTTAAGAATAATGCCTAGTGATAGAGGGAAAGAACAACCCAGAGAATATTTCCATATTAACATATGTGGAAAGGAGTGCTCCTAGTCAGAAGCGTCATCTCATGTGCTTCATTCATTCATTAACTTATTCAATAAACACATACTGAGCTAGATACTGTTCTAGGTTGTGTGAATACAGCAGTGAATAAAGAACACAAAAATCCCTGCCCTCATGGAGCTTACATTCTAGTGAGGGAAGATGGACCATAAACAAAATAAGTAAGTAAAATAAATAGTATAAGTGATAAGTGCTATGGAGAAAAAAAATATGAAGGGGGATAAGAAGTTGTGTTTATGGAGGTTGTAATATTAAATAGGATGGTCAGGAAATGCCTTGATGAGAAGCGACATTTGAGCAAAGGCATGAAGGGGATGAGGGCATCAGCTATGGAGAAAGCTGGTGGAAAAGTGTCATAGGGAGAGAAAACCAAATACAAAGGCCTTGAGGTTGGGAGACTGGCTGGAGTCTTAGTGAACAGGAGGCCAGAGTATTAAAGGTTGGGGGCGGGGAGGTGGGAAAATTGTGCATGGCTAGGAAGGAGCTATCATGAAATTTTTGGCTTTTTATGTGACTAAGATGGGAAGCCATTTGCAGGGTTATGAACAGAGGAGTGAAGTGGTGATTTGACTTATTTTATTTTTTATTTTTTATTTTTTTGGCTGCGTCGGGTCTTAGTTGCGGCACGCAGGATCTTTCATTGAGGCATGAGGGATCTTTTATTCATTGCAGTGTGTGGGCTTTTCGTTGCAGCACTCGGGCTTCTTTCTAGTTGTGATGTGCGGGTCTTCTCTCTCTAGTTGTGGCGTGTGGGCTCCAGGGCGCCGGGCTCTGTAGTTTGCGGCTCGCAGGCTCTCTTGTTGAGGCGAGTGATCTCAGTAGTTGTGGTACGCGGGCTTAGTTGCCCCACAGCATGTGGGATCTTAGTTCCTGGACCAGGGATTGAACCCGCGTCCCCTGCATTGGAAGGCAGATTCTTAACCACTGGACCACCGGGGAAGACCCTGACTTATGTTTTAAATATGAATCACTCTGGTTGCTGTTTTGAGAAAAGACAGTAGAGGGCAAGAGTGGAAGCAGGAAATAGGGAGACCCGTTATGCAGGTGATAGATGATGGTTGTTTGGAACAGTATAGTGTAAAGGTGTAAAGTGGTTGGATTTGGAGTATATACTGAAGGAGCAAAATTGGACGTGGAGTGTGAGAGAAATGGAAATATCAAGATCGTCAAATGTTCTACATAGTTCTTAAGTTATTCCTCACTTTAAGTGTTAGAAACATTTCTAAAAAGTTGCATATATAACTGATTCACATTTGAAGTCTATCAGAGCAATTTATTATTTACAATAAACACATAATGAATCTATAAGAAAAAGACTTTTAAAATAATTTATTGATTCCCTAATTTCTGTTTTTGGTGTCATTGTTTATATATATTATTGATTTTTCATACATAAAATGTAAGATCCATTTATTTATTTTTCTAGTTTTATTGAAGTATGATTGACAAATAAAAATTGTATATATTTATGTTGTACAATGTGATTTTTTAAAAGATGTGCAACATGGTGATTTAATATACATATACATTGTGAAACAATTACCAAAATGACATTAATTAACACATCCATCACCTCACTTAAGATCTACTGTCTTAGCAAATTTCTGGTAATACAGTATAGTACTATTAACTATAATCATCATACTGTACATTAAATCTCCAGAAATTATTCATCTTATAACTGGAAGTTTGTACCCTTTGACCAACATCTACCCATATCCCCCAATCCCTAGCCTTTGGCAACCACTGTTCTACTCTCTTGTTCTATGAGTTCAACTTTTTTAGATTCTACATGTAAGTGTCATCATACAGTATTTGTCTTTCTGTGTCTGGCTTATTCACTTAGCATAACGTCCTCCAGGTCCATCCATGTTGTCATAAGTGGCAGAATTTCCTTCTTTTTTATGAATAATATTCCATTGTATATATATATATCATTTTTTTAATCCATTCATCTGTTGACAGATACTTAGGATGTTTCCATATCTTGGCTACTGTGAATAATACTTCAGTGAACATGGGTGTGTAGATATCTTTTGGAGATAGTGATTTCATTTCCTTTGGATATATACCCAGAAGGGGGGGGGGTTGCTGGATCATATGGTAGTTCTATTTTTAAATTTTTGAGGAACTTCCTTATTGTTTTCATAATAGCTGTACCAATGTAAGATACTCTTCATTTCTTTAATACCTTTTGAAAATAAGGACTATCTTTCTTGAGTGGAGTTATAGAAGTCTATTCTCAATGGCAGAGCAACAATTCAAGTATGTTTTATATAAGATGGCACAGAAAGAGGCTAGCTGGCTGCTAAGGCTATATCTTACAGGATGTCTATACATGGTAGAGGGGTGGAGAGTCTTAGTGCATACAGAGTCTTCTTATCAGGGACTTGAGAGGCAATGTTCACAATGAAAAATATGCTAGACAAAAGTCTCCTTTGGGGGACTTCCCTGGTGGCACAGTGGTTAAGAATCCGCCTGCCAATGCCGGGGACACGGGTTCAAGCCCTGGTCCGGGAAGATCTCACATGCCAAGGAGCAACTAAGCCCGTGTGCTGCAACTACTGAAGCCCACGCGCCTAGAGCTGGTGCTCCACAACAAGAGAACCCCGTGCACCACAACGAAGAGCAGCTCCTGCTCGCTGCAATTAGAGAAAGCCGGTGTGCAGCAGCCAAATAAGTAAGTAAATAAATAAATTTATACATATTAAAAAAAGTCTCCTTTCTTATAAAGGAAGCATGAAGGACTGAATTATCTTAATGGGCTAGTGTAATCCAATTACAATAATTAGACGCATCCATTGCTTCTATAGGGATGGAGCTGTCAAGAAGAAAGGAATCCTCCTTCAATCCTCTCAATTGCATGGCACTGGGGAAATGGACAAATTGCTATACTCCAAGTACCTTACTTTAATATATCTCCTTATCAGTCATCAAGACTTTTCTTCCATTTCAAATTTCCTCATGAAAGAAAAGTTTAAATGGCCTTGATTATAGTTCATTGTTATATTTTAAATTGACAACTTGTTTTATTTATTTATTTTTTTAATTTTTGGCTGCATTGGGTCTTCGTTGCAGTGTGCAGGCCTCTCATTGTGTGGCTTCTCTTGTTGCGGAGCAGGGACTCTAGGCACGCGGACCTCAGTAGTTGTGGCATGCGGGCTCAGTAGTTGTGGCACACGGACCTAGTTGCTCTGCAGCATGTGGGATCTTCCTGGACCAGGGCTCGAACCCATGTCCCCTGCCTTGGCAGGTGACTCTTAACCACTGAGCCACCAGGGAAGTCCCGACACCTTCTTTTAAAGGGGGTGCTTCTGACTTAGGGAACTTCTAGTCCAATGTCAACATGCTCAGAAGTCATTTCTTACATGGGCATTTTCCTGAGACTGTTTGCCCAGGTGATTAATCTTATCCATTTGGTTTCAATTATTTTAATTTTTCCATCAGACCACAACATTCCTGACCTCATTTAAAAATGTTGGGGGTATATTGTATTTGGAGCCTATAGTTCTTTTGACTGAGTACAGTTCCCATGGAGACATTTATTTTTTTTTAATGTATATAATGCATTTCAAACCACTAAAGGATTAAGACTTTCACATTCTTAATTTTAGCTAAATACATCCTGAGTTTCTGCCAGGTCTTACCCACACTAAGGTATATTCAAAAGCTGTTCCTCTGGGATTAGTCACGTCTCACTGACTTCACTTACTGATTAACAGGCTGAGTAAAGGTCAGTTGCTTTCGAGCAGGCCAATGAAGTATTTCCATGCATTTAACCAATTTCTCAAATTGTAATATGAAACCTGCCGAAGAAAGATTATACATGGGAACCGAGACAGATTTCTTTAGTTTCAATTCACTACATTAAATCCTGTCTTGCCTCAATTTAGTTAGCTTTTTAGTGCTGAAAGGATAACCAAAATGTTAGAAGTTTTGAAGTTAAAAATACAACCACTTTATATTCCTCTAAAATAAAGAACACAAAACAAAATGGCCATTTGAGGACATCAATAGAAGTACTTTCCCATATTTCTTTATTAACATTTCTAAGATTACAGCTTATATATACCACTTATATTTTGTGAGACTATTTTAGATTTCCAAATGCTCTCATATTTTTATCTTTTCTGTACTATAACCACCAGCTATACTTTGTAGTACTTGAAAAATTATACTATTGTTGTGGATTTTAAAAATTGGGTAGTTTTTAATATATAGATTCCTCTGATAATATGTTCCTAAAGGTGTAGAATGACTTAAACTTGTTTTGAAGTTCAGCAACTGAACATTACCTAAGTACTATGGCTGATCCATTATATTTTAATGTGCAAGCCTTTTAATGATGAATTTCCAAACCACTCTATGGGAGTTACCATGGACACTAAGAGGCACTCCACTGCCAAATCAGATAGATAGAAAAACGGTTCTTTGAATATATTTCAGGTATCTGCAGCCTTCCAGAACTGGGTCTGTCACAAATAAATGGGACTTAGCCTTAATTTATCAGAGATTTTCTGACAGCATTTCAGCTACACATATTTGTTTCATTCTCTTCTGCATTCTGCCTCAGTTCGTATTTTATCTTTGTGAGAGGCGTTACAGTAAAACGCATGATAATTTCCTAAATGTTAGTTAGCTGAGACAATAAGGCCTGTTTTCAGCATTGGACTGGCAGATAAGGAAAGGAGAGATTTGTTTAGTGTGTCTCCTCCACAGGGAGATCTATTGAATCTTGGAGAGAAAGACTTATTTCTGCCTATACCCTTTCATTTGGTAAGTGTAATCCTGCATGCGTTCTTCTTCTTGTAATTTTGTGGTTGTTGCTATATATACTCCAAAATCATGAATTTAAAATCTATTCATGTTCTTCACAGGATCTTCTTTGATAGGGATTCATTATGTAACCCAGTTGATAGACTTATGAAGCCTATTCTTCCCTGAAGAAGTTTGATATATTGAGGGAATATCATTGTGTTATTATTTTTACCATAACATGTATTTTGCTTTCTAAAAATCTCTTTTAGTTAAATGTAATGGAATAAGTTAGGACAAAATAAGGTTGGCTCTCTACTTGTTATACAATAGTTAGATATTTTCATATATTATCAAATATTTCTCAAATATTTTAATAAATTTATATTCATGTATTACAATTTTGCTTCTATAGTAGTGTTCTAAAACTGATCTATGATGTTGAGCTAATCAAAGTACCGACAAAAATTTATGTCTTTTCCTCAGTCTAGTCATTTAATTATTTTTATCTTTAGACAAACTAAAATTTTTATTACTATTAGGCCTACACAAATTTAAATCCCATCTCTATGAACTACTCTATGTCTCTTTTAGAGATTAAGACCTTAAACATACATAATTCAGCAAAGTGTTATGTAGCATTATTCTTTGCCTTACCATATCAATTATCTTTATTTAGGCCACTTGTTCAGAATTTCACCTATATTGGCAAGACTATTGCTTGTTTTCATTTCTTCGGCATTACTGTACCAACAGATATGTTAAGGAAGATAGGCAGACAGCTGGTGAACAGACTCATTCCCTGCCTCGGGGCTTACAAAGCAATTCACCAAATTTATCTTTCCCTAGTTCGTTTCACATCATCACTGTTTCCAAATTGCCTGCTTTTGCCCTCTAAGGATTTGAGGATGTCTAATATATAAAAGCAGCTGAAAGTAAACTTGTACTTCATCAGTTTTGATGTTAGTTGACAGGGTTTTCTTTTACAAAATTCTGTACTATGCTTCCTTGTTTTTGATTGACTCATCTTCCTTTTAGTTTTAATTATATCATACAACTCTAATTTCAAAGATTATTATTATGAAGGTTGTAAACAATATATTTCCTAATACTCTGAATTATACATTTTCAGCATTAATCTCAATACAACATTAGAATTTTTTAAATGGCCTTTTAATTAATCTTTTTGGTTTGTGTGAAATTAGAATCACAGTTACAGAAATAGAGAGAATGTTGAAATCATTACCAAGTGTTGAGGCAACTGGCAATCTCATGCAAAGGAGGAGAAAAGCCAGGGTCAGTGGTATCGAGCCACAACTGTAAATTATATTAGAGTAGGGAGATAAGGTGGTGCTCTAGAGCCAAGAGCAACAAAGCTTCATGATAATAATGACAGCCACTATTTGTGGACCCTCACTATGTTCCAGGTATTATACTCATTATATAGTTATCCCTTTTAGCACTAACAACAGTGGGGTAGGTATGTGCCAGAGTCCCCATTTTGTGGATTCACTGTTCAGTCAACAAATATTAACTGAGTAATAAAGATGTGCCAGGTTCTAGTGAACGAGACTTTTGTCCTCATGGAGCTTATGATCTAGTGGTGATGAACCACTTACTGAGTCTTAGGTTGTATAACTAGCTTAAGATCAGTCTGTGTGGATCCACATCCACATATTGCATTTACCTTCTATCAATAGTTTATATTATGGTGGCTATGAGGTAGTAATCAGAAACCAGGTGGTAGTAACAGGAAACTTTGTGCCAGAGATCAAAGCCAGTTGGACAGTGGATAAGCAGGTAAGTTTCCAGAACATTGCTGTTGAAAGTCAGAGCAAAAGACTGTTCTGTGTACTAAGGAATGGTTTTTTGTATACTGAATATTTGATCATATTATTTCCTGTATTAGAACCCTTCGATGGTTCCACGTTGCCTTTGGGGTAAAAGCCAAACTTTTAATAATAATCTATGTGGCTCAGAGAGGTTGGACACTGTATACCATTTCAGTCCATTTTGTATCTCCTGGCACTTCTGCTCTAGCCATTCTGAACTACCTTCATTTCCTTGAATGGGCGTGCTGTCTCTTGCCCCCTGCCATTTGCACAAGCTCTTCCCTCCCTTGCCTTGCTAACTCCTGCTAATCATTGAGTTCTCAGCTTAGATAGTATCTCTTCCAGAAAGCTTTCCCTGACTCCCAAGTCCAATTAGGTACCTTTTCTCTATGTTCCCTTAGCACCTTATATTCCTCCACCACAGCACTTACCACTCTATAACTGTTGCAGGAAGGGGGACCCCTTCCAGGGCCCAAGAGTGGGCTTTTGTCTAACACTCGGAAATGAATTGCCTGAGGAGACACATGTGCTGACAAAGCAAGAGACTTTATTCAGAAGGGGCACCCGGGTGGAGAGCAGGAGGGTAAGGGAACCCAGGAGGACTGCTCTGCCATGTGGCTCACAGTCTTGGGTTTTATGGTGATGGGATTAGTTTCTGGGTTGTCTCTGGCCAATCACTCTGACTCAGGGTCCTTCCTGGTGGCGTGCACATCACTCAGCCAAGATGGATTCCAGCGAGAAGGATTCTGGGAGGTCAGTAGGACATATGGACTGGTGTCTTCTCTGTCCTTTTTACCTTTCCCGAATTCTTCTGGTTGGTGTTGGTTGTTAGTTCCACATTCCTTACCAGGACCTCCTGTTGCAAGGTAACTCATGCAAATGGTTACTGTGGTGCCTGGCCAGGGTGGGTGGTTTCAGTCAGTGGTTCCCCTAACAAATCCCCCCTGAGAGACTTCATACTCAAGATACTTCTTGGGAATGGGGGTGGAGGTCTCTTTCTTCTGTAACTACTTCCTGCTAAGAGTGGGCATAGTCCTGCCTAGTAGAGTAGAAGTCTCTTTCCACCTGATCTAAATTGAGGTATTCTGTTCCCAAAACTGGCTTTCACCCTCATAGTAACAACAATTTAGCCTGAAAATGTTGGACTCTGTCAGAGATGAACCTTGTAAGCAGTTGAAACAGACAAAGGCCAAACAGGAGGCTAACAGGATGGTCATCACTGGGCCCAGAAAAGGAGGGCAAAATTTGGGGTGAGGGCTGCAGGGTCTGTGACTTTTTTCTGATTGGTTGGTAGTGAGGTAATAGGGAGGTGCTCCAGGAATCTTGCCCTCAGCCTGAAGTTACAATCCTCCACCTGGGTGGGGGCCTTAGTTCCTGCAAAAGAACTCAAAGATACTGTTATGCATACTCTTTGAGGAGGAACCAGCACCCTGCCTCAAGGCTGTACCCCCACTTGACTGCGACTCCCCCGTTTCTGCATCCCCTCCCTTCGCTGATTAGCAACTATTTTAATCTGACCTTTGGAACTCAAGGAAGGTCAAGGAGGCTGAATGAAGTCTATATCCTACAAACAAGAAACAGGGGACACAGAAAGTATTTGAACTTCAGAGCCCCACAGAGTCCTGTTCAGTTTCAATTCAGGGAACTGGGCGATGACAGCTCTGGCCACTTCCTGTTAAAATGGGGCATGGTCCTGCCTCAAACTGGAAAATAGACACTGAATTGGAAATATTTCCGAGTTCCAAGTCCTGGATCTGAGTCTTGTATGATTAAAACCTCAATCCCTTGGTCTGCCATTTTGGTGTAACAGACCCAATTAGAAGTAGTTGGAGGAGTGACAACTGGAATTTTAATAGGCAAAATAAACCTCATTTCTTTTCAGGAGAATAAGCCTGAAACCCAGTCTGGACCTGGCACTGTGGGGAGACTTTTACCCAGTTGTCTAGTTTTATCTAAGTAGGTTTTAACTTTTAATGTGGTATTAACACATAGATAACAGGTGCTATTGGTTATCATACATGTCTCTTCTTTTTGTTAATGTACAATCTAAACCAATTTCATCGTCTAAAAATGTAATAGTTACAAGAGGAGACATTTAAAAAAGTAAGGTTGCAGTTACCAGCTGCCAGCTGACATTGTTTTGAGAATGGCTTGTGGCATCCAAGTCTGACAGAGCTCAGAAAACTCAAGTTGTTAGCAATACAAGGTCTTGTCCAAAATCTCACCCATAGTGTCACCTAGTTATTTCCTTGGATGTCTGAACCATAGCTACTCCATTTTGACTTTCAATTGCATATCTCTCCTTAATGGCCAAAGCAGATATCACCAATAATGATTTTAGTGCTTTTCTGGATATAAGAAGATGCAAGAATTTGGGCACATAAAATCTTGTGAAAATATTTAACTATCTAAAGGCCTGTTCTGCCAGTTTTTCTCAGAGCACAGAGTACCTCATTCCTGATCTCCACCCTGAACTCCTTTCAGGAGGTGCTGAAGGTCAGTGGCCACAATGGCCATTGACTTAATCTTTGCAGAGGCAGATGGCAAGTGCCAATTTTCAGTTGTCAGGGTCCATTCAGGGTCTTAAATTCAACCACGGTTTGGGAGGCATTTCATGACCATTTCATCCCATGGTGCTAGGAATGTTCATTCCCAGGTCTGGAAAGGATTCTGCTGATAGGTCACTCAATGTGCTATTATTGGACTAGGCCTTTTTAACATGCCAAAAGTCTCTGGACCACCTGTCTTACTAGTCTCTTATGGTCGAGGAAAATTGTCCCTCTTGTTGCTTCTTCCCAAATCTAGAGTTACACTATTACAATCATTGATCTCATATGGAACTATATATCATCATTTTATCAGAGGCTCAGTCACACATTTGGTAATGCAAGAAACAACAATTTTTTAAAACAGGAAATATAAACATGTAATATAGCTAGCGGTATTAGTAAGGTCATGAGTAAGAATTTAAGTCAAGAACTTCCAGTAGGGGACTTCCCCGGTGGTGCAGTGGTTAAGAATCTGCCTGCCAATGCAGGAGACATGGGTTCGAGTCCTGGTCCAGGAAGATCCCACATGCTGTGGAGCAACTAAGCCCATGTTCCACAACTACTGAGCCTGCACTCTGGAGCCTGCGAACCACAACTACTGAGCCCATGTGCCACGACTACTGAAGCCCATGCGCCTACAGCCCGTGCTCCACAACAAGAGAAGCCAGCACAATGAGAAGCCTGCACACCACATCAAAGAGTAGCCTCTGCTCACCACAACTAGAGAAAGCCCGCGCACAGCAATGAAGACCCAACACAGCCAAAAATAAATAAATTAAATAAATAAATATTAAAAAAAAAAGGAAGAAAGAAAACCAAAGCTTAGAAGCATAACATTTGAAAACAAAAAAACTTCCATTAGGTGCAGCCCAGTATATCCCAGGTCATCTCACTTCATCTATTCTGTACCAATCCTTATCTTTAAGGGAAATTATATATTGGCACTGTCCATAAGGCACCCAGCCTGGTTTCCTAGTGTTACTAGACTGATACCTTTAGTATGATTTAATTGTTCCCAACATAGAGGAGCCTTTAAACTTAAATTACCATAGCCTGTTGTTATCTACATAAATCCATCCCATAATTGTGGGAGATTTTATTCCTTGGCTGAAACTTTGCTCGTTGCTTTGATTGAGCTTGAGTAATAGACGAAAACTCATATTTATGGCCAGGGTCAGAGCAGGCATTATTAATTGGCCAGGTGAGGGGATTCCATCTAGTAATATCAATAGTGACCTAAAGCTGACTATAATTTTTCTTTCAAAGTAAATTTCTCAGGGCCAACCAATTAGAGCCTTGGCGTGGAGAAATTCCCCAAGGTAACCAAGAAGTACTGGTAATTGGCCGCAAACCCAACAAGTGGATTGATTTTTAAAACTAGCATAGGATCATGCCTATGATAGAAAAACATTTGATTCATAGGCAAAGGTCCAAGAAGTCAAGGAAACATTATAAATGATCATACGAGTCAGGACGAGGATATTGGACAAGATGTCTATTTCTTATGTTGTCTTTTTCTCGTCCTAGTGTGAGTGTAGTTTCTCCTCTGTTTGAGCATTGTTTTAAGGTGATTTTGAGGTCAGCTGTCCTCTCTATAGGCCAGTTCAGTGCAGGGGCTCTTTGTGAGTGGAAATTAATCCAAGAGTCAATTCCCTTCAGTTTCAGTGTGCATAAGCTAGTTAAGAGTACCTGATAAGGGTTCTTCCGTCCAGGTTGGAGATAGTCCTTTAAATTATGTCTTTTCCAGTATGCATAATCCCCTGGTTGCAAGTCGTGGGGCATCTGATCTTCATCCAAAGATATATTACTGAGATAAGCTTCAGAAACAAACTTAGAGTGTCCTTTTAATAATTCAATTAAACTTTACAACAATATAACATAACAGCAAGGAACTATCTGAGAAGTGAGTCTTAATGAATACAGACCTCAGTAAACAGAATTAGATTTTGACGTCCACTGAAACATCTCTTTCTCTCTAAAATTACCCTCATTTTTATCAAATATAGTCAAATCAAGATTAATTTGTCCACAAATTAAGTCTGATTAATTGATAAAAGGCCTCCCTGGGCCAGAAAAGCCACGCCACGGGCTTGTCACAGATTTCACCTTACAAATTTAGGTGAATTCCTCCTTTTTCAAGGTCCTGAAAATACCTTGAGATTTCTGTACCTGTTAGTGAGGTAGCCCTCCTAATTTATCTGATAAAGCTGCTGGGAACCTAAGAGTTTCCAATCTCTGGAGGGAGCAGATAGAGAGAAAAGATAAATGTTTCAATTCTGCTTACAACGGTATAATTTATCAAATTACTGTAAGTCATAATTAGTTTGAGGGGAAGGTTTTCCTTGCACCTGGAAAACACAGATTTAAACCAGTAATATTTTAGATAGAAACTATAAAAATTATAACCAGATTCACCAGTTCACTCAGTCCTATGTACTAATACTTTTTGTTAACAGCTTTATGAAGCCATCAGTTTTCCCATTAGAATTCTTCAATTTCTTACCTAGTTCAGCATTATGGTCTGAAAGTCAGAAACCTGTATTTATTCAAAAGTCCTTTCTTTAAATCTTACAAAAGACTTAAGAAGGCATGTTTAAAATTGATTACAATGCAATTGACAAAGAAACTTGGTTACTGCTGTGACATACAACACTTGAAGATAATAACTAGAATTATGACTGATAACATTTCAAAAAGGGTTTAGAACACTCAGTCAGATAGGATCATAGGTCACTGTGAAACAACAGCTATTCACTTACCCAAAGTAACAATAAAAGATTTCAAAGACAAATGTAGAACAGATCACTTAAAATGTAAAGAAACTTAAAATCTCTTATCAAAGGCAGTTCAACATTTTAAGAAAACTTGTCCTCTTAACAGAGAGAAAAGCCAAATTCAAGTTTTGTACCAGCTTACT
Organism: Balaenoptera physalus; assembly: GCF_965194825.1. NCBI lineage: Eukaryota > Metazoa > Chordata > Mammalia > Artiodactyla > Balaenopteridae > Balaenoptera > Balaenoptera physalus. Next base: position 101,799,024 of record NC_138903.1, on the reverse strand, counting down.
TTTAAAATTCATTTACTCAATTAAACTTATTTTAAACTTAGTCCTGACCATGCACGAAACTCTTTTCTCGGGGTCTACTTTCCACAAGCCTTCTATCACTTAACTTATTTTAGCACAATTCTAATTTTCAAGTTGTCAAATATCTGGAGAGATTATTTTTAGGTAGACATTCCTAAGATATAATTATTTTGAAAAGTTCAACCAAAGCTCTTATCTCATATACATTTCTTTCCTTAAAAGTTTCTTCACTTTACTGGACTGAATGTCAATATTATGACATAGTATGAGTGTGTTTCATGTTTGGTAATTGCAATCATTGTTGCTTTTGTTGTGGTCAAAAAAAAAAAAGTTTCTTCACTTTGCATTACTTTCCTTGCTGACAAATTTGTAACAGATATAACAAGGTTTTATTTAGCTTATATTAAACCTAGGCACAATATAGTTATTACATTTAATGTTGATGACTCTAAAGACATGTCTATATTAATTAGATTAACAAACTTAAACTAAATTTAATACCAGATATTAAATACTGAATATTTCCCAGTTCACATGAACCTGAAATTAATTCTGGCCAGTTATATTCTATATTTTTCAGAATTTATATAAGCACTTAACTTCCTCTAAGCCAATTAAGTAGAGCTCATTGACAAATTTTGACAATACCATCCAAATGTAAGGACATGTATATAATGCACACAGACATATAGACAAACACAACCAGAGATCTCATAGCTTAACGGAACCAGAATTTCCCATTTCACAAGGCAGAATGGCCATCACAAATCACAATACAGAACACAAAGTATAAAACACAGGCCTGGCTGTCCTAATCAGACACTCCCTTAAATACAAGATTGCAGTCTCTCAGAAAGCCTTCTACAGAGACACAGAACTTCAGATCCAAGTACTAACAGAGTAACTGGAAATACCTTGGGTCTTCAAAGATTTCAAAGGGAGGAAAGGAGGCCAGGTTGAAGGAAGAGGGGAAGGAGGGGGGACAAAAGGGGTGGCCTTATGGACGTCTCCTGCCACCTGCAGATGCCCAGGTGTTATGGGACTTTTCCCTGGGATTCCAGGAAGGAAGGGAGGATGGGAACTCGGCCCTACCAGAAACCAGAGACCAGATAACAGACCAGAACCAGAATTCAAGTTCTCTGCCCACTGGAGGTGATCAGGCTCCGACCCTCAGATCAGGCTGAGGCCCTTCAACCAGACTCCTGCGTCCAGGACCAGGACAGAAGAAAAAAGAGTAGGATAAGAGGGGTTGAAAAGAGGAAAGAGAGAGGGAAGGCGAAAGAGGTCAATAAAGTTCCCTACCCGGTTGGGGAACCCTGGCCAGTCGTCCACGTCAGGAGGAGACCAGGGATAAAAGGGTCCCAGTTGTGGCCACTGGGTCTGGTCTGTAGGTGGGAGAGCTTGTCCCCGAGTACTCCGAGTGGTGAGAATGTCAGTCATAGTGAAGAAGAGGCCCCACCAGAGTTGCCATTTGTTGCAGGAAGGGGGACCCCTTTCACGGCCCTAGAGTGGGCTCTTGTCTAACACTCGGAAAGGAATTGCCCGAGGAGACACACGTGCTGACAAAGCAAGAGACTTTATTGGGAAGGGGCACCCGGGTGGAGAGCAGGAGGGTAAGGGAACCCAGGAGAACTGCTCTGCCACGTGGCTCGCAGTCTCAGGTTTTATGGTAGTGGGGTTAGTTTCCAGGTTGTCTCTGGCCAATCACTCTGACTCAGTGTCCTTCCTGGTGGCATGCACATCACTCAGCCAAGATGGATTCCAGCGAGAAGGATTCTGGGAGGTCAGTAGGACATATGGACCGGTGTCTCCTTTGTCCTTTTTACCTTTCCCGAATTCTTCTGGTTGGTGGTGGCTTGTTAGTTCCACGTTCCTTACCAGGACCTCCTGTCACAAGATAACTCACGCAAATGGTTACTGTGATACCTGGCCAGGGTGGGCGGTTTCAGTCAGTGAAACCCTAATGTAACTGTACTTTTACCATTTACTCATGACACTATAAATTCCATGAAGACAGGGACACTGCTGCCTGTTGACCATTGTATCTCTACAACCTAGCACAGTGTTCAGCACATAGTAGTTGCTTATAAATGAATGCTAAATGAAGGAAAGATCAAAGAGACCAGGAATATCAACTTTGGAGGCCATGACATAATTTTAATGATTTGAAGTGTTTTGTATAAATTCATCAAACATATGAGCTAGAAGAGACTCAAGAAGTCACTTTGCTCAACTTCCAACTCAATGTAAGAATTCCTACTACATCATCCCTTAAAGAGAACTCTCTATCCTCTATATATGAACACTTCCAGGGGTAAAAATTCACTATTTTGCAAGACAGTTACTACTTCTATTGATGGCTGTATCTAATTGCTTTAAAAATATCTTCCTTATATTTGGACTTTCCTACTATAGCTTTCATCCATAGTTTAAGTTCTGCCTTCTTGAACAACACAAAACTAATCTTTTCCTTTCTTGAGCAACTCAAATTTAATCTTTTCCTTTTCCTAGAAGAACCCTTACAAATAGTTGAAAGCCATTATTATGTACTTTGTAAATCACTAGTTCTCAAGCTTTAATATGCAAAATAATTGTCTAGGGAGCATGGTAAAAATCTATATCGCCTAGTCCTATCCCCAGAGACTCTGATTCAATAGGTCTGGGATGGATCTTAGGAATCTGAAAATTTAACAAGCATCCCAGATAATTTTGATGCAGATAGTCTATAGACTACTCATCAAGAAACACTGTCCAGGAAAATATATTTAAAACTTTTCCCAATAAATGGTGTTTGTAACACTTGATTTTCAAGCTCACTGAATATTTCTGTTTATTCTCTTCAAGTGTAGCTCTCATGCTGGAACCAAATATTCAGTTGTATTTTGATTAACAAGAAGTAAAGTGAAGATATTATCTCCTTTAACCTGATTCATGTACTTCTATTGAAATAGTACACAATTGTGTCATCAATTTTCAGTAGATGTGTCATATTATTGACTGTGACTCTGTTGTTAACTAAAACCTGCTAGGGCAGGAACGAATTACAAGGAAAGGATGACCCAAAGTCACAGAAAAGAAAGAAAGAGGGAACGGGATAAGATGACAGTAGACGAAGGCATATCCTGAAGAGAGGTAGCAATATATAGTATTTCCACCAAAGATGGCACACTGACTCCTCAAAAACTCCAGTTTCCCTCTCCGACAGCACATGAGATTTCCTACTGCCAGCCATGTATAAGAGCTGGTGCTCACTGTCACCTACTGATACTCTCTCTGAAGTCAGCAGATAAGCAGTCTGTTTTGCTCCTTATTAGAAAGCTGGTAGACCTGCTTAGCCTACAATAAGAATCAGCATTCTGTAATCAGAAGGAGTTGGACCTTGGCACATTTCTTTGGAAACATTTTTGATCTCTAACAGACTACTGAGGGTACCTTGGCATATTTGTTGAAGATGATCTAAAACTCTAAAAATAGCTATGAGCACAAGTCTCCCACATGCATACAATTTGAATAGGTCTGGCAAGATGCTTTTAACCTCATAAAAGTGTCATAGAATGTTATGAATTGGATTTACATGCTTCAATACACCCGGTGTACAGATTAGCACTTTCCGTTATGACACCCAGGCTCTGTGCCCTCTACTCCAAACAGCAGGAAAAATTTATGAGCCAGAAAACCTTTCTTGCATTCGGCCTTAGGGCAGTAAGCAGTGGAATTTAGTTGCTCACAAGGCTGGAGTCTGAGAAGGTAACCAGGACTGAAAATAACAAATCGTTGAAACATGGCAACTTTGTGTTAAATGCAAGGATAGAGAGCCGATCCCAACTATGATGTGGAAAGAGGCGTTTAGAACATGATTCTGAGAAAAAAAGGATCATTCTATTACAGATGTTAAGATTTAATGATTTCAATTCTCATACACATATGTGTGTGCCTCAAAAGGGGTTGGGATCACACTCTTTTAAGTGGTACCCAGGAGCCAAATATAAGGTGTTTATCCTAAGACTTATATGGGAGTCATCTTTGCATTTCTCTATTCTGGAATAAATATTTTTGAGTATCTACTATGTGCCAGAACACACATATGAATTTGACACAGTCCCTGCCTTTTAGGAGTTCACATCTGATTGAAAGGAAACAAGACAAAAAGGTGATAATGTGTAATAACTAATATGATAGAGATAAGCACAGAGTGCTTTGAGAACACAGTGAACTGGAGGGAAGGCAACAGATGAGAAGTTGAAGAAAAACTTTTTGGAAAAGTGATGCCTAAACTGAATCCTGAAGGATGAAGAAGAGTTACTCGGAGGAAAGAGTTTGGGGAGGTCATTTATGTCAAGAGGAACAGCATGGTGTGTGGCAGGAAATGTAAATGATTTAGAATGGCTAGACTAGAGCATAAAGTAGAAAGCAAGTGAGTGGTGAGAGATGACACTGGAGAAATAGGCAGGAACCAAATCATGAAAGGCCCTGTATGCCATGCTAAGGGAGCTGGACTTTCTTCTGTAGGCAATAGGGAAGCTGGTAAGTGACCATTTTTTTTAAAATAAATTTATTTTATTTATTTATTTTTGGCTGCGTTGGGTCTTCATTGCTGCGCATGGCCTTTCTCTAGTTGCGGCAATCGGGGGCTATTCTTCGTCACGGTGCGCGGGCTTCTCATTGTGGTGGCTTCTTCTGTTGCGGAGCTTGGGCTCTAGGTGCGTGGGCTTCAGTAGTTGTGGCACATGGGCTCAGTAGTTGTGGCTCGCGGGCTCTAGAGCACAGGCTCAGTAGTTGTGGCGCATGGGCTTAGTTGCTCCACAGCATGTGGGATCTTCCTGGACCAGGGCTTGAACCCGTGTCCCCTGCATTGGCAGGCGGATTCTTAACCACTGCGCCACCAGGGAAGCCCGTAAGTGACCATTTTTGATAAGTCACTCTGGCAGCAGTGTGGAGAATAGAAAGGACCAGAGGCAAGACCAGAAGCAGGGAGACTAATTAGGAAGCTGTTGTAACAGTCTAAGAGAGAGATGACTAGGGTCTGAACAAAGGGGATGCATCGGGGATTGCAGGAAAGAGATGGGCTTGAGTTTGAGACTGTCGGAGAAGAGTTTTGTTGTTGTTCTTGTTTTGTTTTGATCCAAGACTGAGTTTGACCTTGAGGTCAAAGTGGTTGATGCGGTGGTAGTAGAAAGAGGGTAATGGAATGGTGTGATGCAGCATCATTAAAGTTTATTTCAGATAAGATATTTGTTGAAAATTTCTTCTGAAAGTGTTATTTTCAAAAAATACTCTTTTCTGCTCAACTTTCAAGGTAACCATTTGCTGGAGATTGGATGCTTAGCCTGTTGGGGGTTAATAACTCACGTGGTTTATCCTGCTCTGGGCTAAATTGTGCAGTGGGAATAAAGAAAGTTAGGGTCAGAATGAGGGAGAGAGGCTCTGCCAGCTGTCTCTTTTTCCTCTCTCCCAAAGCACAAATACCCTCTAAGCAATCTCACAAAAAAAGAAGCTTTCTGTGCCAGAAATGTTTATTTTGCAAAAGAAGAGTCCAGAGGACCATATGGAATGCAACTGATGATAATATTCAGTTCAGAATGTACAAGAACAGTAAGAAGAAATAACTAGAATAAATGGTAAATTATTAGTGTGTAATGCTGAATCAGAGAATTAAGTTTAAAATACTAAACAAACTTTTTAAAGATAAGGATTCATATATCCATTTAAAAATGAATCTTGTGTACAAAGAAAATCAGAATAAATTGTGTATCAGATTATGAAATAAGGTTATGATAGAACACACTTATACATCAATGAAAGTGAACTCAGAATTATTTATACTGAATAAATTAGTCCGGAAGAATTAGATGATATATTATGCTTGAATAAGAAGAGAAAAGATCCCAGGCTTAGATTACATAAATGTGACTATGTAATTATTCTTGAATATAGATGTGAAAGGAGATGTAAATATTAAATTAACGCTAGATATCAATCAAATGTCAAGGAATAGAACTAGTGATGTGAGGGAATAAAGGTCTAATCTGTCTCCAAGTCCTGTTGAGTCCTCCTATAAAATCTCTCTTAAATTTGTCTCCTAAACATTCTAATATCTCTACTTTAGTCTAACATAACAGTTAATCTCCCCCACTCCAGTTGCCCTCTGCTTAAACTCATGGAACATAATGATGCCAGATCCTCTTTGAGAAATTTATCTAATGAATCCAATCTAATCACCTCTTTCTGACTTCAAGACCAACCATAACCCAGTTCCATCTTACCTATGCAAGCTTATTTTCTATTCTCCCCAACATGCCCCCTTTGCCCTGGTCAGGCCACGCTGAATCCTGTTCCTAAAACACCATGTGCTCATTTCTATGTTTGCCCCTTCCTGAGATGTCTTATCCCTCTGCTCTGTCTAGGCCATCATTCTTCAAGGCTCAGATCAAGTTCCAACCCCTCCATAAAGATTTCCTTAACTCTGTTCTCTGATTTCCCCATACAAGTATAAATGGGATCACATATTCTATAATTTAATTATTATTTAACTATTATATGCAAGTCTTTCTTCTACAACTACATTGCAAACTCATCGAGGGGATATAATTCACAATTACCTCAATTATCATTGGGGCTAGGCCATTTTTATTCTAACATTTTGGGTCATTTTGATACAGTAGATGTTTGGACTCTAAGGACATGTCGATTTCCTAATTATGTACAAATATTTGACTCAGAATTACATTTCACTATTTTTGTCAAGAAAGCATATTAAGAGTAAACTCAGCTCATCCAATTTAATTCTTTGATCAATTTATATTAACTGCTATCAAAACATTTAAATATTTTTTGCATTAATTTTTATTTTACTGAAATTTTAATCTTAAAAAATATTTTCCATGTTCATTTTACAATGAATAGTTTGTCAATTTTAACATTTTTATAGAGGTATAATTGACATACAAAAAACTGCACATATGGAAAGTGTCAATTTGATAAATTTTGGCATATATATATATATACCCATGCAACCATCACCACGATTAAGATAGTGAATACACCTATCACCCCCAAGAGTTTTCTTGTGCCCCTTTGTGATTTCTCTCCCCATGCTCCCAACCTCTACATGCCCCCAGGAAACCACTAATCTGGTTTCTGTCAATATAGATTAGTTTGCATTTTTTGAGTTTTATGTAAATGGAATCATACATTAGGTACTCTTTTTTTCTTTTCTGGCTTTTTTCATTCAGCATATTTATTCTGAGATTCATCCACATTGTTATGTTGTATCAATAGTTCATTCTGTTTATAACTAAAAGGTATTCCATTGTATGGACATAATCCAACTTGTTTGTCCATTCTCCTATTGATGGACATTTGGGTTGTTTTCAGTTTTTGGCTACTCCAAATAAATATTGTATTAACATTCATGTGTAAGTCTTTGTACGTATATGAGCTTTCTTTTCTCTTGAGTAAATACCTAGGAGTGGAAGAGCTGAATCATATGGTGGGTGTATGTTGAACATTTTAAGAAATTGCCATACTGTTTCCAAAGTGGTTTTACCATTTTACATTTCCAACAGCAGAGTATGAGGGTTCCAGTTTTTCCACATCCTTGTCAACTCTTGGTATGGTTAATTTTTTTTTAATATTAACAATTCTAATAGATGTGTAGTAGTGTCTCGTAGTTTTATTTTTCATTCAGTGATGACTAATGATGTTGAACATCTTTTCATGTGCTTCTCTGCCATCCAGATATTTTCTTTGGTGAAGTGTTCAAATCTTTTGCTCATTTTTTTTTTGGATGTTTGCTTTCTTTTTATTACTTATGACTCTTATTACTCTGGAGAGTTATATACATAGTGTAAATGCAAGTCTTTATCTTACATATGGTTTGCAAATATTTTCTCTCATTCTGTGGTTTGTCTTTTCATTCCATTAACAGTGTCTTTCAAAGAGCAGAGGTTTATAATTTTGATGAAGTCCAATTTATCAATTTTTTCTTTTATGGATTGTGCTATTGGTGTCATATTTGAGAAATCTTTGTCTAAATCAAAGCCAGAAATATTTCCTCCTCTGTTTTAAGTTTTAGGTTTTGCATAAGTCTATGATGTACTACTGGTAAATTTTTATATGTGATGTGAGGTATGGATCCAACTTTGTATTTTTTGCATATGGATATTAAATTGTGCTAGCAATATTTGTTGAAACTGTCTTTTTTCCACTGACTTGTCTTTACACCTTTGTCAAAAGTCATTTGTCCATAAGTAGGAGTTTATTTCTGGACTTTCTATTCTGTGCTATTGATCTATTTCTCTATCTTTACACCAGTACCACACTATCTTGATTAGTGTAGCTTTGTAGTAAGTCTTGAATTTTCATAGTCTTAGTCTTCCAAGTTTGTTTTCTTTTTCCAACTTTTTTCCACTATTCTAGATTTTTTGCATTTTCATATGCAAAAAAAAAAAATTAGCTTGTCAATTTCTCCAAAAAAGGCCTGCTGAGGCTTTGGGGAAAACTGGCATCATAACGATATTGTCTTCCAGCCCATGAAGATGATACATCTCTCCATTTATTTATGTCTTATTTAATTTCTTTTAGCAATGGTCTGTAGTTTTCAGTGTACAGGTCTTCACATCTTTATCAGATTTTCTATCCTGCAACTTTGCCAAACTCACTTATTTGTTCTTGTAGCGTTATTATAGATTCCATTTATTTTCTACATAGATGATCATATCTGTGAATAAAGACTCCTTTCCAATCTGGATGCTTGCCTGCCTGCCTGCTTCCCTTCCTTCCTTCCTTCCTTCCTTCCTTCCTTCTCCACTTCCCTCCCACCCTCCTACCTCCCCCTTCCCTCTTTTCTCTCCTTCCTTCCTTCCTTCCTTTCTTTCTTTCTTTCTTTCTTTCTTTCTTTCTTTCTTTCTTTCTTTCTTTCTTTCTTTCTTTCTTTTTCTTTCTTTCTCTCTCTCTCTTTCTTTCTTTCTTTTTCTCTCTTGCCTTCTTATTTTGTTTAGAAACTTTAGTAAAATGTTCAATGAATTAGTGAGAGTGGACACCCTTGTCTTGTTCCTGATCTTAGAGAGAAAGCATTCAGTCCTTCACCATCAGGATTATTGTTAGCTGTAGGTGTTTCATAGATCCTCTTTTTTCCAGCTGAAGAAGTTTCTGGAAACTCTCTCAAAGCACTAAGATTGGGCATTTGCAGGTCTTACTTCTTTTGTGTCTCATACCCCAGTTATTACCGTTTTTGTTGACTGATATTCAGTGTTTTGAAAGCCATAGTTCTATATACATTGCCCAAATTTTTGGTTGTTTCAGGTGGGAGGGTAAGTCTGGTTCCTTCAGGCCACGTTGGCCTAAAGCAGAAGAACCAACATTCTCTTTTGTGTCATATATAATGATATTTAAAAACTGAACATTCTTAATACTGGCAAAAATATTCTTACTTAAGTAATTCCCTGGTGATCCAGTGATTAGGACTCTGTGCTTTCACTGCTGAGGGTGCGGGTTCAATCCCTGGTCTGGGAACTAAGATTCCACAAGCTTTGTGGTGCAGCCAAAAAAAAAATTCTTACTTATATTACTACTGACAATGTAAATTAGTACAAACCTTTTGGGAAGCAATTGGCAATGTTTATTAAGAGAATTAAGATATTTCTACCCTATGGTTGAATACATGAATTTCTTGGAATTTAATATAAGGAAATAATAAATAAGAAAAATGCTTTATTAATAATAATATTAATAGAAAGTTTATGTATAATAAAGGAATATTGGTAAGAATCTAATGATCCCATAACAGATGTACATATCAAGTAGTATGTGGTTATATAATATAGAGTACTATATAATATATAGTATACAGTTATAATATCTGTAAAGAGTATGTAATGATAAAAATGCTTATATGATTTTATAAAATAAATAAATATTATAAATATTTATAAATGAAATAAATAATGAATAAAATAAAAATTTGTGCTAGTAGGAAAGCCTGGAAACAAATATGTAAAAATCTTATCACTAAATACATCCCTTTGGCTGTCTCTGTGAATTGGGACTATGGGTAAATTTTCATAATGAGAAAAAAACCTTTAAAAATGCCATTGTAATAATTTGGGTTTATGGTATTTTGAAAAAGAAGCCAGTAAATATAAGTCCATATAAGAAAATAGGCCATCATCAAAAAGCCTACAAATAATAAATGCTGGAGAGGGTGTGGAGAAAAGGGAACCCTCCTACACTGTTGGTAGGAATGTAAATTCGTGCAGTCACTATGGAGAACAGTATGGATATTCCCTAAGAAACCAAAAATAGAGTTACCATATGATCCAGCAATCCCACTCCTGGGCATATATTTGGACAAAACTATAATTGGAAAAGATACATACACCCCAATGTTCATAGCAGCACTATTTACGATAGCCAAAACATGGAAACAATGTAAATGTCCATCAACAGATGAATAAAGATGATGTGGTATATATATATATATATATATATATATATATATATATATATATGATGGAATATTACTCCACCATAAAAAAGAATGAAATAATGACATTTGCAGCAACATGGATGAAATTAGAAATTATCATACTAAGTGAGGTAAGTCAGAGAAAGACAAATATGATATGATATCACTTGTATGCGGAATCTAAAAAAATGATACAAATGAAGTTATTTACAAAACAGAAATAGACTCACAGGCATAGAAAACAACTTTATGGTTACCAAAGGGGAAAAGGAAGGGGGAGGGATAAATTAGGAGTTTGGGATTAACAGATACACACTAGTATATACAAAATAGTTAAAGAGTAAGGACCTACTGTATACCACAGGGAACTATATTCAATATCTTGTATAATGGAAAAGAGTCTGAAAAAGAATATATATATACATATGTATGTATATGTATAAAACTCAGTCACTTTGCTGTACACCTGAAACATTGTAAATCAACTATACTCCAATTTTTAAAAAAAAGTAGGTTGATTTGAAAGTCGATGAAAGTTGTTAATGAATACATTTAATGATTTTATGTAAGCTAAGCAGGCAGCACTTAGCAACTGGTAATCACTGTTTTATGGAGATAGTTTAGAAGGAGTTAGCAGCTAAGAATTTTTGGACTGAGAAAAGATACTAAGTCATATAGATTATTGCCAGAAGTTACAGTGATTAAGAGCCTTGGTTTAGCTCTCAGGCATGCTTCTATTCAAATTTTTACTGTGCCACTTCTCAACTGAGACCTTGAACAAGTTACTTAATTTCTCTGGACCATAGTTTCCTCACATATAAAATGGGGATAATAATAATGTCCGCTGCACAGGACTCTCGTGCAATTAAGAGAAATAATTTACCTTTCACTGCTAGATATTATTAGCCAGTGGAGTATGTTAATGATAACGATAATGACAATGATACTAGCTAAAGTTCTTTAAGTTCTTACTATGTGCTAGACATGTATTAAGTAATTCTAATCCTCACAATATCCCTATAAGGTAGGTAGTATTATCATCCCTATTTTTCAGATGAAAAAATGGAGGCGCAAAGAGGCTAAGGTACTTGCCCAAGGCCACATAATTATTAAGTGGTAGAGGGGTGGAAGCAGAAAAGCCAGTTAGGAGGCTACTCTAGTAGTCCAGAGAAAATAGTGACTTGAGTTAAGGTTATGGCAGTGGAGACGATGCTAGTAGTCAAACAGTACGGTGTGTTTATATCTTTGGTTTTGCCAACTTATCAAAAGTCTATTGCCTATGACCAGTAGGAGAAGTCATAGCCAGCTAAGGAAATTTTAAAGTCCTCTGGAGCTTTATGTATGTGTCCTGGAAAAAAAGGATTTCTTCTAAGTAGAGGTACGTATTTAAGATGAAGATTTTATTAAGGAGTGTTTAAGAAATACAAAATGGAAGAAGTGGATGAAGTTATCAAGGATAACCTAATTGTTTACTAATTAGTACCTTAGAATTATCTACTCCATTATTTAATGACTATGGTTAGCTGTTTTAATAAAGAGACTTTTAAAACCACAAAAGAGTGGCAAAGTATGTTAGTTTCCTACGTTAATACGCCTGTTAATTCCTGGAAGTGTGAAACATGAGGTCATCTCAACCAATATATTTTCTCCTACTTTGTGGAATCATACCATAATTGTAGACAAAGTGCTTTAGCAGATGTAAATATCTTCTTGAGGGTCAGCATTGCCAACCTAAACTTATAATGTAAGTGGATGTTGAAATTTCTGACTGCCTCACCAACGCAAAACACATCTAAAATATCCTGCAATATTTGATCACACTCTCTTGTTTAGGGAACAGAGCTTTGACCCTTCCTTCTGACAACTCACAAATAGGCTAACTGGGGTCACGATCATGACCATGGTTAAGAAGAAATAGTCTTGTTGCCACACAGAGAGAAGCATTGGATTTTAGGGTCACATGTGATCCAGTTATCACTTGAGAGCTTCAGGTTTACAGATTCAGTCTTTAAAAGAAATTTCATCATCAATCAAAAAAAGCCTTATAATCTGGGTACACTGCCACCAGGCTCAGAGTCATTTCAATCACAGTCCCACAGAGATTTATGTCATACGTTTATTTGATTGAGAGAAACAAAAAACCATAAACCTGTAACAACCACACTTTGCCATGTATAGTGATGAAGATTTGAAGCAAAATTGAAGCAAAAATTAAGGTAAACAAATATAGACTTTGGTGGATGCCCAACTTGATTCTTTATCATTTCATTCCAACCTTCGTTTTAGACACAGATTTTGGTCCAAATGTTTCTATATTATTCTGTTTAAGGAAATACAGAATCTAAACCGTTTTGGAATTTATCTTTTCTCCTGGGGTTTTAATCTATCTTGATACTGTAATTCCTTTAACAGGCTTTACTGAAATGCCATTAACATTGTTTTGTTTTGTTTTGTTTCTCTCACAGGTATAGCCTGCTTAGAGGTAATGCGATAGTTGCCTAGGTTTTCCTTTTAGGAATTTGGATTTTGCTTGAAAAGGCCCTATTTCATCATTTTCTCTCACATACTGCAAGAAGAGGAAAATAATTATTGTAAGACAAGCTTGCCCAAAAGGCATATGGCATGTTTCCATGTTTACCTATAAAGAGGAGACTTTCCAATGTAATACTAAAGAAGACTAAAAACTCTTCCTCAACCTTATATTTTCTAACTGGACATAACAGGTTTAATAATTTTATGTGATGTTTTATTTACTTTCCTTTGGCCAAGGTAAACTAAGCAAAATTCAGCAATCTGTATCTTTTACATACTACTCTAATAAAAACTCTTCAGGACTTTTAACAGACCTGTGTTGCTTACACAAAGCAAAACATCTAAGATATATTCTTTAAGAAGGATTTGGAACAGATATTTAAATGGATTTCATGATATCAGATAAACATACTAGAAACACAGAGGTCAAAAGCTGAGATTGCATTAGAGACAGTAAGCAAGAATTGGAATCAAGTTACTGGATCATATAGTGAAAACACAAGAGTTAGGAGAGGCAGAAACATGGGGTGAGTCGATAAGGATGTAACTTCAAGAGCAGCACAGAGGAAAATGTTTATTAGTGCTGGTAGCATGATAGTACAGAGGAATTTAAGAACTGCTATGCTGATAATTCATGGTTCACTCAGCTCAGTGTTCTATTGGTAAAGTGAACCTAGAAAAAAGAAACTGTTATAATATACTATGTGTTTTATGTAAATATCTCACGCGATCCTCACTACAATCTTATAAGATAGCTAATAATGTTATGGTCCCTTGCTTATAGATGAGAAATCTGAGAATTTGAGGGCTTAAACGACTTGTCTATCTTGCATCTTGTAAGTATCATAGCAGGAATTCTAACCAAGATAGAACATAATAGTGCTTATTGTCATCAACATTGAAGATTAGGTATGTCATAGCTTCTTTTAAGTAATAGTGATCATTCATACATTTGTCCAAATCCCTCTTGAGTTAATAAATATTAACTTTGGGATTAATGAGTTTGTTAGGATTGGTTAAAGCAATGCAAAGGGGGAATTCCCTGGTGGTCCAATAGTTAGGACTCCATGCTTCCACTGCCGGGGCCTGGGTTTGATCACTGGGTGTGGCCTAAAAAAAGAAAAAAGAAAAAAAAAGACAGGGGAAGGAGGATCAGGGATGTCATATATAGTGTGCTATAAATTATGCTAAAATAAGTTAATATATACTACTCTGAAGGTTCCATGCCAGAACAGGGATTTTGGAAGGGACTGAAGATCAAGTTACCAGAGAGATGAAGGCCAAGTAAATTTCTCCTTCCCTCATTTCTCTAATCATTTTAGGTGTACTTCTTAGGGCTTTCTCTAATTCAGGACTTGGCCTGAGAGTGCAGTGAGCAGAACTTCACATCACATTCCAGCAGCAGCTGTGGAGCAGTTCAGTAAGATGTAAATTAATATTTTTCAGGGTTTCTGGTATATGTCTTGATGATACTCAACATTTCATTGTCCCCACCCCCCCTCACCCCCGAGGTTAGTATTTAACTGATGTTAAATACTGATGTTTTCAGGAAACAAACTGCAGAGACTCCCATGGCTTTTTTCCTGGATCCTGATCAGGATTTAAAAAAAATTCATATCATAGTTCGATCTAGTTAATCCCCAAGTTCGTTGCCTTGTTCTAGATCCTGAGATAAAACATATCTCACTTTTGATTTATTTATAGGCTGGTAAGAACATCCTGTAGTCTATCCCAATAATCTTGATCTCTAATAGAAGAAATTGGAGCTTTGGACTGTGCCTTTCCTTCTCTATATTATTTTAAAATGTTGAGTAACTACCAATTTGCTTGGGATAGCGGTGACTATAAACTGACCTGGAATTTCAGAAGTCCCCTCTAGAGTTCTCTTGAATACAAATCACGCTTGTAGTTGGCCAGTGCTTTATTTAATAGAGGCTGCATATTTTGTTCAAAACCCCTTGTTTTCCTTCTATAATCTTTGATACATATCATCTAGTCCTGGTGATTTGTCAACATTCAATTTGTAAGTTTGGCTTGGATAATTCTGAGTATTGTCTGTAATTTAACCAATTACCAACGTGTTCACATTGAGAATAACATCAAAGTGGTAATCACTGTAAAAATATCCTCTAGTATAGACAGAAACAAAAAATTTATACAATATGTCAAATATTTCTTGCCCATAATTATCAAGGAATTAACTGATTTCTTCCTTGGCTTTCTCCATTTTGTATATTTTTTATTATTTTATTTTCTTTCATGAGGGATTCACGGGTGTAGTACAGAAATTAACATTTATTGAGCACCTAATGCTATACTATTACTTGCACAGAGAATAGTTCCTGGCACAGAGTAATCACTCAAAAAATGTTTACTAAATGAATGAATGAATGAATGCCAGGTATTGCAGTGTCATTTTACGTATGTGATCTTATTTATTCTTACAACAATCCTATGTGAGGTATATGCTATTTTTCTTCATCCATATAATGGAAGAATAATAGTACCTATTTTACAGGATTGTTATGAAGATTGAATGACTTAATATATATAAAGCAATTAGAACAGTTCCTGGTAAATAGTAAGCACTATTTATAGATTATTATTATTATTATAAGTATGATTGTTATTTTCCAGTGTTCCCTATGAGGAAACTGAAGTACAGAGATTTTAGGTCACTTTTCTGAGTATTACACTGGCAGTTAAAGGGTTGGAACAAATTTCTAAATTTCATGCTCTTTCTTCTAAACCTTTTACCTCCTGCTAAATTAATTAAACAAGAAGACCATTAGACTGAGGTGGCTCTAGTGCCATGGTGGCCTACATAAGCAAACCAAAATCTAAGCCTATAAAAGCCTCAAGGTTAGGAAATCAAAATTCTAAGGACAACCAATCACAAACACCCAACTAGGCTTTAAGCTACAGCCAATCAAATAATTTCTTTTTTTTGCTTCCTCACTTTCTCTATATAAGTCTTTCCCTTGGCTCCTGTTGGTGAGTACTCTTAACCACTTCCTGTTTGGCACTGCCCAATTCCAAAAGATAAATGCTCAAACTCTTAAAATTTTAATATGCCTCAGTTTATCTTTTAACACTCCTTATGGCCTTGGTGTTCTTGTCAAAGAGCTCTAGAATGTGTTATTTTGTCAGATTTTCATGTATATCTAGCCTATTTTGTAGGCTTCCTATTTTTCCTCCTTAGACTATCTTTTAAATTCTTTGAAAGATTACTTTCCTGCTTAAATTTGGTTGTACATGGCCTTTTTCACTCGACAGGTATCCTGATCCAGAGGACATACTTTTCCTGGAGTCCAATACGTTGTTTTAAATAATTGCTAAATTTTTTACTGGCTAGTTATTAAACATTCTGTTCCTAATCTTTTCTCTACCTAATGAATTGAGTTTCCCTTTCCACCCCTCTTGATTCTGGAAGTTCTCAATTAATACCTGATTTGATTTGCGATGTAAGAAAGATGAGATATAAGGTACAACTTTCTCTCTGACACCAGTGGGTTTAAATAATTTGATTTCACTTGCTAATTCATTGTGGAGGTCTGATTCTCAGTTCTGTTCCTTCTGTGGGTCATGCACCTGGCAAATGTAATTTCTTGCAACATAATTATCTTAGTTAACCTATATGGCCACAAAGCATTTTAGACAAGTTGTAATTCTTTCCCGTATTTTTTTTCCAAAGTAGAAATTTTTGTGGAGCTTTCTCCAAGAAAATGAGACTGTTGACAGATTGCTTAAACTGAAATGGATGTAAAAGAGATGCGCAGGATATTCAAATTAATGATAACTGAATATGACCAAGCATTCTGATAGTTTTCTTGTGTAACTTTTCTATTAGTGAAAAAGATTTGAATAACTCTGAGTGGGAGTGGAGGGATGGCAGTGGCCTGTGTGGTTGGGTTCATGTTCTAAGAATGAACTCCTAAAATCCAAGACTGATTAGCTTCATATCCACAGTGTTAAATCTTCAGAATTCCACCTAAAACCAAAACCTGTATTTCAAAAATAAACTTTAAGGTTGTTTGATGATCAAAGAGTTTTCCATCAGCCATGCTGACATGATGAGAAGAAACTCGAGATATTTTGGAGATCTTGGCACAACTTCAAAGACTTAGAGGACAGAATGCAGAGAACTTTTCCAAGTTTTGGAAGGCAGCAGTTTGGCTGAGACCCACACGCACTGAAACGAGAGCCTTCCTTGAAAACATTTTAAAAGTCTTTTCCTATTTTGGAATTCTAAATTATGGCAAAATTCATATAGGCTTAAAACTCAATTCTGCACCCATTTTCCTCCCCAAAGTTTCTCTCCGTGTTAACACTGCTAAAGGATTCCTGAGGCATTTGCGGTAAGCATTTCAGTCAGGTCCCTGATAGTCCTTCTAAACGCTGTTTCAAAATATTCTGAAACGAATCCCTTTCATCTCTATCTAATATATGCCTTTGTTTTGCAGACGCAAAAGGTGAAGCAACAAGGAGATTTGGGGGCATATCGCCAAATGACTTACAGTCAAGCTGGTGTCGCTTCGCAAGATTTTGGTACCCAAAGCAGCGGAACCGGGATTTAGCATCCTTCCTCTGATCACACGTTTCTTAAAGCAAGCATTCTGCGCGTTTGAACATCGCCTCTTCATACCCAACACCTCCTCCCAGCCCGCCCCCTAGTTCCTTCCCACCCTCTACCTCGCCCCCCCACCCCGCCCCCAGCCTGCGCATGCGTCCTAAGAACCCCCTACACTCGCGGCACAAGCTGAGAGTATTGTCGGGGGCTATTCTCTCTCCCAGGAACATGGCGGCGAGTCAGGGAGGTGGTGGTAACAGTGGGGGCGGCGGTTGTGGTGGAGGTGGAAGTAGCGGTGGCGGTGGCGCGGCCGGAGGGGGAGGTGGTGGAGCCGGAGTGGGAGGCGGCGGCGGCGGCGGCGGGACCCTGGTGGTGCCCATCCCGGTACCGACTCTTTTCGGTCAGCCGTTCCCCAACGGGCCGCAGTGGAACCCGGGGAGCCTACAGCCTCAACACACCGTGAGGAGCCTGGACCGGGCCCTGGAGGAGGCGGGCAACTCCGGCATCCTGAGCCTCAGTGGTAGGAAACTCCGAGACTTCCCGGGCAGCGGCTACGACCTGACGGACACCACCCAAGCAGGTGACAGGACGGGGAGGGGGAGGGGAAGCTGGGCTGAGAAGGAGGAGGTGGGGGGAGTGGGTGGCTGCGTGGCTGCGTTGTTGGACTCTGCTGGTCTGGGCGGGTGCGCGGGGGCGGCGAGACTGACAAAGTCAGAGCAGCCAGTTCTGAATGTGAGGGGAAGAGCAGGGAAAGGTGGGGGGGGCGGGAATGCTGACTGAAGGGTGTGTGGAAATCGGGTGGGACGTGAGGGGTGAAAGAGCATTATTGTTAAAGCGAGTTTCCCCAGTAAGGGGTGGGGAGGGAGGTATTGACACCTTCCTGAATGCGCTGCTATCTCTCGTGGATGTTCCCATCTTTCCCGGAGGAAAAAAAGGCAATACTATAACATCATAATCTATACATATTCTTTAAAGCCATACGTGCCTGCAAGAATGGTATATCCCTTTTCCTAGTACAGCAGCAGTATTGCCATGGTTTTTCTGTGTTTTTATTTTGTGTGTGTTTTAATCATCCTAGAATATTCTTGCCTTCTTGTCACATATGCCTTTAAAGACTGAGATTTGTCATTTTCCTGGTGTTGAGATAGTGGTGGTTAAATTAGTATTTGCTGCAGTGGCAAATTAAATCATCAATCACTTATGTGTCTGATTTACTAGGGGAAAGAGTCCTTGTTTTGAGTTATGTTGGAGTCTTAATTTTTATTGCAGATATAACCAAAAGTTTTAAGGGCATTTTTGAGAAACAAAATTAACTCCATTCTTCTTGGAGTTGTGGGTTAATGGTTTATCATTTTGGACAAGAAATTGCCTATTGTAATGTTCTTCATATACTCTCTGGTACTCTTTGTTGTGGATGGCATTTTTTGTTATGAACACACTCTCTCATTCCCCTCTGCCTTATAAGCCAATGCCGCTTATTTTAGGTGTGTTTTGGTTTGATGAAGGATTTTTTACTTTTCACAATCTTTAAATTTGTTATTTATGTGTCTGTTTTTATCTGCTTTGCTGAAAGAAATCATGGACAGATTTATTTTAATAGATTTAGTGATTTTGAAGCAATATAGTAAGTAAATTCACTCACAATGAGAAGTAATAAAAGATCTCTTATTTTCAGAATAACATTGTTTCATTGTATTACGTTTCTAGATATTAAATCAAGGTGTGTGTTTGGATGAGGGTGGGGAGAGGAGGAAAACCTAAAATTGAAGCCTTCTACCCAATTATTCTCTTAGGAATTATCCTAAGAACTATGAATGTGTAATTGATCAGTGATTTTGTATTTTGGAAAGCATGTTTGAGTATTTACTCCTTCACTCTGAACAGACTTCCTAAACAATATGTTCACATATTCATGATATATTGGCAAGATATTATACTACTTGGTATGTTCTTCGAAGGCATGAAGAAAAATGGTTTCAGACTGCATCATTATAGAGATATGTTGTTTTGCTTGTTACCTATAAAAGGTTTTTTTATCTATAGGACAAAGTTGAAGCATCCTCTCTTGGCATTCAGGGCTTTCACTGCCTGGCTCCAATTTATTATTGCAACCTTAACTCTTCAAATGCTCCTACATAGAACCCTCTGTTCCAGCTAGGTCAGCTCCCTGTCCCTCAAATATAGTTTATGAATTTTTGCCTCATCTTTGTAGAAGGTCATCCACATGCATGAGATTTCCTTCTTTTCTCCACCTATTTAATTTTGTTCAAGCTCCAGCTTTTCCAAGATGCTGTCTCCAACTCCCTTAGTCCACAGCAGTCTCCTGTTTCTTTGAATTCCTGTGGTACTTATTGTCTTTACCACTTACCTGCTGGCTTTATTTTCTTTTTATATTTTGCTTTCCCTGAGAAGATGGAGAGCTCCTTAAAGGCAGGGAAAAAGTCATATACTTGTTCAGTTTTCTCATTATATATTGCTTATATTGTACTTAATATTTTTCATAAATATGAATATCATCTTATGTGGTTATAACCACTGGCTTTTAAGGCTTCAGTTTGTTTTCTGAGGCAAGTTTTAACACAAACCAGAACCATATTTGTTCTTGGTAAAATTCATTCATCATAAACTTTATCAGTGCCTACAGTAACAGGACTTTTTGAGATAATTCCACCTCATTTTACTTTTTTAAAAATTGAATATATGTTCCTTGTGGGAACACTTCAAAATTTAAATGAGAAATCTGTGGGTGACTCATTTGCCATTCATTTTTGACCAAATTCAGCCATGAACTAGTTAGGGACAATAATCTTACATGTAAAGAGACTAGTATCCATTATACATAAATGGAACTGAAGACAAACAGAGCATGTTTGAGATTATACATACATACCATACATACATACACATATACATACAAACATACAAATATATGTATACAATATATTCTCTGCTTGATGAAAACAGTTGTTTGTTGATATTGTTATACTTAAAATGACTCTCAGTGGGATACTGTTTCAGTACCAAATTGATTAGACAGCAGTGGTTTATTGGGTTGGGAAGAGATTGGAAGAAGGGAAAATAGGTAGGAAGCTATTTGGTAATCTAGGTGTGAGGTGGTGAGAATCTAGGTTGAAACAAAATTGGATTAGAAGGGGAAATTGATAAATTTCAAAGGAAGGGAGAGGGCTTTTCACATTATTTTGCTGTTCCTTACATATACATAAGATGAAATAGACCTGTGGTTTACCATCTTGCCTGCATGTTAAAATCACAAGGGAGTGTGTTTTTTTTTTTTAAACCTATGCCTGGGCCCCACCCTAGACCAGTTTAATCAGTCTCAGGGGCATAGAGAGGGGTTTTTTTGTTTGTTGGTTTGTTTTGTTTTTTAAGAATTCCCAAGTGATTATAATGTGCAGTCAGGGTTGGGAAGCTCTAAAATAGCTCATTTTTTAGGCACTCAAGATATATTTATTGTTTGAGTGAATGAGAACATTGATAAAAGTTTGGTGACTAACCTAAAGCTACTTGTCAAGAGGGTCAAAACCAAAGCTAGGAACCAAGTGTTCAAGTTCTAGTTCAGTATTCTTTTTGATAGACTTGAGTGAAGGAGACCCATTTTTTTCATCATATTATGTCTGTAGTGACTAGAAACTTACCAGGAAACTATAATTTCTCCAGTTCCCTACTGTTGGATAAATTTGCGTTAAGAAAATAATGCCCCTAGAATATGTAGCAGCAAAATCTTGTTTTGTCTATTAATAGTCTTCCTGTGAGGGAAAGTGGATAATAGGTTGTTGATGGCAAAGTTTATCTTTGGTATCTTTTTATTTCTCTTTGCATTTCTGGTGTCTGTTCTTCTTCACTTGTGCCCTCCCTCCTGCTGCCCTCCTTATTTCTTTTTCCCTCTTCAGCCTCACTCCTCTTCCTTTGCTGGGTTGGAGCTCAATGCTAAATAATTATGGCAGCCTTTCCAGGTGATTAACATTTAAAAGGGAGAGTTTGCCAATTACTTGAATCTCCATTTGGTGGTTTGTGCTCCCGACCTTTTTTGAATTGATATGCCTTGCAGGTACTTTTTTTTTTTTTTTTTGGCCCCGCGGCATGTGGGATCTTAGTTCCCGTGGAGTCTTAACCACTGGACGGCCAGGGAAGTCCCTCCAGATACTTTGTGATTAAAATCCTCACCCATTTAAAAAAATAAAAAATAGGGATCAGAAAGTTGGTTACCCATTTCAGGAAAGTAGCTAACTCTGGTTGTAATGTCTTATCTTTGCTGGTCTGTGGGTAGATTTGGCAAGACAAAGGGAAATTGCCTAGAACTTTAAAAAGTCTGTCTGGATGCTGTGATAATTTGTTGACTTTAAGAGAGCTTGGAAATGATTTTAATGGCTACCCAAACAAATCCTGAAACTTTTCATATTTGACTTTGTCACCAGTGCTACAAATAAGTCTCAGTCTACTTGCAGCTGCTCCCTTTGCTTCTTCATACTTCTTTATGTCCATAAACAATAGGTCTGTGAAACAGATTTAGGAATTCTTTACATACATCAGATTGTGCTGTGTCCTGGTTAATCACGTGTTTTCCTGTAAACCTGGAGTCAACTCTAGTATTTCCTACATGTGCTGGTTCACCTCTTCAACTGTGGGGCATGGTGCATTGTATCGACTTGTAAAATGGAGCCAGTTAAACTGTGCAGCATCTGATTTTGTAACATAGGTGAAGGCCATCTTAGTGCATTCAGTGGAATAAGCTTGTGATTTTGTGGCCTGATTCAAATATCTGCCTTGCTGTATGTAATAAATATCTTACTGAAAAATTGAATGTGAAGGACACTTTTGATGGTTGACTCATATTTTAATTGCTTCAGATTGAATTTGAATTGCTGAACCTTGCAGTGATTTATTTTATTCAGTAATGAATTCTTCTATAGCATAAATAGTTGCCCCTTAATTTCTTTCTTTTGCAAGTTCACACTTTAAAATAAAATGTTATCTTAAATTGGAGGGTACGTTTATCATTAAAATAATACCATTTATACAGCTCTTTATAAATTCTGAGCACTTTAATATATATTACCCTATTGTATCCTAATAATAACCCTTTGAGCTTTGTAGAGTGCATAGTAATTACTCTTTGTTGTTGAGAGAGGTTAAGTGATTTGCCGGAAGTTAAATGGCTAGTGTATGGCGGAGTGTGGGTCAGAGGCTAGGTTTACCAGCTCTAGCACTATTCCAGTGTTATTTCCATTGCAACACTTTCTCTTCTTATAACAAAGCTACTATTAAAATAAACACTGTGCTAATAAATAGGTTATTTAATCTGAAAGATGAATGCTTATTTAGTTTCATAGATTATATAGTTTTTGTTTGTGGTGCAGTGTGTTTTGTTTTGTGCATGGTATTTGCATAGCTTGCCTTCATGCCCCTCTGTTGGTTTTACAATAGATTCATTAAGCAAGCTTTTATTGAACTCTAACTTTGGAAACATGATCCTCGAAGGGTTTACAAACTAGGTGAATGTGTACAGTAATATATGTAACAATTAGAAAAGAGTTATAATATATAATGTTCAAAATTGTATGTTTTAATAAACTGTACAATTAAGTGTTATGGAACTGGGGCATAAGGCTTAATTTTATTGGGGTTAAGTTAGTTTGAGAAAGTTTCCTATAGAGTTAGGTATAGCTGAATCTTGAGGTAAATGATCTGTATGGGATCAAGTTATGATTAAGCAGGAGGGACAGTTGCAGACTGTCAGGGGAGAAATTGCACTGATACGGAGTTGAGAATGGCATTGCATGTTAAGGGCAGATGTTAACTGCAGGTTCACTCTATATTTTCTCATACATACTTGGAGACTGAAAGGAGGGAACTAGTAGAGAGTTCAGTGTTAAAATGCAAGAGGGGGAGGGAGGATCTCCATGGAGTGGGTGGAGAGTTGTTAGCAATGGAAGGGAGGAGTTACCTGACTTTTGCTAAGGTGAAGGGGAAGGTCGATGTCTGGGGACATTATTGTCTTAAATTTTAATCTTAAGTGAGGCAGTGTCATCTGGGAGAACAAAGTTACAAGCATAGGAATAAGTACTCAATAGAGCAAAATGCTTTAAGGAGTCATTATGGAGAATAAGCCACAGTTTAGAATTAGGACTGTGTTAAGCAGCTAGATTAGTTGCTTTTGAACAATATGAGCTTACCATGTTTTCTGAAAAAAATTATATATACTGCATGACAGGTAAAAGAACAGAAGTGGTTGATTGGGATATTTTTGAATTAGGGTTATAGTGACACTTGCTTAAGTTTAAAATTTAATATTTTGATTTAGATTATTTGTAACATAAACTCTGAAGCATTTATTTATCATCAAAAGCATAAAGATGTACAAGATCCAGAACCTCACTGACAGCATGAGAGATGATGTTAAGGACACTTCACAAATAAAAGTAATTGAATACTTAGAGCATATTGATTTCCTGGGAGGTGGTATTTAAGTTCCAAGGCATACAGTGGAACTTTGCAAAAGGGCATATCACTCTCCTAGCCTATCCCAGCAGTACACTCTAAGGGATACTTAAACTATATCATGCCCAACCCCATCGTACAGAGGCTGTTCATCATCATGATGTAGAAGGGGAAACCTTTGTCTTTTCTCTACACTTTGTGTGTATTTAGGTAGTTCTTGAAGCATTGTAACACTCTTATAATCAGTTTTCTGAAAAGTTTCAGAAAGTTTTCTCTGCTTCCCTTTTATAGGAAAAAATACCTTATACTCCAGGAAACCATTTAATGTAATAAAAGAAAACTGTACAAGTGAGTTTTATAACAATAATTTAAATTTGTGTTTAGTCTCACTTTACTAGTGTGTTCAGTCTGCTAAAGGTCTAACTTTTAATCTTTACATTTCTCCTGTTTCAAATAAATTATAAATTGATAGCATTCCACTTACAGAATACCAGTCAATGGACTGTAATGGATAATTAAACAATGGATATTGTCTCATATATTTTTTGACCCCAAAATTTTTTTAAAGTTTTTTTTTTCCAAATAGGAAAGTAAGTTCTTCCCTATTTGTGGACGTTGTTATCTGTGTACTTTTATAATTTGTGACAGAGATTGTTGTCACTTTTAAATTAATTGCTTAAGTTTCTTTCAGTGGAATTTTATGTATAATATTAGGGATTCAAGGTGACAAGAGACAGAAATAAAATAACTGTGCCATAAAATTTTATTTGAACTCTGTTGAGACTAACCAATTCTAGAGCATTTGTGAATCTGGATTTCATTCAAAAATGACTTCTCTAAATTATTATGTCCCTAAGAGACTCTAGAATGTGCAGCATAGAAATTTTCCCCTCTTAAAAAAGTAATTACAATATATAAATCCTTAATACTTTGAGCTAATTGGTTGGGGATGTCTGTGTCCATGAGAAATCAATTACTTTTTAAGATATTTATACATTAAAAATAGTAAATTGAACATAGCTGTCTCCTTAATTTACCTTAATTAGTATGTAAGAATGGATTTGTCATATCTATGTTATGTAAATGGACAGGGTGATAAAGTTGCTGCCTTTAAGGAACTTATGATTTCCTTGTGGTATAAAAGAAGTACTCATGTATCTATTATATATGCTAGATCAAGGTTTCAAGGAGTGGGGGAACTTGCCCCCAGGAGATATTTGGTAATGTCCGGGGACATTTTTGACTGTCACAACTTGGGGATGCTACTGATATCTAGTGGGTAGAAGCCAGGGATACCGCTAAGTATCCTACAGTGAACAAGACTGCCCACACAACAAAGAGTTACCTGGTCCAAAATGTCAGTGGTGATTGAGATTGAGCAGTGCTGGGCTAGAGTAAGATAAATGTCTTAAGTGAAAACAGAGTGATGTGCAAGTTTGAAGAGGGAGCGGTGACATGATTGTGTTGGTAGAACATCAGAGGGGTCTTTATAATGGAGATGGAGGATGGGCTTTGAAGGGGGAAGGATCAGATTTTATACTTAATCATAAAAAGAGGATACTATATGAATATTGACGTCCTAGAGTCTCTTCAAACTCCAAATGTCAAAAAAAGACCAACTTTTGTTATTGACCCTAGGCCCCCTGATCTCCCAGACCAGAAACTTGGGAATTATTCTTGACTCTTCACTGTCCCTCACCCTCTATATCTGGTTAGGACCTAAGGCCTCTTGATCATAACTCTTTGAATAGCTTTCAGATCTGTTTCCTTCCTGTCTGTTCTCACTGCCATTGTTGTTGTTCAGGTCCTCCTCTCCTCACCTTTAACTGGACCTATCAACAGTTTTCCCCAAAGATCTCTCTGCCGCATGTTCAGTTTGCTTCAAGTCCAATTAGTCCTTCACACTGTAGCTGGAGCACTCTAATATGCAAATCTGATTGTCACTTGTTGCTACTAAAACACCTTCGATCCAGTAAGCCAGCTCCTTAATAATACATTGCTTATTCCTTGTTTTGAACTTTAAGAAAATGTGAAAAAGCTAATACATAACTCTGCTTTATATAACTGGTAATTTTTGTATTATATTACTTAATATTAAGTTGCTCAGATTCATCCAAATTGTTGTATGAAGCTGTAGTTCATTCTTTTTTGTTTTAAAATTATATATTTATTTATTTATTTTATTTATGGCTGCGTTGGGTCTTCGTTGCTGCACGCGGGCTTTTCTCTGGTTGTGGCGAGTGGGAGCTACTCTTCGTTGCGGTGCGCGGGCTTCTCATTGCGGTGGCTTCTCTTGTTGTGGAGCACGGTCTCTAGGCACGCAGGCTTCAGTAGTTGTGGCTCCCGGGCTCTAGAGTACAGGCTCAGTAGTTGTGGCGCACGGGCTTAAGTTGCTCCACGGCATGTGGGATCTTCCCGGACCAGGGCTTGAACCTGTGTCCCCTGCATTGGCAGGCGGATTCTTAACCACTGCACCACCAGGGAAGTCCCTGTAGTTCATTCTTTTTGGTGGCTCCATTATCTTTCATTGTGTGACTGTAGCATAGTTTATTTGTCCACTGTCTCACTGGTGGCCATTTGGGTTGTTAACATATTTTTGCTCTTGTGAACAGTGCTGCTATAAGCGTTATTATACATATCTCCTGTTGTGCATGTGCAAGAATTTCTCTTGTGTTTATTCTTGGGAGTGGAATAGCTGGATTGTATGGTATGTTAATGTTCAAATTAAGGAGATAATGCCAACTGGTTTACAGTTTACCTTTCTATCAACCTCTGTAAGAGATCCTATGAATTCATATCTCCTCCAACACATAGTATTGTCAGATTTAAACATTTTGGCCAAACGAGTTTATTATTTTTTATTTTTTTGGCTGCACTGAGGCATGCGGGATCTTAGTTGCCCGACCAGGAATCAAACCCACACCCCCTGCAGTGGAAGCGTGGAATCCTAACCACTGGACCTCTAGGGAATTCCCCCAAACGAGTTTAAAATGGTAGTTCAATGAAGTCTTTTTTTTTTTTGGAGTATGAAACTATTTTTTTATTGAAGTGTAGTTGATTTACAATACTGTGTTAGTTTCAGGTGTACAGCAAAGTGACTCAGTTATTTATATATATATGTGTATGTGTGTGTATATATATATATTTTTCAGATTCTTTTCCATTATAGGTTATTACAAGATATTGAATATAGTTCCCAGTGCTATACAGTAAGTCCTTGTTGTTTATCTATTTTATATATGGTATCTGTTAATCCCAAACTCCTAATTTATCCCTCCCTCCCTCCTTTCTCCTTTGGTAACCGTAAGTTTGTCTTCTATATCTGTGAGTCTGTTTCTGTTTTGTAAATAAGGTCATTTGTGTCATTTTTTAAAGATTCCACATATAAGTGATATCATGTAACATTTGTCTTTCTCTGTCTAATTTACTTCATCTAGTATGATAATCTAGGTCCATCCATGTGGC
The DNA here is from genome assembly GCF_965194825.1 of Balaenoptera physalus. NCBI lineage: Eukaryota > Metazoa > Chordata > Mammalia > Artiodactyla > Balaenopteridae > Balaenoptera > Balaenoptera physalus. The sequence continues at coordinate 101,771,515 of NC_138903.1, read as the reverse complement.
TGCAAATGGCATTATTTCATTCTTTTTTATGGCTGAGTAATATTCCATTGTGTATACATCTTCTTTATCCATTCATCTGTTGACGGACACTTAGGTTGCTTCCATGTCCTGGCTACTGTAAATAGAGCTGCAGTGAACATTGTGGTACATGACTCTTTTTGAATTATGGTTTTCTTAGGGTATATGCCCAGTAGCGGGATTGCTGGATCGTATGGTACTTCTGTTTTTAGTTTCTTAAGGAACCTCCATACTGTTCTCCATAGTGGCTGTATCAATTTACATTCCCACCAACAGTGCAAGAGGGTTCCATTTTCTCCACACCCTCTCCAGCATTTATTGCTTGTAGACTTTTTGATGATGGCCATTCTGACTGGTTCGAGGTGATACCTTTCTTGATTTATATTTCCCTGATCACCAATTTCATTAACATATCTTCAAATGTCTTACCTACTTGGCCATATGTGTTTCCTGTACTGTGAAATAATTTATTTTGCCCCAAATACTAATACTATACTAATCATTTGTCAGTTTTGTATATTGTATTTTCTCCTAGTTTATAACTTGTCTTTTTTGCTTTTTAAGGAGTCATTTGCTGAACAAATGTTCTACATTTTAATACAGTTAAATTTATCAGTCTTTTATAGTCACTATTTTTTGTGTCTTGTTTAAGAATGTGTAAAATATATTCATGTATGTTTTTTACTAAAGGTTTTAAAGGTTTGTTTTGGGTGTTTAAGTTCCTCATCAATGTGGAATTGATTTTTATGTGTAGTGTGAGGTAGAGGTCCAATTTTGTGTTTTAGTACATGGATCATCTTTTTCCAGATATATCCCTGCCTACTTCTTTTCTTTTTAACATTTTACTGAGATATAATTCACATGCCAAAAATTCACTCATTTAAAGTATATAGTTTATTGGTTGTTAGTTGTATACTCATCACTGCAGTCTAATTTTGGGATATTTTTATCACTTCAAAAAGAAACCCCATACCCATTAGCATATCCCCCCACCCCGCCACCAATCTAGACCTAAGCAACCTCTAACTTACTTTTTGTGTTTATAGATTTGTTGATTCTGAACATTTTATATAAATAGATTCGTACAACATGTGGCCCTTTGTGATAGTCTTCTTTCATTTATCATGTTTTAAAGTTCATTTATGTTGTAGCATATATCAGTACGTCATTCCTTTTTATATCTGAATAATATTCTATTGTACATTTTGTTTGTCCATTCATCAGTTGATGGACAGTAGGGTTGTTTCCATTCTTTGGCTATTATAAATAATATTGCTATGAACATTATGTAAAAGTTGTGTAGATGTATGTTTTCATTTCTCTTATATATGTAGGAGTAGAATTGCTGGATCATATGTTAATTCTATGTTTAACATTTTGAGGAAATGCTAAATTGTTTTCCGAAGTGGCTGCACCATATTACATTTCCAGTAGCAGTGTATGAGGATTCCAGTTTCTTCATATCTTCAACAACACTTGTTGCTATCTGTATTTTTGTTTATAGTCATCCTAGTAAGTGTGAAGTATAATCTCATTATGGTTTTGATTTGCATTTTTGCAAATGACTAATGATGTTGACCTCCTTTCATGTGTTTATTGTCCATTTGTATATTTTCCTGAGGAAATGTTTGTTTAGATTCTGTCCATTTTCTAATTGGGTTGTCTTTTCATTATTACTGAGTTATAAGAGTTTTTTTTTTCTTCTGTACATAAAACCCTTACCCAAGTATATAGCTTGCAAATATTTCTTTCCTAGTCTGTGGGTCGTCTGCTTTGAAACACAAAATTTGAAAATTTTGATGAAGCCCATTTTATCTGTTTTTTTCTTATGTTGCGTGTGCTTTCTGTGTCATATCTAAGGAGCCATTGCCTAACCCAGGGTTATGAAGATTTACTCTTATGTTTTCTTTTGGTTTTATAGTTTTAGCACTTACACTAGACATATTATCCATCTTGAGTTCTTTTGTTTGTTTGTTTGTTTTTCAATTAAAACTTTTTTTTTTACCAGTAAATACTGTATTTTACCCCTCAGGTGTGTTGGTACTTTTTTTTTTTAATTAATTTTTTTATTGGAGTATAGTTGATTTACAACGTTGTGTTAGTTTCTGCTGTACAGCAAACTGAATCAGCCATGCATGTACATATATCCACTCTCTTCTAGACTCCATTCCCATATAGGTCATTACAGAGTACCTAATAGAGTTCCCTGTGCTATACAGTAGGTTCTTATTAGTTATCTTTTATATATAGTAGTGTGTATATGTCAATCCCAATCCCCCAGTTTATCTCCCCCCTTTCCCCTTGGTAACCATAAGTTGGTTTTCTACATCTGTGACTCTTTCTGTTTTGTAAATAGTTTCATTTGTACCTTTTTTTTAGATTCCACATATAAGCGGTATCATATGATATTTGTCTTTCTCCGTCTGACTTAGTTCACTCAGTATAACAATCTCTAGGTCCCTCCATGTTGCTACAGATGGCATTATTTCGTTTCCAGGTATTCCATGGTATATATATACCACATCCATGGTATATATATACCACATGGTATAATATTATTCCATGGTATATATATTCCATGGTATATATATACCACATCTTCTTTATCCATTCCTCCATTGATGGACATTGAGGTTGCTTCCATGTCCTGGCTATTGCAAGTAGTGCTGCAATGAACATTGGGATGCATGTATCCTTTCGAATTATGGTTTTCTCTGGATATATGCACAGGAGTGGGATCGCTGGGTCGTATGGTAATTCTATTTTTAGTTTTTTAATGAACCTCCATACTGTTATCCATAGTGGCTGTGCCAATTTACATTCCCACCAACAGTGCAAGAGGGTTCCCTTTTCTCCACACCCTCTCCAACATTTGTTGTTTATAGATTTTTTGATGATGGCCATTCTGACTGGTGTGAGGTGATACCTCATTATAGTTTTGATTTGCATTTCTCTAATAATTAGTGACGTTGAACATCTTTTCATGTGCCTCTTGGCTATCTGTCCATCTTGAGTTCTTTGTGTGTGGTGTGAGATCAGGGTCCAACTTTGTTCTTTTGCACATGTATATCTAGTTGTCCCAGCACCATTTCCGGAAAATACCTTTCTTTCCTCATCCAGTTTTCTTGTTACTCTTGTCGAAAATCAACTGACCATAAATGTGAATGTTTATTTCTGGACTCTCAATTCTATTCCATTGATCTGTATATCTGTTCTTATCCTGGTACCACTCTATCTTGATTTCTGTAGCTCTGTATTAAGTTTTGTAATCAGGAGGTGTGAGTCTTCTTCCAACATTGTTCTTTTTCAAGATTGCTTTGGCTATTTTGGGACCAATATGAATTTTAGGATCAGCTTGTCAATTTCTTCAGAAAATGCAGTTTGGGATTTTGATAGGGGTCGTGTTGAATCTGTAGGTCAATTTGGGGAAATTTTACCATCTTAACAATATTAAGTTTTCCAGTCCATGAATATGGGATGTCTTGATTTATTTGTATCTTTAGTTTCTTTCAATAATATTTTGTAGTTTTCCTTCGTCTTTATTTTCTGACATACTATCATATATAGAAAAAAATAGAATTTTTTCTTAATTTCATTTTTGGGATATTCATTGCTAGTTTATTGAAATACGGTTGTTGTTGTTTTTTTTTTTTTTGTGGCTGCACCACGTGGCTTGTGGGATCTTAGTTCCCCGACCAGGGATTGAACCTGGGCCCTAGGCAGTGAAAGCACGGAGTCCTAACCACTGGACCCAAATATAATTGACTTTTTTTCTTAGTAGACTTTATTTATTATTATTATTTTTAGTATTTATTTATTTATTTATCTATTTATTTAGTTGGCTGCATCAGGTGTTCGTTGTGGCCTTTGGGATCTTCATTGAGGCACGTGGGATCTTTCATTGCAGTGCTCGTTGCGGTGCACGGGCTCTTTGTTGCGGCACACGGGCTTCTCTCTATCTGTGGCATGTGGGTTTCCTCTTCTCTAGTTGTGTCGTGGGCTCCAGAATGCATGGGCTCTGTACTTTGCGGCATGCGGGCTCTCTAGTTAAGGCACGCAAGCTCAGTAGTTGTGGCACGCAGGCTTAGTTGCCCCACAGCATGTGGGATCTTAGTTCCCCGACCAGGGATTGAACCTGCGTCCCCTGCATTGGAAGGCGGATTCTTTACCACTGGACCACCAGGGAAGTCCCTATAATTGACTTTTACATAGTGGTCTTTTATCTTGCAACCTTGCTGAACTTGTTTCTTCATTCTAATAGTTTTTTAATGGATTCATTAGGATTTTCTGTATATACGATCATGTCATCTGCAAATAGAGATAGTTATACTTCTTCCTTTCGAATCTGGATGCCTTTTATTTCAGTTTCCTGCCTAATCATCCTGGCTAGAACTTCTAGTACAGTGTTGAGTAGATATGGTGAGAGTGGATATTCTTGTCTTATTCCTGAACTTAGGAGGAGTGCATTCAGTCTTTCACCATTAAATATGATATTAGCTCTGGTTTTTTTCATAGATGCCCTTTTTCAGGTTGAAGAAATTCCTTTTTATATCTAGTTTTTTGTCTTTCATTGCATTAATATGGTATATTACATTGATAGGCTTTTAGATGTTATATCCTTCTTGCATTCCTGGCCTACCTGCTTTTCAGTTTAGTCTCATAGTGTCCCAAAACTCTACATTCCAGCCTGCCAAATTCCATGCTGTTCCTTGAAAGTATCATGCTATTCCATGTTTTCATGTTATTTTTGCCCTTACTGTTGATGTCCTTCTTCTCCCTCTTTTCTGCCTTGTGAACTCCTGTTGATCTTTTGTATCCAAGATCAGGCCTTTCTTTATTACCTTTTCCCTTTCCCCCATCCTCTACATATAGGGATTACTCTATCCCTCTAATGTAGCTGCTGTGATCCTTTATTGCAATTAATATATTTCCCCTATTGTAACATTCATCATCAATTTAATAACTTTTCCAGAAAAAAAGAAACACTACCACAATAAGCACATACATGGATTTTAGAAGTGCTAACATTAGACGAAAATGTGCATTGTAAAATCAAAGAAATATGGTATTTGTTTACATTTCTCTTTTTATTGATTTTAGAGGTTTTTGAGTGTAGTTGCTTTGTTGCCACTCCAGCATTTAGTATAGTGTGTGGTACACAGTAGATGTTTAGCACATTTGTTCAATTTAGCCTGCTTCTTACCCTGGGTGCCTTTTCAGGTCCCTCCACAGTTTGTCTCTTTCCTTTTCCACTGTGTTTTCCAAATACTTCTCATGTATGTACCTGTTCTTCAGTCAGATTGGACTTCTTACTGTCTCTCTGATTTTTGTTTTTATTGTTTTGTTATATTATTTAAAAAAAGAAAAGCTATCAGAAAGCAAAAAGAAATAACAGCTTATTAATTGCTTCATAAGCAGAGATATGATTATTAAACTTTAACAGTTGCAAATTAGCTATAGTTTTTATATAGTGTTATATTGTATCACTGAATATGTTTTTATTTTAGAATAGTTGACTGCTTTTAAATATTTAGGTTAACTAATAAAATTGATTTGTAAGTAATGTTTATGACATTAAATAACATGTTTGGCATTAAAACTATTATAAAATGTTTTGAGGATTAATCTGTTGTTTTAACCAATCCCATCTTGAAAATCATATTTGTAGATGAAGTCCAGGAAAAATTGTGAGATGAATGCCTATTTTGTGCTTGGGTTTAGCAGTTTTTCCAGTAGTATAGCTCTAAATTGTTTAAAATTATTTTCATGTGCGTTGGTCTAGTTTTCTCTTCTTACATTGGTCTGCTGTCCTCCATTTGCCATAAGCTCTCAGAAATAATTGCTGTATATATGTTCACTGCTGCTCTTGTAAAAAACCTCATCAACTCATGACTGAATGTTTTCTCAACATTAATTTATGTAATGTTGTTGCCTTAAAAGTCTTTCCATTATAGTCTGTTGTATACTTTTCTTCCACATTGTTCTTTCTGAGAGTTTTGTTTATGCCACTGTTCCACTGAAGAAAAATGTTTTATAGCATGATTTTTAACGACTGCCTAATAGTCTATTGTATGTATGCACCATATTTTATTTAATCATTCCTCTATTGTTAGTTGTTTAAGTTACTATTTAATATCAGTACATAGCCAGGTGCAATTGTGCTCTTAGCTTTACATTGCTTCCCTCAAGAGGAGTTTAAACTCTTTGAGGGCAGATAACACTTTCTATACAAAAATACCCTATAGTGTTTGGTTGACTGTGGTGTCTCTCTGCAACAGTTGATAGTAAATGCTTGTCAAATTTCTAAACTTAAAATTATGGGAATGAGCATGATAATGTTATGTACTGACTTCTTATTCTATTTGTGTGACTATAAACTAGAGGAATGGCTTTGCCATGGTATCTTGGTGATCTTGCACATCTCCACATAGTCCACATAGGCAAGGCTGAACCACAGTCTGACTCAAATCTTGGGGAAAGACTCTGTGATCCTCCCTGGTACATGGCAAGATAGATGACATAAGGTCATTTTGTGTGCACCTCCCTATCTTGTGGGAGGCTGCCTCAAGGCAGTTTATTATCTCCTTCCCTCATTCTGGTGAGACATGGGACATTCTTTCAGATACAGCTGTGAGTATAAAATTGCAAAGCTGCGGTCTAGAGTTGGCTCCTCCATGACAGAGCAACCCTCTGTGCATGTTGTCTGTTATTTGGTCCTTCCCTCCAGTTTGGTTTTGTCCTGTGGGACTAGGGACATGGGGAACTGACACCATACAGATCATGCTTTCTCTGTCTGTGTTAGTAATAAACTGTCTGAATCCATTTGGTCTTATTGGTAGCTGCCAGTGTGCTGCTGTGTAGGAGCCACTTGAACATTTAAGATAGACTAATGGGGTTTTCTTTGGCCTGGTTTGTGGAATTTGTCATTTCTTTGTAATTAGTTTACTGTAACTTGCTTTTAATTTCAGCATACAATATTTAGTGCCTTGTTAAATAGCTCAAGTAAGGATGATCCTTGCTCTGTAAATACAGTATTTTTTTAAGGGGCACAGTACACCGGCTGTAAAATTTGTCGTAATCTGGATACATCAAAGATGAAGCAGTTTGTTTTGTTTAGCGTAGTAGCTTGCACTTGGGGTTTTTTTGTTTTGTTTTGTTTTTTTGTTTTTTTTTACCCTCCTCCAGGACTGCTTTTGTTTTGGAATCCAAAGCCTACTAGAGTTATCTTGGGAAGTCAGTTTGACATAGACTGTTCTTTATGTTACATTAGACTTTCCTTTCTCATGCAGTAGAAATGTACTAAGGTATCATAATTAATGCAAATAAAAAGTATACTGTGTGCTTGTCCCTCAGTATCCATGGGGGATTGGTTCTAGGACCCCAGCGAATACCAAAATCCACAGATGCTCAAGTCCCTTATGTAAAATGGCCTAGTACAATTGGCCCTCCATATCTGTGGGTTCCCCATCTGTAGATAAGGAGGGCCCACTGTATAAACAGATCCATTTGATTTTCAGTGACTAGTTGACATTGACCTAGGCAGAAAGTACATCAATGTTAGATTAATCATGCATCAGTTCAGATATCTTAGAGATGGTCAAGGTGACATGTTTTGTTATTGCTTACTTCATTATCAGACTAATTATAACAATTCAAATTGTATAGTTTTGGGGGTTTGCTTTATGAAAATAATTTACATGAAAGCATGATTTTCGACATTAAAACTTGCATACTTTCATAGTAATTTGCATTTTAAAAATTATGACATATAATATTGGAATAGCAATAAAACATGACAGCACAGTGATAGATGTTTGGTAGCAGACCAAGTTGTGCCCCATAAAAACAAAATAATTGTATATAATACCAACTTATAATTAGCCTATAGCTGTCTGGATACATCATTCTTATGAATGAAATATATATGGTTGGAATTCAGTTTACATTCTGAAATATAATACTTTTAAAATAGTATAATATTAATAGTGTTTTCTTAGAAGCATGCTTGCTTATTGTAGAAAATTTAGAATATTAAAAGCATAAAGAAGAAAATACGAAACACTCCTTATTCTACCAACCTTGAGTAAACATTAATATTTTGGTGTATTTCCTTCATACCCCCACACTCATCACCTTGTACATACCTGTAGGTCTTTGTATGTGTATATACTGAGTGTATAAAATGTACATTTTAAAAGGAAACAATTGGCTCATACTGTGTATATAGTTTAATATTTTGAGTGTTCTAGTTTTTACCCTCTGAGCATTCTTATTTCCGTATTAAGGAATCAAGTCTATAATATCATTTTTAAAGGCTGTGGGATATTTCACTTTGAGGGTATACTGTATTTTATTTAGTCTTTACCTATTGTTGGACATTGAAGTTGTTTCTAATTTTCTACTCTATTAAATAACTGAAATGTACATAGCTTTTTATGCATCTTTATTTGGTTTTAAAAATTGCTAGAGATTGAATTCTTGGATCAATGGGTATGAACATTTTTAAGGCTCTTGATTCATATTGCCAAATTTCCTTCTAGACAGGTTACCTCATTTTGAATTTCCATCAGCGGTATATGGGGAAGTGCCCAATTCAAACTAGCCTTGCCAACATTGAGTAATATCTTTGAAAACTTTTAAATTTGATGGGTGAATTATAGTGTCTAATTCTTTACATTTCTTTTGATTAACAGTGAGGTTGAATATATTTTCATATACATCTTGGTCATTGATAATTTTCGTTTTTGAATCTGTTTATGTCCTTGGGCCAGGCTTTATCTATGAGTTGTTGTTATCATTTTGCTTTTTTGTTTTTGTTTTTAATTTTATTTATTTATTTATTTTTGGCTGTGTTGGGTCTTCGTTTCTGTGTGAGGGCTTTCTCTAGTTGCGGCAAGCGGGGGCCACTCTTCATCGCGGTGCGCGGGCCTCTCACTATCGCGGCCTCTCCTGTTGCGGAGCACAGGCTCCAGACGCGCAGGCTCAGCAGTTGTGGCTCACGGGCCTAGTTGCTCCGCGGCATGTGGGATCCTCCCAGACCAGGGCTCGAACCCTTGTCCCCTGCATTGGCAGGCAGATTCTCAACCACTGCGCCACCAGGGAAGCCCCATTTTGCTTTTTGATAGACTGCAGTTTTCCTTTTTATGTAGCTAAATCTAGAAATCTTTTCATTTGTGAATTATTTCTTTATTTGATGCTTTGAAAGTCCATCCCTCATTCTAGAATTGAGTGACTATTCACTAGGATGTTTTGCTAGTTTTTTATGATTCATTTTTCATGTTTATCTTTTTCTTCCATCTGGAATTTATTTTAGTAAAAGTTATGTGATGAGGCTCTAACATTTGTCTTTTGAAAATAAAAGTTTTTCAAGAACCACTTAATAAATAATACTACATGAATTCAAAATGCCAAATTTATAGTCTAATAAATTTTATAGGGGTTGAAGTATAGTGTCATTCTCAAACATCACTTTGATGTTTGAATGTCATTATACTGCATTATTTCTTGGTGAAATTGAAACACTTTGTAGAATTTCCTACAGACAGCTGTGCATAGAGCTGCCCCTTCCCCCTTTAAAAAAAAATAAAGTCTTGTCCTTCCACGTGGCTTAATAGTTGTATGACTCACAGTCCTTTTCTCACTGAGCATGCATATAATCTACCCTCTGGTTAGCAGCTGTGGTTTCTCCTTGCAGCATCTGTTTTTGTTTGCCCCCTTGCTTCTCAAAGTGCCTGTGCTCAAAAGGAGCCTTCCATTATTGGTTGCTGCAGGTCACTAAGGTCTGCGTGTTATTGTTTCTCATAACTGTTGGCTTTAAAGCATTTTTTTCTTCACTTTTTCTAATATCTACTTCATACTTTTTTTCCTCTCCACTGTACTTATGGTTAATATTTTAACATCATGGAGTAGCTTAGAAATTCTTGAGCTGTACATCTTACTCATTCAACAAGGCTTTAATGTTATAGACTGACTTTTCATTATCTTGTCCTGAATGACAGCACAATACCCTTCTAGGGAATACTGAATCAAGAAATCACCTGTCTTTGCCGAGGGCATCTGTTGAAAGCAGATGCCAGAGCCATGGGGTTGTCATTTCCCATCAGGTTCCGACATCAGAGCCTAATACTTCAAAGACACTCTCCATTCTTGCATTGACAGACAGCTGTGGTGCCTCCTGTTTTCTTGTTGCTTTTGTTTCTAGTCCTAACACTTCTTTTAGATGGAAAAGTAGATAAGGAAGCATTAGTATTTGAGAGCTTATTAATCAGATTTTACATGCTGTAACTGCTCACATTTGAATAATATCAATTACTGAAGAGCACAGAAAATTTTTTTCATTTTCATGTTAGGAAATAAGTATTTTAGTTAGTTGATTTTATGCACTCTCCTAAAGACATAATTCTAGCATATATTTTCCATGTAATAAGAACTGAATATAATAGTCAATTTCCATCATTTTATTTTATATATTTATGAACATTATATATCATTAGGTACAAATTGATAATTTTCCTGTCGTTTCTTTTGCTTACTTCCTCTAAGGATTTTAGGTTGTTCCAGAATGTTTACTCATTTCCAGTAGCTCTGAGATAATGAGGAGTAGTAATTAAGTGATTTTGGCAATCTTTTGTAGGTAATCATCAGTAGAATTAGAATATAGTTCAGATACAGTCTAGTGCTTATCTACTAAATAACAGTTATACCTCATTTTTCAGTCTGTAGGACTTCTGTAAACTGTGAGATACACCCCAAGGATTATGAAGTATTGGTCCCATCACAACAGCTTTGTAAAAAAATCACACTTTTAGTTGAACTAAGTGGGGGTGATTTTTTTTTTTGCATAGTTCCTTTCACTGAAGTGTTATTATCTGAGCCGATAATATTTGGTGCTAGGGTGGAACAATAATTGGGATTGCTTAGAGTTGGTGTCTGACTGGCTTTTAACCTACCCTAACACGTAGTACCTAATTCATGGTGCTTAATGGAATTTTGAATGAGCGGCACAGCCTATGAGTCAAGTCAGAATGTTGCCTGGGAAATAAGAATGAGACTTGGAAGGTGAGAATCAGGATTTGCCTGCCTCTGTCCCAGACTCTTAAGGGCAGAACCACAGAGAATTTGATGCTTATGATATTTAATTATTTTACCTTGTGTATTTTCTGTGGTGAGGCTGCAACTTCTGATCTGTGGTCAATAAGGAATGTACACCTTAGGAGATAATTTTCCATGGGTCTCATGTTTCTGCATATCTTGTGAGTGAGGCACTAACTGCCCTTTGTTCAGGACTATCTTTTGGAAGAAAGGACAATCATGCTTATTATCCAGTAAAATAATGTCTCCCTTCGAACAAAGTGCCGGCATGTGTACTATCTATTATAAAAGATTTGGGTTCCCTCAGCTTAGACTTCCTCTCCTTTAATGTGATGTATTGTATGTGCAGGTATCCATCTATACCCATATATGTCACCCCTGTGAGATTTGGGGGGCAAGAGGAACTGATACAGACTTGCTGCTCATGCCACTTGCCGTGCTGTGAGTAATAAAGTCCTTTGACACACAGGAGTCTCATGCCTTCTGCCAGCCTCCATTCAACTGTGGTAGGCTAGCTTGTTGGCTGACAAGTAGGCTAAAATCTCAGATCCTTTAGAGTTCTTGACAGGTACTCAGCCTATAAAATGTTACAGATCTTTTGAAGAAACTCCTTTACTTTTTAATTTTCTTTAATCTTTGTTTATTGAGTTGGTTAAAATATTGAAAAATTAATAAGGGTCCATTCTTTAAGGAGCCAAGAAAGCTATGTTTTGGCTCCGACTAAACAGTCCTGAAATGGTAAATTAGGAACAGCTGAGAGCTTTATAATGGTGTTCATTATTTTCTTAACTAAAAATTGGGACTTGAAGTAAGATATATGTTCTGCTTCTTATTGCAAGAAGAAACCTAGGATATGAATGTAGTTAGGAGATTTAGAATTTCTCTGACCCTGTTTTGTGGTTCCAGTGGAACAGAATATTTGAAATCTGGGACAGGAAGTCACAATAGTGTGTTGGAGGAGTGGAAAAGCACACATAGAACGTGGACTTTGAAGTCATATCTGAGTTTGGAACCCCTCTGCTGTCAGTTATTACTAGTTTTTTAACATTAGTCATGCCATTCAATATGTCTTTGATTCATATAATGAGGAATAGTGGCTACCTCATAAGGTTGTTATGAGAATTAGAAATGATTATGCAAAGCCCATAGCCTTCTGACCTAGCATATGTGGAGGGTGCGTGTGTGCGCACACACGCACACACATGAGACAGTTGCTTCAGTTCTGCTTAGGTTATTGTTGATGTGAATTTAAAGTTCTGACTTCAAATTATTTCTCTACTTAACTGTCATGTTTCTTTAAGCAGAAAATTCTCTATCTCTGTTAATGATGAGTGTTTTCTAAAACACACATCATTGTTAGAAGTTTTTCCATAGGTGATAATGTGACAGATTTTCAAACATAATCTGGCATTTTTTTAAAATAAGAGGGACTATAGCAATCTATATTATTAATTATCACCCAGAGAAGACTCATGTATCTTAGTTCGTTTTAACAATATGTGACAAAGGACATACAGCGTTTTGAACACTGAGTGAAATAAAACTATAATTAGTACAGTATAATAGTATACTTTCTGGAAGTCATTTTCTATATCTTGGCAGAAATGCTAGCCGGTGGGCCAAGAAATGCACTGGGTGACAGATGGACCCGTCTGTGGCTCTTGTGGCTGCAGCTTGGGAGGCAGCAAACAGACTTCCATTCCATCTGACTCCTCTCTTCCCTTCTCTAGCTTCTTTGACCTCTGAAGCTCAAGAGTGATACAGAACATAATTTAGATCAGATTATTTAAAATGATCTATTAATGTCTAACAGGCTCCCAGCAGTTTTACAAGGAGCGATTTGAAGGAGGCAGGAAACAGTACACAGCAGTCTGTCTACTGTTGAGTTATTGCCAATACTGCTTGATATGATTTTATAATAAAAACCAAGACAAAAGAAAAATAGTTCGGTGGTTATAAAGGAACTTATCCTCAAGGATACTAACTGAGATATCACCTTACTGTTTAAGAAAAAAATGTACAACTATTTAATTAAAAATTTTTTTGCAGGCATTCTCTCATTAATTCTGATTTTTGAGAAATCTGTTTGTTTTCTGTGTCTGCTGTAACTAGTGACTACAAACTTGGTGGTTTGAAACAACAGAAATTTATTCTCTTATAGTTCTTGAGACCAGAAGTCCAAAATAAGTCTTTTGAAGCTAAAATCAAGGTTTCAGCAGGACCGTAAATCCTCTGGAGGCTCTAGCAGAGAATCCATTCCTTGCCTCTTCCAGCTTCTGGTGACTGCTGGCATTCCTAAGCCACATCACTCCAATGTCTGCCTCCATCTTCACATGGCCTTTTCCTCAATGTGTCTGTCTTATTTCCCTCTGTCTTTCTCCTATAAAGATACATGTGATGGCATTTAGGGCCCAGCTGGGTGATGCAGGATAATCTCCATTGCAGGATACTTAATTATATCTGTAAAAATTTTTACCCTATAAGCCAACATTCACAGGTTCCAGGAATTAGGACCGGATATCTCTGAGGGCCACCATTCAGCTTACTGCAGGAAGATAAGGAGCAAATTTTAATTTCCTTTTTTTAGTGTGTGGGAAAGGTGAAACATCTTTAAAATTGTCTTTTCCCAAGTCCTACTTGTCCCCTAAGAAGGCAGACTTTAAAGCTGTTGTGAAATGAATCTCCCCATAAGGAGTAAATTAACAGTTTGTTTTCCATCTTTAGATGGAACCATAATAAATAAAATACCAATTTTGCATGTACTTCTTGAGTATATGTTCTTTTTTAGTCATGTTATTCTAGTTGCCCCAGTGCACGTGTTCATTAAATGATTTTTAATGTTATAAAAACTTCCTTATGGTTTAATTGTACATCACAAGATAAAAAATTTAAATCAGAGTTTAAATTTTATCCATTATATCTATGTAGAAGTTAATTTTCACTTTTTTGAAGGAAAATATGAGATGCTGTTAGTGTGAGATCAAGAAATTAAAATACAGTTTTGTGTTATTGCCTATCTTTGCCTCTATGGTTGTATTTTTCTTTTGGCACTCTTTTTCTGTTTACCCAATTCTTAGAAAAGATGTTTATACATATTTAAAATCTGAAAAAGCCTAGAACAAGATTTCCTTAATTAGAGGCTTTGTAATGGCTTCAGTTTTAATTTTAACTTTATTATGCTTTACTTAATTAAATTAGAATAATAATTGTAATTTTAAGTGGTATTTACTAAATAAATATATTAGCTCATTCAGAAAATAGTTTATGAATTTAATTAAATTCCCTAAGGGAACTCATAATATTATTATTATTTTTTATTTTTTTATACAGTAGGTTCTTATTAGTTATCTATTTTATACATATTAGTGTATACATGTCAATCCCAATCTCCCAATTCATCACACCACCCCACCCCCCGCCACTTTCCCCCCTTAGTGTCCATATGTTTGCTCTCTACATCTTTGTCTCTATTTCTGCCCTGCAAACCAGTTCATCTGTACCATTTTTCTAGGTTCCACATATATGCGTTAATATACGATACTTGTTTTTCTCTTTCTGACTTACTTCACTCTGTATGACAGTCTCCAGATTCATCCATGTCTCTACAGATGACCCAATTTCATTCCCTTTTATGGCTGAGTAACATTCCATTGTATATATGTACCACATCTTCTTTATCCATTCGTCTGTCTGTGGGCATTTAGATAGCTTCCCTGTCCTGGCTATTGTAAATAGTGCTGCAATGAATATTGGGGTGCATGTGTCTTTTTGAATTATGGTTTTCTCAGGGTATATGCCCAGTAGTGGGATTGCTGGGTCATATGATAATTCTATTTTTAGTTTTTTAAGGAACCTCCATACTGTTCTCCATAGTGGCTGTATCAATTTACATTCCCACCAACAGTGCAAGAGGGTTCCCTTTCCTCCACACCCTCTCCAGCATTTGTTGTTTATAGATTTTCTGATGATGCCCATTCTAACTGGTGTGAGGTGATATCTCATTGTAGTTTTGATTTGCATTTTTCTAATGATTAGTGATGTTGAGCAGCTTTTCATGTGCTTCTTGGCCATCTGTATGTCTTCTTTGGAGAAATGTCTATTTAGGTGTTCTGCCCATTTTTGGATTGGGTTGTTTGTTTTTTTAATACTGAGCTGTATGAGCTGTTTATATATTTTGGAGATTAATCCTTTGTCCGTTGATTCGTTTGCAACTATTTTCTCCCATTCTGAGGGTTGTCTTTTCATCTGGCTTGTAGTTTCCTATGCTGTGCAAAAGCTTTTAAGTTTCATTAGGTCCCATTTGTTTATTTTTGTTTTTATTTCCATTACTCTAGGATGTGGATCAAAAAAGATCTTGCTATGATTTATGTCAAAGAGTGTTCTTCTTGTGTTTTCCTCTAAGAGTTTTATAGTGTCCGGTCTTACATTTAGGTCTCTAATCCATTTTGAGTTTATTTTTGTGTATGGTGTTAGGAAATGTTCTAATTTCATTCTTTTAGATGTAGCTGTCCAGTTTTCCCAGCGCCACTTATTGAAGAGACTGTCTTTTCTCCATTGTATATCTTTGCCTCCTTTGTCATAGATTAGTTGACCATAGGTGCGTGGGTTTATCTCTGGGCTTCCTATCCTGTTCCATTGATCTATGTTTCTGTTTTTGTGCCAGTACCATATTATCTTGATGACTATAGCTTTGTAGTGTAGTCTGAAGTCAGGGAGTCTGATTCCTCCAGCTCCGTTTTTTTCTCTCAAGGCCGCTTTGGCTCTTCTGGGTCTTTTGTGTCTCCATACAGATTTTAAGATTTTTTGTTCTAGTTCCGTAAAAAATGCAATTGGTAACTTGATAGGGATTGCATTGAATCTGGAGATTGCTTTGTGTAGTAGAGTCATTTTCACAATATTGATTCTTCCAATCCAAGAACATGGTATATCTCTCCATTTGTTTGTATCATCTTTAATTTCTTTCATCAGTGTCTTATAGTTTTCTGCATACAGATCTTTTATCTCCCTAGGTAGGTTTATTCCTAGGTATTTTATTCTTTTTGTTGCAATGGTAAATGGGAGTGTTTCCATAATTTCTCTTTCAGATTTTTCATCATTAGTGTATAGCAATGCAAGAGATTTCTGAGCATTAATTTTGTATCCTGCAACTTTACCAAATTCATTGATTAGCTCTAGTAGTGTTCTGGGGACATCTTTAGGATTCTCTATGTATAATATCATGTCATCTGCAAACAGTGACAGTTTTACTTCTTCTTTTCCAATTTGTATTCCTTTTATTTCTTTTTCTTCTCTGGTTGCCGTGGCTAGGACTTCCAAAACTATGTTGAATAATAGTGGTGAGAGTGGACATCCTTGCCCTGTTCCTGATCTTAGAGGAAATGCTTTCAGTTTTTCACCATTAAGAATGATGTTTGCTGTGGGTTTGTCGTATATGGCTTTTATTATGTTGAGGTAGGTTCCCTCTATGCCTACTTTCTGAAGAGTTTTTATCATAAATGGGTGTTGAATTTTGTCGAAAGCTTTTTCTGCATCTATTGAGATGATCATATGGTTTTTATTCTTCCATTTGTTAATATGGTGTATCACATTGATTGATTTGCATATATTGAAGAATCCTTGCATCCCTGGGATAAATCCCACTTGATCATGGTGTATGATCCTTTGAAGTGTTGTTGGATTCTGTTTGCTAGTATTTTGTTGAGGATTTTTGCATCTATATTCATCAGTGATATTGGTCTGTAATTTTCTTTTTTTGTAGTATCTTTGTCTGGTATTCGTATCAGGGTGATGGTGGCCTTGTAAAATGAGTTTCGGAGTGTTCCTTCCTCTGCAGTTTTTTGGAAGAGTTTGAGAAGGATGGGTGTTAGCTCTTCTCTAAATGTTTGATAGAATTCACCTGTGATGCCATCTGGTCCTGGACTTTTGTTTGTTGGAAGATTTTTAATCAGTTTCAATTTCATTACTTGTGATTGGTCTGTTCATAATTTCTATTTCTTCCTGGTTCAGTCTTGGAAGGCTATACCTTTCTAAGAATTTGTCCATTTCTTCCAGGTTGTCCATTTTCTTGGCATAGAGTTGCTTGTAGTAGTCTCTTAGGATGCTTTGTATTTCTGCGGTGTCTGTTGTAACTTCTCCTTTTTCAGCTCTAATTTTACTGATTTGCGTCCTCTCCCTCTTTTTCATGATGAGTCTGGCTAATGGTTTATCAATTTTGTTTATCTTCTCAGTGAACCAGTTTTTAGTTTTATTGATCTTTGCTATTGTTTTCTTTGTTTCTATTTCATTTATTTCTGCTCTGATCTTTATGATTTCTTTTCTTCTACTAACTTTGGGTTTTGTTTGTTTTTCTTTCTCTAGTTCCTTTAGGTGTAAGGTTAGATTGTTTATTTGAGATTTTTCTTGTTTCTTGACGTAGGATTGTATAGCTATAAACTTCCCTCTTAGTACTGCTTTTGCTGCATCCCATAGGTTTTGGATCGTCGTGTTCTTGCTGTCATTTGTCTCTAGGTATTTTTTGCTTTCCTCTTTGATCGCTTCAGTGATCTCTTGGTTATTTAGTAACGTATTGTTTAGCCTCCATGTGTTTGTGTTTTTTACGTTTTTTTCCCTGTAATTGATTTCTAATCTCATAGCATTGTGGTCAGAAAAGATGCTTGATATGATTTCAATTTTCTTAAATTTACTGAGGCTTGATGTGTGACCCAAGATGTGATCTATCCTGGAGAATGTTCCATGTGCACTTCAGAAGAAAGTGTAATCTGCTGTTCTTGGATAGAATGTCCTATAAATATTAATTAAATCTATCTGGTCTATTGTGTCATTTAAAGCTTCTGTTTCCGTATTTATTTTCTGTTTGGATGATCTGCCCATTTGTGTAAGTGAGGTGTTAACATCTCCCCCTATTTTTGAGTTACTGTCGATTTCCCCTTTTATAGCTGTTAGCATTTGCCTTATGTATTGAGGTGCTCCTATGTTGGGTGCATATATATTTATAATTGTTATATCTTCTTCTTGGATTGATCCCTTGATTGTTATTTAGTGTCCTTCCTTGTCTCTTGTAACATTCTTTATTTTAAAGTCTATTTTGTCTGATACGAGAATTGCTACTCCAGCTTTCTTTTGATTTCTATTTGCTGGGAATATCTTTTTCCAGTCCCCTCACTTTCACTCTGTATGTGTCCTTATGTCTGAAGTGGGTCTCTTGTAGACAGCATATATATGGGTCTTGTTTTTGTATCCATTCAGCAAGCCTGTGTCTTTTGGTTGGAGCATTTAATCCATTCACGTTTAGGGTAATTATCAATATGTATGTTCCTATTACCAGTTTCTTAATTGTTTTGGGTTTGTTTTTGTAGGTCCCTTTCTTCTCTTGTGTTTCCCACTTAGAGAAGTTCCTTTAGCGTTTGTTGTAGAGCTGGTTTGGTGGTGCTGAATTCTCTTAGCTTTTGCTTGTCTGTAAAGCTTTTGATTTCTCCATCCTTGCCCAGTAGAGTAATCTTGGTTGTAGGTTCTTCCCTTTCATCACTTTAAGTATATCATGCCACTCCCTTCTGGCTTGTAGAGTTTCTGCTGAGAAGTCAGCTGTTAACCTTATGGGAGTTCCCTTGTATGTTATTTGTCGTTTCTCCCTTGCTGCTTTCAATGATTTTTCTTTGTCTTTAATTTTTGCCAATTTGATTATTATGTGTCTCGGTGTGTTTCTCCTTGGGTTTATCCTGTACGGGTCTCTCTGCACTTCCTGGAGTTGGGTGGCTATCTCCTTTCCCATGTTAGGGAAGTTTTTAATGCAAATGTTGCTGCGTTTAATGTTGCCCCAGAGGTCTCTTAGGCTGTCTTCAGTTCTTTTCATTCTTTTTTCTTTATTCTGTTCCACAGCAGTGAATTCCACCATTGTGTCTTCCAGGTCACTTATCCGTTCTTCTGCCTCAGTTATTCTGCTATTGATTCCTTCTAGTGTATTTTTCATTTCAGTTATTTTATTGTTTATCTCTGTTTGTTTGTTCTTTAATTCTTCTAGGTCTTTGTTAAACATTTCTTGCATCTTCTCGTTCTTTGCCTCCATTCTTTTTCTGAGGTCCTGAATCATCTTCACTGTCATTATTATGAATTCTTTTTCTGGAAGGTTGCCTATCTCCACTTCATTTAGTTGTTTTTCTGGGGTTTTATCTTGTTCCTTCATCTGGTACATAGCCCTCTGCCTTTTCATCTTGTCTATCTTTCTGTGAATGTGGATTTTGTTCCACAGGCTGCAGGATTGTAGCTATGTTGTAATTTAACTAAATAGTCTTGTTTTTGGAGGCGAAAGAACATGAAGCATCATGCAATAATATATAAATTATTAAAATAATATCCTGATACTATTTAAATTATTAATACTGATATTTTGGCTTTTTCTCTGGTTACTTCTTTGAACATTCTCTTTATTACACTTCTTGTGTTTTCTCTTGACTATTATTTTCAGTCTTCTCTGCTTGCTGTTTTTTTTCTGCTCAACTTGTTAATCTTGTTCTTCTGGATGGCCCAGTCTTGAACTTTCTTTCTTTTTTTCTTTTTTAATTTTATTTATTTATTTATTTATTTATGGCTGTGTTGTGTCTTCGTTTCTGTGCGAGGGCTTTCTCTAGTTGCGGCAAGTGGGGGCCACTCTTCATCGCGGTGTGCAGGCCTCTCACTATCGCGGCCTCTCTTGTTGCGGAGCACAGGCTCCAGACGCGCAGGCTCAGTAATTGTGGCTCACGGGCCTAGTTGCTCCACGGCATGTGGGATCTTCCCAGACCAGGGCTCGAACCCGTGTCCCCTGCATTGGCAGGCGGATTCTCAACCACTGCGCCACCAGGGAAGCCCCTTGAACTTTCTTTCTGACTCAATACTCTGATTTTAGGTGATGTCTTCCATTTCTATGATTTTAGTGTGCTAACCATATTCCCACAACTTTCAGTTTAATATATCCATCCCAGACCTCACGTCTGAGATCCAGAATGATCTGATTAACTGTCCATTTCACAGTCCCCTGTGGGATATCTTTCAGTTATCTCAGTTTATACAAATATAAAATTGAACCCTTCATTCTAACCTCTGTTTCAAAAAACAAAACAAAACCATACGAGCGAAAACAAGAACAAAAATCCTGTTCCACTTCTCACTCTTCTATTAAGTAGCATCATTTAGTTGCCTAGGCCAGAATTCTGGGTGCCATCCTCGATTAGTACCTCTTATTTATCCCACATAAACAATCACTTGCGCATTTCTTGGAAGTACTAATATGAAATATATTTCAAATTCTATCCACTTTTTTTATCCCTATTCTTGCAGTCTCAATGGAAGCTACCATCGTCTGTTTCTAGGACCAGTGTATTATCTATGAGTACTTACTAGATATACAGAATAAGAAACTGGGCATAATTTTGTTTTTAGTATTTCAAGTTAACTGTAATCAGTAATTTTTAACTCCCAACTCCCAGGATTCTTTTTTATTTTTATTTTTTTGGGGGTATGTTGGGTCTTCATTGCTGCACACGGGATTTCTCTCATTGCAGTGAGTGGGTGCTACTCTTTGTTGCAGTGCGCGGGCTTATTGCGGTGGCTTCTCTTATTGTGGAGCACGGGCTCTAGGTGCGCGGGCTTCAGTAGTTGTGGCACGTGGGCTCAGTAGCTGTGGCTTGCGGGCTCTAGAGCGCAGGCTCAGTAGTTGTGGCACACGGGCTTAGTTGCTCCGCAGCATGTGGGATCTTCCCAGACCAGGGCTCAAACCTGTGTCCCCTGCATTGGCAGGTGGATTCTTAACCACTGCACCACCAGGGAAGCCCAACTCCCAGGATTCTGAAGTTATAAGAATAAGAGGTAAAAGTCAAATGTAAAAGAAACATTCTAAACTAAAATAAAAAATGACTTAATTTTTCCCCCTAAATAGAACTGTACGATGCTTGGGTGCTCAGAGGAGGTGAGCCAGGAAAATGAAAGTTCAGAATTTGGTTTCTAATAATTCTGTCTATCCTTTTATTTAGTTATTCAGAATCTTATGGTTGGAGGAAGAAGAATCCAAATTAATCTTTATATTATATAATCATAACTATAGTTTTCTTTAGCCAATTACAAAATTTTGCATTAGGTGAGTGTGTGTGTATACACACATACATAAAAACATATTAATGCATGTATATTAATATTCTGAATAGGGAATTTATTATACTGCTAAATATGTAGGTCTCATCCCTCAGAGTGAGGAAGTTGAGTGTTTGTAGGAAACTGTTCTTATGAGGGCATACCAGATGCTAAGTGAGGTACAGTGGGCTAAAATACACTATAGATGTTCTTCTTGACAGAGGTGAATGATAGTCTTATGTTTTTAACCAAATAAGTATAATGAAGTTGTGTAAGCAAAGTATTTTCCTACTGTAGGATAGCTAATTTGATAGTTGTTCCAGCAGTGGTTCTCTACAGGGGTAGGAGGGTTTGTACTCCAGGGGACATATTTTGGCCTTCATGACTAGAGGGTGTTACTAGCATGTAGTAGGTAGTTGTCATGGATGCTGCTAAATATCCTACCATGCCCAGGATAGCCTCATACAACAAACAGTTACACAGCCCAAAAGGTCAATAGTCCTTTGGTTGAGAAACTCTTTTAGGGTATTTTTTTTCAACCTGCCACATGATATCCTAAATATTTTTCAAAATTTTATTTAACAAATAAACTGTCAATAGAGGTATAATAGTTATAATAATTCCATGATTTTATTTTTATGAAAACTTAAATGAATAGAAGTATATTTGTGTGTACCTGGAATAATTTAGGAGAGGAAGGAATCAAGGGCAAACATCAAGTTTCTGGTTTGAGCAGCTCGTGAGGAGGATGTTGGTGACATTATCTAAGATGAGAGAAACAGATATGTGGAAGAAGATCTTCAGTTCCGATTTTACACTTGGAGAGTTTGAGGTGCCTGAGAGCTATCCAGAGGAAGTCTTAAAGATTAGAACATAGGTGTTCAAACATATATTTAATTTGAAATTTGTCAATATATGAATACTAACCCCAGTTTTGGATAAAATCACCTAATAGAGTATATATCTTAAGTAAAGAGTACCTTATGTCACAGCCCTTAGGAATACTAACATTCACAGTACGGGTAGAGAAGAATCTAGCAAGAGACTAAGAAGTAGCCAGGGAGATAATAGGAAATGATCCAGAAATGTAGTCTTCCAAGCCAAGGGAAGAGAAATGTTTCCAGATGGATGACTGGTGGTTGATAATGGAGGCTGTTGGTGACCTTGGTGGGCATGAGAATGAATAGAAAGCAAATTACAGTGGGTTGAGAAGTCCATGGTAAGTAAGACAGTTATGTTGTAGATTTATGTAAGTTTGGCTGTAAAGGAGGCAGAGGTGGATGGAGGTTGATGTGGGATCAGGGGAGGTTTTATTCATGTTTTTAAATATCAGAGAGAATTCCTCACTGGTACTTTAAAAGATAATGTTTAAAGATAGTGATATATATAGAGTACAGTTTGTTAATGAACAGACTTTCCATGAGGTCAATATTTAAAATAGTTGCTTGGATTCTAAGTGATTCAGCAAGTATGAAAATAGTTCTGTTAATTACCAGAAATACAGGTGTATGTTTGACACTCAAACATTACTTTTATTTTTCAGATCTTTCAAGAAATCGTTTTACAGAAATTCCTTCTGATGTCTGGTTATTTGCACCTCTTGAAACGTTAAATTTATATCATAATTGCATCAAAACCATTCCTGAAGCCATTAAAAACCTACAGATGTTAACATACCTTAACATTAGGTAAGGAAACAATTTTGGGAGGGTAGATTTTGTTTTTTATTATAGTTCTGATTCTTTCTAGTTGAAAAGGAATGTATTTGGTTTGGCTATGTAACCTATATCTCAGGAGTATCTTATTTGTATTTTTTATATATCCACATTATAGGCTTTTGGTCTTGTTCTTGACAGCAGTGTTTCTCAAACATTACTGTGCACAGGAATCAGATGCAGATCCTGATTCCATAGGTCTGCAGTGGGGCCAGCATTTCTAACAGCTCCCTGGTAATGCCCATGCCTGCTGGGCCTTAGATCACTTTGAGTAGCAAGGCTTTAGATCAGAAATATTTTACTGAAATCATAGCACCACAACACAGATTTATTTACATGCATCCTCAGTTAAAGTGGAGCATTATAAAGAAACAGTTCTTGATTTATATTTTTCACTGTCGTGGCTTCTTGTTGCTGCTTCAAGGATGGATAGATTGGCATGGGAGTATTGGAAGGTTAGGAAGTGGGTAATTGATGTTAATAATAAGTGCTTACTGTGTGCCAAGCAGTGTTACAAATACTTTACCCGTATTACCTCATCGCATCTTCACAACAGCATTTTGAGATATGTGGTTATTATCTCTGCACTGCAGATGAGGAAACTGAAGCACAGAGAGAGGTTAACTATTTGCCCAAAATTATATATATTGCAAGTGGTAGAGCCAAGATTCAAATCAAAGCAGCTGTATGGCTATAGAACTCTCATTCTTAGCTATTACCCTATATTTATAATAGAGTGAACATTGAATAAGTATAAGAAAAAATTACCCTATCAAATGAGTGACATTGAATGGAAACTGGTATATTGTGACTTAACTTTAGAATCTTTTTCTTATTTTTCTTTTATGTTTCTAGTTATAAGGAATAATTTCTTCCCCCCTCCTTAACAAAGTTACTTGTCTAAATTCTCATATAGGGAAGTAGTAAATATAATTAATATACATAAATAATAGCATTTCTTTCTCTCTGTGATATATTATTTATTATGTATGTCTCCCCCAGTGGTGTAACCTGTCAGTACATACTATAACTGAATATAATACTTTAACTGAAACCATTTTACACCTTAAAATGTGTGAGAGGAATTTCCTTTCATAGAGGTTGGTCATTTGGGTTGTTCCTTTCTCTAATTGGGTACATAATCTCCTTGGCTTCGCTTGGGAAAGGTTTGAGGAAAGTGAGGTATTTTTAAGTTGTTTTGTCTTTGTTTTATTTTCTTCTTTTATGGAAAAAATGATTTGTCAAAATTGAATTGCATTTCTATATTAACATGTATGGTATATCTTAGAATAGTTTTGCTAAAACTTTCTGCGATTCTTTCCCGTTTTGATCTCTAAAAGTTGACTCCTGGTTTTCGTTTACAGTCAGAGAAATTTTTGAACACACTCTATTAAAATAACATTTGTTCTAGTGACTGACTTCCTTTGACTATCTCTAAAACATGTGGCAAAAAAGTGAAGATTGATGACTTATTAGCTATGTGTAAAGAAATGGAAAGCTGACTGCTAACTCGATAAACCTGCTTCTTAAGGGAAGCAAAGAAGCCAATTTTTAAACTTTCTTGGTCTGAGGGAGATTAGAATGAGTTTGTATGTGCCATTCTTTTTCCTGTTTAGTTTTTATTTTGGTGAAAAGATCTTGAGAAACTTGTAAGATAATTTTTTAGCTCTTTCTTTCTTCCTGGATTCTACTCTCCTTTTCAATGGAATCCTCAGGAAGATCCCTGTGTGCTCTAGACAGACCACTTTCCCAAGGATCCTACTTGATCCTTAAAGTGCAAGGGTTGTGACAAGCACCTGGCATATTTGACATTCCACCAGTCTGGCTAGGATTGCTGGTCTTGGGGCATTATCCTTTTTTATTAAAGTCTGTGCCATGTGATTAAAGCTAGTCTAGTGTTTCTGGATGTCCTCTGCAGGCATAAAATGAGGTGAAAGGTCTTGAAGTCCCCCCAGTGGGGTAACATTGGGCTTTTGTTGCTCTGCATGTTACACAAAATGCTAGGTACAAGTCTATAAATATCACTTTGAAAAGCAGGAAAAATAATAGCAAATTGCTAATGAATGCTTGGTAGTATGTAAATATAATGACACACTTTATATATTTTGGTAGTAGGATTGTCTTAGTCCGTTCTCGTGGTGCTGTAACAGAATACCATAGACTAGGTGGCTTATAAACAACAGAAATTTATTTTTCACAGTTCTGGGGGCTGGGAAGTTCAAGTTCAAAGTTCCAGCAGATTCGTGTCTGGAGAAGACTTGCTTCCTGGTTCATATAGATGGCTGGCTTCTAGCTGAGTCCTCACATGGCGTAAAGAGCAAGGGAGCTCTCTGGGATCTCTTTTTAAGGCCACTGATCCACCTCCCTAAGACCCCACCTCCAAATACCATCACATTGGGGATTAGGTTTCAACATTATAGTTTTCAATGGGGAGGACACAGTCTACAGCAGGGATTGTTTGGGTCAGTCTGCATTGGCATGTAAATTTGACCAAAATTAGTTTGAGGGTAAGGGACCCAGAGCCAAATTGCCTGGATTTGAATCCTGACTCTCCCACTTACCAGCTCTGTGACTTTGAGCAGTTTACTTAATCTCTTTTAGACTTTTTCTTCATCTGTAAAATGGGCATCATGATAGTGTCTATCTTCCTAAAGTAGGTTGTTTTGAGGGTTAGTCAAGTTAATTCGTGTGAGGTGCTCGCAACATGGCCTGCCGCATAGTAAGCACTCAATAAATGTTAGTTGTCCTTATATTTAAATGTATGCACAGAGACAGGAATGTTGTATCAACTTTTAGCTGAGATAAAGGTGCTAGTAGACTGTTCTACCATAAACCCATAACAAAAGCGAATGGGTTAGGGTTACTACCTGTTTTTAAAGATATAATCCTATTCATTCTTTCATAAATTTGAACACGGCACATGCAAATTTATCCTTGAAGCCTTTCCCTAGAGGTGTAGAGGTTTTGAATATAGTGAAATTATGCCAGAGAGCAAGGTTCTAGCAATTTCTAGCTCAGAAAAATGATTCTAGGTTTTGAGGGCTGGTGGTGTGTAGGACAATATCATAGGTAACAGCACAGGCTTTGCAGTCTGTTGTGCCTGGGCAAGTCGCTTAAGCAATTTTAACCTTTATTTTTACTTGTATAATGGAGATAATAGTCTTGTGGGGTTACTATGAGGATTAAGTGAGATAGTGCATGTACAGATTTTAGCCTGTTACAAAGTAAGCACTCATTAAATGATAGTTACTATTTAGTGAAAATTTATTTACTTTTGAGGTGATTTGTTCTTTTTCAACATAACATGTCAAGTTTCAGACATATTTCTCATAATGAGACTTTCTTATTCTTTTCAGTCGAAATCTTTTATCAACATTGCCAAAATACCTATTTGATCTTCCCCTTAAAGTTTTGGTCCTCAGTAATAATAAACTGGTATCCATTCCAGAAGAAATCGGGAAGTTAAAAGATTTAATGGAATTGGTGAGTAAAATAGTTGCATCGATTGTATATAATATGCATAATACATACCTTTATATTTCCGAAGATTAATTCCTTTATGGAACTTCATTCACTGTGATTAAAAAAAAACACTTGGTATATGCCTAAGTTCACTTTAGTGAAATTTTGAGATACCATTGCTTATGTCTGATTTTAGCTCACAGCTACAATAAAAGCCTGGTTGTTCCTCAGTCCTAGTGAGGTTAGAAGGCTTCCTTACAAGTCTTAAATGCTTTCAAACAAATAAGCATTTGTCTATCCATCTTGTGGACAGTAAAGGTCTTAGACCAGGAAGAGAGAAGGTTTTTTTTTTTTTTTAAGGTTTTACAGGGCTTCTATGAAAGCGTCAGAGAGAGGAGAGTACAATGCCTACAAACAGTAGAATTAATAAAATGACCTTCCTCTCCTGTATCCTTGTGTGATTTTATGACACCAAGATAAATGGAACCAAGATAAATGGAAAGAGGCCATTTATATAATTGATTATAGAAATTAATATAATTGATTATAGAAATATAGGAATAATTTAAAGTAATTACTTTGAATGTACCATTGTAGGTATTAAAGGACATTGAACTCTGAGAGAAACATAATCAAATCTTCAAAGCACTGAGCTGTTTTCACATTTTTCTGTTACTTCTACCTCATACAATATACCATGCTGTTTATTTTTATTTTCTGTTTTATCTTGAGTAATGCTTTCCAAATACATAGATTCTTTTAAAAAGTGTTCATAAATATGACTTTTTAATGTGTGGAGGGCCAGAAGTTTTCTTGAGGAATTTATGTACAGTTTTATAATGGGAAGTTAATGTGCAAATAGAATGTAAGGAACAGAAATTTCAGGAATGTCTTTTTTTTTTTTATTCATTAGAGAATACCTGTATGTACAATTGTAATGCAAAGAAACTTCCTTGAACTTAGTCTTGTTATGTTGTAGAACCACAGAATTTTAATATTGTAAGAGATCTTATAAGTGATCAGATATAACCACTTCCTAATGCAGGAATCCCTGACACATCTAGTTGTATATTTTCAATGGTGGACAAATCTTCGCGTGTGTGTATCTGAGGCAGCCCTAATTCTCTTTTGCAGAACTTTGTTATCTTTCTTATTTTGAACTAAGATACATGCCCCTATGACTTTTATCCATTGGTCCTGGGACTGCCATGTGAAGAAGTATAGATAATGACAACTTTTCTTCCCTTCGGATATTTGTAATCTGTTGTATGTCTGCTCTCCATTTTACCAAACTCTAAGACCTGTTTTTCTGTAGCTTAAACATCTTTATTTTATTCCTTTTCATATTTTCTATATTTCTATTCTTTATTACTTTTTATTTTTAGCTATTTCTATACTGAAAATGCTCCCTTTTATTAAGGTCTCTTTTAATGTTACACTCACAAATGAACAGAAGATGCCAGGTGTGATCTAACAAATTCATATTACAAGGGACCCATTACTTTCTTTGCCCTGCACACTGTTAATGTTTTTAAAGATTTGATATATATATTCTACTTTAAGATTCTGTGGCTCTGTAATTTCCTTTCCATTCAGTTTTTGGCCCTATGTTCTAAATTGTATTACATGAGATAGTTTTTGGGTAAATGAAATTTCAAAAATATTTAGGATTTTTAGATTTAGTGTAGTATTTTTATTTAAATAGAATGTGAAAAAATATTAACCATTATTTTAGTAGGCACTATAAAATTATTGTGCTTTTTTAAAAAATTTTTTTAACATCTTTACTGGAGTATAATTACTTTACAATGGTGTGTTAGTTTCTGCTTTATAACCAAGTGAATCAGTTATACATATATATATGTTCCCATATCTCTTCCCTCTTGCGTCTCCCTCCCTCCTACCCTCCCTATCCCACCCCTCTAGGTGGTCACAAAGCACGGAGCTGATCTCCCTGTGCTATGCGGCTGCTTCCCACTAGCTATCTATTTTACGTTTGGTAGTGTATATATGTCCATGCCACTCTCTCACTTTGTCACAGCTTACCCTTCCCCCTCCCCATATCCTCAAGTCCATTCTCTAGTAGGTCTGTGTCTTTATTCCCGTCTTGCCCCTAGGTTCTTCATGACCTTTTTTTTTTTTTTTTCTTAGATTCCATATATATGTGTTAGCATACGGTATTTGTTTTTCTCTTTCTGACTTACTTCACTCTGTATGACAGACTCTAGGTCCATCCGCCTCACTACAAATAACTCAATTTCGTTTCCTTTTATGGCTGAGTAATATTCCATTGTATATATGTGCCACATCTTCTTTATCCATTCATCTGTTGATGGACACTTAGGTTGCTTCCATGTCCTGGCTATTGTAAATAGAGCTGCAATGAACATTTTGGTATATGACTCTTTTTGAATTCTGGTTTTCTCAGGGTATATGCCCAATTTATTGTGCTTTAAACTCTCAAAATTAGTTATGGTGGGTAGGTTGCATTAGGCTGGCTAATTGACAGTTTTAAATCACACAATGAATTTGTGGGTATTACCTGTCATTGGAATGTTTTCCCAGGACACTATTCCATAAGAGTGTGGTAGCCAGCTGTAGTGAAGTTCTGTCATTAGATCTAGGAAATACTCTCAGGCCTTCAATCCCCAGCAGAGTATTTTGTAGAGTACCCATTGGTGAGTGGGTCAGTATCCTGTGCCTGGGTTTATTTCTTCTGGGAAGTGGCAGCTACCTATCAAATTTTTATGGATTTTTTTGTATGGAAATCTTCAGTATTAGGCACCTTCGGGAGGAAGCCATAGTATTTGCTTTAATGGGCATTTTCCCAAAATTTTATTATCCATCGTTTGGACAATAACCTATCTTCAACACAACAGCTAAGGTGATCCTGTCAAAACATAAGTCAGATTATGTCATACCTCTGTTTAAAAGTTTCTGGTACCTGCCCATGTCTCTGAGTAAAAGCCGAAGTCTTGCCCCTCCCTCCATCCTAGCCTTCCCCTTGTCCACTTCCCTCTAGCTACATGGGATTCCTTGCTGTTCTTAGTACATTTCACACATGCTTTGCTTAAGAGCCTTTACATTTATTGTTCCTTCTGTATGGAATATTCCTTTCTTATGTATTGGCATGGCTCATACTCTCACCTCTGATAATATTGCTCAAATATCAGCTTCTTCATGAAACAATCTAAATTGCTAATATCCCTCCCCACTATTACTAGTACTGCCATTTTCCTTTACCCTGCTCTGTTTTTTTCTTCCATAGCACTTATCACCTTCTAGCATATTGTATAATCTACTCCCCTTGTTAGAATGCAAGTTCCATAAGGAGCTATGAAGGCAGGAATTTTTGTTTGTTTTATTCATTGATGTGTCCCCGGCACCTACAACAGTGCCTAACAAACAGTTTGTATTTGATAAATATTTGTTGTTGAATGAAGATGCCTTAGATATAGTTTGAAAGAAGTATGTAGGATACATTTTTAAAATCATCTGTGGGTTAGATGATTAGATATTATTTAATATTCTTTATCTTCTTTTGAATTTACCCTCCTGCCTTTTTTACTTTTGATAAAACAATATATGTATGTGCCACTCCTCTCTCTCCAAACTAATGTCAGTTCCAGAAAGTTGGCAATTGGGGGCAGTTGCAGTACAACATGAATTTCATTTTCAGTGTGTCTGGAATAACTGCTGCCTGAGATCTTGTTGCAGATTTTTCTTCCCTTTTTTTTTGATGTGATAGTAAGAAAGGGGAGGGAGAGGGACCACAGGTAAATAACTTAAGCTGTGCCTTTATCCTCTTATTATGGAAATGTGGTATTGTTTACCTTTAAATTGGGGTTTGCATTTTAACTTAACCCTGGGACATTTCTGATTAGATCTCCTAGAATGCCTTTTGGTTATGACGTGAGCCACAAAATTTTGAGCTTATGATCCCTCATGTTTTGTATCCCTTTGAGAAATAGGTTTAGTTAAATCTATTCTGACCATGGTCTTTGGTTCTTCAGCTCACATCTGTAAATCCTTGACTTTCTCAGCTTCTGCCCAACCAAGTATCTCAAAACAACTACTATAATTGACAAATTATCACAATGATCGATAGTTGTCTTTCATTTTTACCTATGAATGAAGAGCACCTGGATCATCCTTACTTCTGTTTTTAGTTGGTAAGAGTGGTCTTTAGTTGAGATTTTCAAAAGGCTGACTTATGTAGTACTAAGTTGTAACCTTACATTTTTGCACAGAAAAATTTATGTTAACTGTGCTGGGTTGATTTCACGATGTAATATAAATGGAAATCTGCCTGATAATCAATGTTTAGAGAAATGACATTAGAGGTGACTTTTACTAGCTATTAGCCATGTGCTTTAATTTAAAAGTTGAAATACATCTCTATTTCTCTGTTAGTTTGTTATAATTTTATTTTCTTGTTTTCCTTAGGATATTAGCTGCAATGAGATTCAGGTTCTTCCCCAACAAATGGGAAAATTACAATCACTTAGAGAGCTAAATATAAGAAGAAATAATCTTCATGTATTGCCAGATGGTAAGATGCTCACTGTTCTTACTCATGTGAATAAGAGAGTACCTATGTAGAATTTAATTTAATTATTTTTTATTCCTGAACAGAATTAGGAGATCTTCCCTTAGTCAAGCTGGATTTCTCTTGTAATAAAGTGACCGAAATTCCAGTTTGTTACAGGAAGCTGCATCATTTACAAGTAATAATTTTGGATAACAATCCATTGCAGGTACCACCAGCGCAGGTTTGTAATTTTAAAAAATGATACTTGTTTCTTCTATTTTTATTAAGAATTATATCTGTTACCGGTAAATCAAAACGCATCAGAATTAAGAGTCAATTTGTTTTTGAGGTATTGTCTCAAAGAGTTTTTCTGAGAAGTGACTTTTTCACTTTGGCAGGATGTTTAGCGTACTTTCTAGAGAATAGGATTTGGATCACCCAGATATCAGCTTTCTGCTTGTGAACTGATCATTCTGGTTGTCTATGTTATTTTAAAAGGATAGACTATGGAGTCTCTACCTCTGTCCTACTCAGGTATATATCTACTTGAGATTTGTTGTGTGATTGATTGGAATACAGTTTTAGCACTGATAGGTGGAATCATAACAGAAAGAAAAATATACAAGTGGAAAAGTTTTAATTCATACTTTCAGTTTGAGAATTAAATCCACGTGGAATCCACTAAAATGATAGCATAGGAATACACTAAGCTGTAAACCCACGAGGGCAAAGAATGAGACAGAAGAGGACAGCAGGGGAGAGATGGCAACAGAATTTTGGAAAATGGAAAATAAGTGAAATAGTGGTAACTAGGATCTCTACTTACACTGCACAAGAGTATCTGGCTGAAGAGGCATATGGTAGTGAAATGCCAGCCTGCACTCTATTTCTAAGCTACGTGCCCTGGCACTGGGTTTGTATACATCCAGAAGACAGGTTGCCTTTTTCTTCCTACAAAGGTGCATTCCACTCATTGCAAAGGAGGTGCCTTTTTAGGCTGGCTGGGGTCCTGGTAGTAGCTGCCCTAGCAGGATGGGGAAAGCTGAAACTGTGTCTGCTGTGGGAGAAGGCAACAAGAAGCAAGTTGATTTTACTGTGTTAAACCTGGGAATGGCTTGAGTGTTTCTTTCGTGATTATTGAAGGAATCATGTAACTATAAATATAGATATGAAAGACTGAAAACATGAAGGTCTGTAGAATATTTAAGGCTTTGATATCCAGTAAACTTTCTGAATGATTGGAGTGTTCTATAACATGTGATGTCTAATACCATAGCCACTTGCTATTGAGTACTTGAAATATGGCTAGTGCGACTAAGGAACCAAATTTTCAATTTAATTTCATTTTGATTAGTTGAAATTTAAATAGGTTTACATGGCTAGTGGTTAACATATTTGATACTACAGGTCTAAGTTTACACTCTGATTCTTGTCCTTAGCTCCACAGCTACATGACTTCCCCTCCCTTGCCTTAGCAGAAGCCTAGCGTTTACTCTGAGGAGTAGGTGGATTCTCTCAGATTCTCCTCCTCAGCTCAGCAGCCAAAGGAGTATCGTTCCTTGCCTCAATATAAGCCTGGAGTTTACTCTTTAGAGCAGCACTGTCTATTAGAACTTTCTGTGATGATGGAAATGTTCTAAACCTGCAGTGTGGTAGCCACAAGTGGCTAATGAGCACTTGAAAGTACATAGTGTGACTGAAGAATTGCATTTTTAGTTTTATTTAGATTAAATTTAAATTTAAATTTAAATAGCCACATGTGGCTAGTGACTGCTGTATTGGACAGCACAGCTATAGAGAGACTCAACCAGAGTCAGGGGCTCCAGGTACAGCTGTGGGTAGGGGTGAGACCCCATACTGGAAACAGTGAATGCTTACATACTGAATGCTGGGACTCTCCAGTAGATGTCTCTTGCTTGGTTCCCAGAATACTTGCAGCCTCTCTTATATATCTCAGGCAGAGTTGGTGGATTTCTCTCTTGGTAAACTGATTGAACTAGGAGAGAAGACCTATAGATATACTGATCATTGGCAGGCCCCTGAAGAAGTGTGCAGTCACTGTCTGAAATCTAGACAGTGAGGCTCACCGTTGATAAACTTCTCCCTCATACATAGAGCTTCCATTTGGCTTCTTATTGTTTCACTTTTGAAAATGAACAGACAGCAATGGATCACTAGATATTGCAGAAATAATTTCTAACATGAAAGACAGACCAAAAACACTGAAAGGCTTCCATTGAAACAAAATGGGTCACATTCATAGCGGTGGTAATCAGAATGACTTCTCAGCAGCAGCATGGGAAGCTAGAGGATGTTAGAATGATGCCTTCAAAGACTGAGGAAATATTTCCAACTTTATAAAGTCATACTATCAGTTAAATGTAAGATAGAAAAAAGTTTCAAACATGAAAGATCTCAGAAATTTTAGCTCTCCTGCACCCTTTACTAGGAAGCTAGCAGAGGGTATACTATATCAAAATGAGGGAGTAAATTGAGAAAGAATTCATGTCCAAGATAAACAGGTATGCATAGACCTAGAGAGCAACAAGTCAATTTGGAATAGGGGGGTTGTCTCCAAAAAGAAAATAGAAAAAGAAGAAAGAAGTTGATAGCTGACTTGATGTGTTTGTCAGTATGGAGTGATGTTTTACAGTTATGTCAGAGTCAGGAATGAATTAGTAATAGGCATACAGAAAATTATGCAAAGGAAAAAAATGGGACAAGTAGTCATTTTAGGAAAAACAAAAACTTACAGGAGAAAGGAAGTGTAATCTAACTAACCTATGTAGTTCATCTGTGAATATTTTCTTGGTCATAATATTGTACATACTGGATTTTGATTTAATGAAAAATTGTGACATAGTTATAATAATAGCAAAGATTTATATGGCACTTACCATGCTCCAGGCACTGTTGAAAATGCTTTACATCCATTAATTCATTTCTTATAGCAACCCTATAAAACAGGTACTGTCATTATACCTCATTTTATATGAGGAAACAGAGGCATAGATGTTTAGTGACTTGTCCAAGGTCACACGGCTAGCATATGGTGGAGCCTGGTTTCAGACCAAGGTAGTCTGACTCCAGAATCCATGGTCTAACCACTACGTTATGCTTCTGAAGAGGGAGGAAGTATGTTTATATGAGTTGGTAGGGATTGGGGATGGGAAGAAGGTGGTTTGATGATATATGATAGTGGTGGTGATCTCGTGGAGACAGCAGTGAGCGATGGCTTGAAGCGAGATCTTAATTCCCTGCCCAGGAATTGAACCTGGGTAACCTGGGTGAAAACCAGGAATCCTAGCCACTAGACCACCAGGGGCTAGAGGCTAGAAACAAAGTTTCCCTGGCTCTTGCCACGTTTGAAAGCAAGAATGTTTCAAGGAGGCAAAAACTGTAAAAACAGGTACAAAGTTTAGAGACACAGCACAAGTGGGAGAGCACACAGAGAAACTGTTAAGACAGAAGCAAGGCTGAGATACACACCTGGAGAGAAAGGGTGTGGGCGTCCTCCCTAATGAGCAGGAGCGCACCAGAGAGGTGATTCAAGTCACTTATATAGGGCAGTTCTTCCGGGTTTCCTCTGGCCAATCATCTCGCTTTGCCTGGCTCTGAGTCCATATTTGGTTTAACTCAGGGTCCTCTCCTGTGTGCGCATGCCTCTTTCAGCCAGATGGATTCCAATGCAAGGATTTTTGGGAAGTTGACCAAACATATTATGGTCTGGGGCCCCCTCCCTTCTCTGACCTCTGAGGAACCTTTCTGCTCATGTGTAGTTGGGGAGGTCTCCTTGACCTCAAGAATGAGAAATACATGGTCTCTTTATCTTTCATCCAAGCAGGACTCAGCTCCTCCTTGCTCCTGCCATTATCTTTATCTTGGAGTATCTGTCCACAGGGGACAGGTTCCAGCTGCTCAGCCTGGGGCCCATCTATCTCATGCCTCAGTGGTAGTGGTAACATAAGGAATCTAAGTCCTCATCTTCCTTAGTAAGACCTCAATAAATAAAATATATAATTGAAAAATAAAAAAATAGCATTAGACCCATGTTATTTATAAATATGAAGGTAAAAAGTAGAAACCAACTGAAAGAGTTGAATGTGGGGACTGGGTCTTAGAGATTGAAAGGGGTGGAATGGGGGATTAATTTTTTGTTATCAGTTTTGTAATTCACTTTGATTTTTAAAACTGTACATGAATTATTATGATATAAATTAAATTTACAAAAGAAAGTAATTTGCCATCATTTAATTTGGAAATAAGAGATAATTTTTAAAAATAGTTTGGACAGATAATAGGATACATTTTAATTGGTAATGTATTTATATTCTAATAGCTCAGATGTTTTAAATTTTCCTTTTAAATGAAGTTTTTCAGTGGTCAGGTCAGATCTGGTATCTATTAGATTTATCCTTTCTACGTGGAATGTTAATTACATTTTACTGTACTTTTCTTACTGTTTTCTTTGTTCATTGTTTTTGTGTGTTGCTAGGTTATGTGTGCCCATAAAACAAAACATTTTTTATTCTAATTTTTGAGAAATATTTATTCGATAACACTTATGGTGACTGTAGTTAACCTTTGTAAAGCTGACTTACTGTTTCCCTACTGTGCATTGTCTATCTTTTTTATATAGAATATTTTCTTTCACATAGTATTTTTCCCTTCGTTATTCCTTTTCTTTATCACCAATGTAAATAACTTTTCATGATATTATCTTAGTTGAATTGACCATTTAAAGCTTTATTTTATTCTAACTGGCCTACCATCACACCTTTCAACAAATTCATTTTTCCTATATTTACATTCTTTTGATTAGCTTTTTTGTTCCAATGTTTAGCCCAAATGACTTAGTGATTCTGATGAGATTACTTTAAAGAATTACATGGATTATTATTGTTTTCTGTTCTCACCACTACAATGAATATATTTCTTTTCATTTTTTTCGAATAAAGGCAACTTTCATGAATTATAAATTTTATATTGTTTAGTGGTTTGTACATTGTGCTTTTAACAAAAAAACCCAGTGAAATACAGAAAAATTAACTTATTTTTTCTAATAAGAACAGAGACCGCAATAGAATTTTAGTTGGTATCAGTGTTGTCAGATTTTTTTCACCTAGTGTCAGAAGTACAAATTATTTAAATATGCAGAGTATCTCTCATAATTGTTATGTCTCTGAATAATTTGAGATTATTAAAATTTATCAATAAATTGGTAGATGACATTTATATTTGGACCTATATAATTAAATCTTTATTATTTATTGACAGATATGTTTAAAAGGTAAAGTACACATATTTAAATACTTAAATATCCAAGCATGTTGCAGAATGGATAAGAAACCAGATTCTCTGGATCTTCCATCATTGAGTAAAAGAATGCCCTCCCAACCTCTCACAGACAGGTAATGTAATATTCTGACAGTCTCATTTCATGATGATTGTGTCTTCTTTCTATATAAAAGATATTTATTAATCTCGAGTGTACTGAATATACTTAGACTGATTGGCCCAGTGTTAAATAATTGGCTGAAGTGAAATATCACCATCATAGAATGAACTTTTGGTATACTAGAATACATTCGGAATTTTCTCAAAAATTTATTATTAAAGCTTTTAGTAGTAAAATGTAAAAATTTGACATTATAGTACAGAAACACTAATTTCTCAGCACTTGACAACTGTTAATTTTCTCCTGTGATCACTGTTGTACGTTTCAAATAACAAGTAGAATTTGACTTTGAACTGAGGTTAGTGGAAGAGCAAGACATTTCGGGATACCTTTCACCTTCATATTCTTTATGTCTGGATCAAAGTTGAGTTATCATTGATGTTCTCTATGATATTGGTGTTTTTCTACTCATGAGATTTTGAAATGTTAGATTTGATATTTTGTTTTTAATTCATCCTTTGGAGATGTAGATTGGTCTGAACAATTTTATGAAAACATAATTCTGTCCAGTAGAATGGAAAATAATTTGGAGTTGGATGAGAGTATACTGTTGTTAACAGTGCAAGTTCTTGAATTCCCAAATAGGACTTTTTCTTGAATATTTTTGTTGCCTCAGTAGAATTAAATATCAGAACATTAAATTTAGTTCCGAAAGATTATTTTGTTTAATATTATAAATGATAGTAGACCAAACAATTCTATAAAAATTAGAATTAATTCATATACTAATCTCTATTAGTATGCTTTATATTTATTTAAAAATTACTTTAGTAACAGCATTCATTGTATTAGTCATTTATTTATTTTAAAAATATCAGTTGAATGCCTACCGGCAGGTTCAGAGTATGTTTTGTTGAATTATATACACATTGGCCTTGGCCCTCATGAAGCTCACATTCTAGTGGAGGATGTCAGTCAGTAAATAAAGCAAGAACTCACACACACACACACACACACACACACACACACACACAATTTCAAATTGTGGTGACTGCTTTGAAAGAAAGGAACAGGTTTCAGGAGTGTGGTCAGGGAATGTCTCTTTGAGAAGGTGAGGTTTTAAGTCAAGACCTGGAAGGAGAAAAGCTAGCTGTGGCAAGAGTGAGGGGAAGAGCATTTCAGGCAGAAATAATGCCATGTGCAAAGGCGTTAAGTTAGGAAGAAACTTGGTGTGTTAAAAAAACTGAAGGGAGGCCAGCATTGTGGTACAAGTTGATTTTGGAGAGGTAGTCAGGGCTGAAGTCTTGTGGGGGCTTTGGAGGCTGTGGTAAGGAGTTTGAATTTTATTTAAAGTACAGTGGGAAGTCATTGGACAGTTATAAACAGGAGAATAACATGATCTGAATTATGTTTAAAAAAAAACTATTTTGGCTCTTACAGAGAGAATACATTGGAAGTATACAAGAGTAGAAGTACAGGGACTAGTTAGGTTGTTGTGGTACTGTCAAGAGATCAAGGGGTCTTGAATAGGGTTATTGCAGTAGAGATTAAAAGGAGTGGACAGAATTGAGATATATTTTGGAGATGTTCTCTAGCAGTGCCATCCAATAGAAAGGCAATGTGAGCCACGTAAGTAATTTTAAATTTTCTTGTAGCCCACTTAAAAAAAGTAATAAGCAGGTGAAATTAATTTTAATAATGTATGTTACTTAACCCAATATATCAAAATGTCATTTCAACATATAATTAAATGTAAAAAATTAGTAAGTTATTTCACATTCTTTTTCTTCCTTTTAAATCTTTGAAATCTAGTATGTATTTTACATTTATAGCATGTCTCAATTTGGACTAGTCACATTTCAGATGCTCAATAGCCATATATGACTGGTGGCTACTGTATTGGACAGTGCAGGTCAATAGAGTTTATTTATGAGTTGGCTTTTGGGTGTGCTTATCTCTCACTCACAGCTGGTACTGAATTACTTAGGAAGTTCTCGTACTTTGAGTTTCACACTCATGTTCTTGGCTATATGGTTCTTACTACTTTCCGTGCCTTGACTATTTTGTAAACTCTTTATTTTACATAGGCATTACAGTAACTATACTTATCATCACCTTTTGGAGTCAGACATAATATGCCTGTGAAGCTCTTCTCCGACCCTTAATAACTATATGTCCTTGTGTCATGATATCTCTGGTTCTCAGCTTTCTTATATGTGAAAAGGGAAATAATCATATGGATGCTGTCAGGATTAAATGAAATAATGTATATAGAGTACTTAACACAACGTCTTACCCATAATAATTCCTCAACAAATAGCTTATTATTATCATTATCATCTATTACGAATACACCAATGTATTTTAGTATAGTACATGGATGTATTATTGTGCAGTGGAGTCAGATGGATTTCAGCTCTAATCATGGTTTAACCTCTCTCTTAATTCCTCTGTGGGCTGTGTAAGTTATTTAATCTCTCTGAGCCTGTTTCTTTATTTAAAATGTTAGCAATACACACTTTATAAGCTTGTTGTGAGAATTAAATGTGCGCTTGGCAACTAGTTCAATGAATAATATTCAGTAAATGTCATAATTTTTCCCCTTGGGAAGTTAACTTTTATAAGCTGTATTATCTTCATTTGTAAAAAGAAATAATGCATAAATTGTATAATGTAAGGATTATAAATAAAATATGTGTACCTGGCATAGTATCTAACACAATGTAGACACTCAACAAATGCTAGCAATTGTTGCCTCTTTTCATCCTTCAAGATTCATCTCAAATGCCACTTTCTTGGATGAGGCCTTTCCTAACCTTACTAAGGAGAATTAGTTAATCTCTCTTTTCTCACAGCACTTTATATTTACCTGTGTCATATTCTTCAAAACATATAAACATACTCCCTTCCCCTCTGGGCTGAGAGCCCTTTGAAGCCAAACATTTTAAAATTCATCTCATCTCAGGTGTTCAGCATAGTGCCTTGACACTTGGTAATTGCTTCCCTAAGTTTGTTGATATACTTTTGAAAAGTATAAAATCAGTATTTGGGGAGGAAGTATAGCATAGTGATTAAGATCAGGGACTTTAGTGTTAGATAATCTTGGGAACAAATTTAGACTGCCATTTGCAAGTTGCATGTCATTGGGCAATTTTTTCAACCCCTCTTGGCCTCACTTTCCTCTTCCGCAAAATGAGAAAGCACCAATAACCTGCTAGAGTTTTCACAAGGAATGTATAAGGTATTACCTTTAAAGCACCTAGCCCAATTCTTGGCACATAATCAGTGGTCAGTGTAGAGTGTATAGTAAATTTGCAAATTAAAGTGAAAAATATTTTGCAACCTGGGTGGTATACTGTAATTCAGAAATTTGCAAGGACAGCTCTATCCTCACACCAAAACAATTGCTTATTCAATGCTTCACAGACTTTTTTTGCCTTTTTTCTCTTTTCTTAATTACTAAATGGGCCTTATTTACAAAGCTAAAATATATTTTTAAAGATAATGAAAAAAAAACTATGAATTAAAGTTAAAAAACATTTCAGCATTCTGTGGTGAAATTGTCAAACTGATAAAAATAGGTCTTTATCAAGATAATTTTCTAGCAGGGCTGTCTGCTTTTCTGAATCTCTCAGGAGAAATAATAAGCTATTGTTAAGTTTTTACAACAGAGCACATGAAAGAAAAATATTACATGAGGGACATGAATAAAGTGTTTTGTATGATCTGATATTTTTCTCCTCATGTCTTTAAGGATCTTACATATCAAAAATGTGTAAGACTGTATTATCTAGGGAAATTTTACGTCAATTATGTATTATCTATTTAAGAAGAAAACCCTAACTGCCCTTAGAATTTGTATTTCCATAGTATGGAAGATTTTTATCCAAATAAAAATCATGGCCCTGACTCTGGAATTGGAAGTGATAATGGAGAGAAACGATTGTCTACAACGGAAGTGAGTCTTCTCTATTGCTGAACTGTTTTATTTTAAAATTTTATTAGAGCTTTGAAATAGATAGACACTTGCACACACTTGATTTCTTTTGCTTAAAAATATGATCATCATTGCATTTTATGACTTCAAATGAAAAAAAGGCAGGCACGTTTTAAAAAGCAGAACAGTAAACCTCATATTAATTTTTGGTTTGAAAACTGGAGATTTAAATCAGATGTTCTATACTTAAAATGTGATATTAAAGCAACTTAATCCTTATCATATGTTTAAAACGCCTCATTTTTACTTTTTGCTTATTCTGTTCAGCCATCAGATGACGACACAATCAGCCTTCATTCTCAAGTCTCAGAATCAAATAGAGAGCAGACATCAAGAAATGACAGTCACTCAGTAGGAAGTAAACCTGACTCTCAGAAAGGTAATTCATATGGTGTCTGCTATTTTTATATCATGTACATAGCTCTTATTAAAAATGAATATTTTATTAAAAATGGCCTTTAAAAAATTATAGTATCTTTGGCCAACTCTTTTATTGGGAAAATATACTTTTTTCTAAGCACTGCAGTATCAGAGAATACTGTTTACTATTCGTGTTTTCTAATAAATATTAATCTCCACTTAGACCAGGAGGTGTATGATTTTACTGACCCCAACACAGATGATGTAGCAGTTCCTGAACAAGGAGATGCACCTATTGGATCATTTGTTGCTTTCCTGAAGGTAAAGAAAACTTTGAACAAGTGTTAATAACATGTTCTCCTTAATCTCACAAAAGTGAACAATACAATTTAAAATGATAACTTTCTTTTATATAAGGGAAAAGAAAAAGGCCCTGAAAAATCTCAGAAAAATGAAGAATTGGGAGATGAAAAAAGGTAAGCACACACTAGTTCTCAAATTGAAATGTTACTTACTAATACTTGAAATATTCTTTAGGTACTTCTACTTGAACGAATTTTTTTTTTGTTCATTTACCTGTTAAGTTCAGATAGTTAATTTGTGAATATTTCATCTGTCTGCATTCCTCAATTAAACTGAAAATTATACTGAACATATAAGTTGAGTGTAGTATATACACTGTTTTCCCCTATAAGTGTAATTATAATATCACCTATTATTATTACTGAAGAATCCTGTACCTTCCCGTACATTGCCTCATTTGAGCTATCTAACAACTCTTTAAAACAGATGGTATTGGCATAATTTGACCAATTAGGATACTGAGGCTTAGAGTTTCAAATGTCTGGAACTCAGGTGTTCTGACTCTTGGTCTAATACACTTTCCGTTTCATCAGACTGGTTATGGTAATTTTAAGGGTATTTACTTCTCTATTTTATTAAAATAATTGTACTTTGGATCTTTTCTGTATCATTTATCTTATGAAATGATGGAATATGACCTACCACATTTTTCAGTAACTCCTTCAAGTTACTTCATAGCTGCAGGAAGGAAGGAGCATTTGTTGAATACCTACCATATACCAGGATCTGTGCTATGTGCTTTGCCATGTTTCTTACTTAATCTTCACTAAATCCTATAGGGTCGATATTGTCCACATTTTTACAGATGAGGAAGGTGAAGCTCAGAGACTAAAGTTTCTTGTCTAGAACTACTTAGCTAGTGTCCACTAGAACCTCGGGTGTGAACCTAGCTCTCTCTCTCTCTGATCCCCAAGTTTTTCTCTTTTCTATGCATTGTGCTTCCCCCAAATGACCTCATTGGTAACTTTTTAACAGTCATTAATTAATCATCTCTGGTACCCCATAAGGAGATACAGTGCTTTGTCTTGTACTCTATACTTCATTCTTCTCTTACTTTCTCA
The DNA here is from genome assembly GCF_965194825.1 of Balaenoptera physalus. Lineage (NCBI taxonomy): Eukaryota > Metazoa > Chordata > Mammalia > Artiodactyla > Balaenopteridae > Balaenoptera > Balaenoptera physalus. The sequence continues at coordinate 101,729,418 of NC_138903.1, read as the reverse complement.
CCTTATCTCATGAGGACAGTTGCCTATACTTGAGAGTCTCCAATGGCATGCAAGATATGGTAAAGATACAGAGTCTTAGGCTTGGTACCATTTTTTAAATGAAATACCTTTGGGGTAAAATTACTAGAGTTTGGAGGACAATTTTAAAATTTCTTTGTTCTTTTTGAATGATAAAACTATATAGTTTAATGAGTATTTTTGGCAAATTGCCAATCTGAATCTATTTTGCATTTCCACTACTTAAACATCTTACATAGAGATTTTGAAAATCAAAATGAATAAACTGATAAGAGTAGAGTGGCTTGATAAAATGAGAGATTTTCATAACATTTTCTATCTCTAAAGATAGGCCAAATAGAGCTCTGTGGTCCTTATTACACTCAAGATGGAGAATATGCATTGTTAAACTACTATGGCCATTACACATTTCAGAAATTACAAAATGGTGGTGCAGTTTACCTTTTAGCTATTAATTATATTAATATAACCAGTATGCCACGTTTCCTATTGAGAGGATAGATATGTTTTTATATTCCTTAAATATTCTTTATTTCTTATTTTAACATTTTAAATACAAGGACATTATAGGATTTTAGCTTTCACATGCTATTAAAAATAAAAAATGGTTTCTACGTTTGGAAGCTGGCATAAAATATCATCTGCCTTACTTTTTGGATAACCATGTTTGTGTCACCTTTCAGACTTGGGAAAGAGCAATTACTTGCCGAGGAAGAAGATGATGGTTTGAAAGAAGTAACTGATTTGAGGAAAATAGCTGCTCAGTTATTGCAGCAAGAGCAGAAGAACAGGTATTTTTTTCAATAATGAGATTTAAGTGGGCAACTTTTATAATCATTAAATCTGAGTATTTAAAGATTATCAAATAAACAGTAAACAATAGGACCATCTTAAGATCTATTTCAAGGGACTAACTACTAAAAGACAATAGGAAGTACTTAGGAGAGAAATATAAAGTTACATATACAATTAACAGACTATACTCATCTAGTCATTATATTTAATTATTGCTTTGGTATCTCTTTTTTATTCCTGGTGCTAAATAATAATAATTGTTGATATTCACCTTAGCTCACAGTAGCATTAGATATGTTATGAGCATTTTTTTCCAAGTACGTGTCACAAGTATATAGTGTGCTTTTTATCAGATTTTGAGTTACTTGGGATATGTGTAAACTCCTTAAAATTGAACTGAATTATATAATCGTTGATTAAATCAGTGTGACGATTTGAGAGTCACAGGTTCACTTTAGTCTGTTTGTACTGTACAAACTACTTTGTACTGACAGTTTGGTCAAGGAGCATTTCTCCCTCTGGCTGGGCTTTCTCCAAATGCGTGTTATTGGCAATGAGGAGGACATTGTGTTAATGAGTGTAAAATCAGTGCAAGTCCATTTTTAATACAGAAAAAGTTCTATGTGCTGCTGAGGTTCAGCTTTATTGCCATCTTCATGTACTGAGAGTACTGCATTTATAGTTTTGAAATAATAAAGCAGATCTGAGATTTTTTTGTTTTGAGAAAATTAAAAGAATAATTTTGGTGCACTTAACATGGATAACTACTAAGCATTTTACTTATTCAAAGCAATAAATGTTTATGGATCACATGACCATGTTTTGGGAAGCTTAAAAAAGTATACTGGCATTTCAAAGATGCTTTGAAAAATAATTACTATTAAAACTTATTCAATGACAGACGTGTGGTTTTAGGGGCCACTATTCTTTTAAAATAATCACTCAGTATCTTTTTTTGCACTGCTACTACATTTATAGAATTAAAAAACATACTAGAAAATATCACTCATCTTTATCCCTTCTATATCTAATGTATCCTCATTCTCAATTGACATTTTTCTTCTGCCATAACTTTCTGTCACCCTTTTCTGTGAATCTTATCTTCTAATCTTTTCCTATGATTCATTTTTAACTGGGCTTTTTAAAAATTGGCTACTTATGAGGTTGTGTGTGTTTTCCCCCTTCAGTATAATTAAAGTATTGATCTCCCCATTGGTTTAAGAGGTTTGATGAACCAAGCCACCACCTGCTCTGTGTAGCTTAAAAAATAGTTGAGTTTCTACCTCCTCTACCTGGCAGGTGAAAAAATTGCATTTATCATTATGGACAGAGAATACTGATTTTATAAGAACCCACAACAACATCCATTTCTCTCATTGTGTTAAGAATAGCATTTGAGTGCATAATTTTAGATTTTAACATTGCCATATATAACATTTCTATATTTTCAATTTTCTCCTATTGTTGTATTAGTTTTTCATCTATCCCTCTGACAAATTATTCTTTCTAGCCTAGATACAACATCAAATGATGTTTCATAGGTCTTGTTTTTGTGATAGTTTTGTAATCAGTACAAAACAGCGCCTGGCACTGCCTTGTACATAGTAGGTACTCAGTAATACTGTTACTGGTTAATTAATTGCTTGAAAATGAGATCAACAAATTTAAAGCTAATAGGAACCATTAATTTAGTTAATTTGTTTTCTCTACATAATTTCTGTTATTTTTTGAGATTTATACAAAATTAATTCCTCTCTTTCTCTGAACTGTTTCTCTACTTCATCCTCCTTTTCAGATGTTAGTGCATACAAATATAAGAGCTTTATGGATTAAATATTAATATGGAGTGACATTAATGTTATAACTATGTCTAATTTTTGAAGGCATTAAAATTTTATAATATTTGTTCATAAAGTAAGGAGTACATTTTACTTTTAAAATTTGTAATCTGTAGACAATTTAAATTAGATCCCAGAATTTTCTTATGCTGAACCTAGTGTTTTCTCCATTGAATGATCGCATCCTTCCTTCTAAAATATGTTGCTATTGCTTATATGTCTTAGATGTAGATAATTAAAATTTTTTGTTTACTGTTAAAATACTAAAATTTGAGTGAGTCCAACAAGTCAAGAGTAATCTTGTATAAGAATATATTCCTTAGAGGATTTGAGTTTTTATACCTTCTCTGGTTGTAGTTTTTCCCTTTCACACTGTATTGTTTTAGATTCCAACTTTATTAATGAAGAATCTGAAATGCTATTTAAAATTGCAAGTCAACCAGGAGTTGTAAAATTTCTTTTTAAGTTTTAACATAATCATTGTAATGTTTTTGTTTGTTTATTGTTAGTCTTGATTTAAAATAATTTATCTGGGGTAAGATTATCTTTGTATATCAGGAAGTACCACTTAAGACTCCTACTTTGACTGTATGCTTACTATTTAACTGTTCTTTGGCTAGCTACTAGTCAAAGGTAAATGCAGTGTTAACTCTCAGCTAAAAGAAGCCATGCATGTACTCCAAAATTAGAGGCAATTTAAAAATTGCTTATGTTGAGTTTAGTAATGATTTTCTTAGAGCAGCTTTGCCACTTGTTTAGTTCGTACTGTTTTTTAAAATATCTGTGATTCTTAAAGAAGGTTTATACTAGTACTTGGTGGATGAAACTATCCTAGGAAAGTAACAAGAAGATATCATACAGAATTAATAATCAAAAAGGGTGGGGAAAAGGATCACCAAATAAACCATCAAGTAGATAACTCATAAGTGTTCAAAGTCTGAAGCCTGGTTATTTAGAAGACTGCCCCTTCTTTGTCTGAGATGCATAGATTAAACTACTTTGTACTGACAGTTTATTGTCAAATTTTTAAAAGCTAATCTTTATCCCCTTTGTCGAACTATTGGATTATTTCTACTTGTATTTGAGTGTATTGAAGTCCCCCTGAATCAATGACTTTGTCTATATTAAAATAGCTGTTCCACAAGTCATAATTTTATCTCCACAAATCATAATTTTATCTTCACTATAATTTGGGAAGCTAAATAAAAAACTATTGTCTTAAAAAATCATTATTTTAAAATAACGTTGCTCTGTAAATTACTTAGCCAACTCTTCAAATTTCCACCAACTCTACTTATATATGTTAATATTAGAGAAGTGGCTACTGCTCTTCTTATACTGATTTTCTTATTACATGGCTGATTAAGTAGATGTTTAACTGGCTTCTTAAAATTTGTTTGATTATCATCCTAAAGAAAGGATTATAATACATGCAAGCAATGAATAGCTTCAGTTGACTGGTTCCCATTGCATGTTCATTCCTGCTAACTTATTCTATAGTATTTTCTATTACGTCTTCTTAGTTTTAATAATTATTTTATTTGCTTTTAGGTGTGTCCTGAGAATTTTTACTTACTGTGCAAACATGTGCTTCTGAGTACTATGTGATATAGCTAAATTTAAAAAAGTAATTATGAAAAGTTATATTGAAGTATAATTAATTAAGGATCATGGAAAGCAAAATCAGATTTTGAACAGTTTATTATTTTGGTTTAGAATTATAGAAATTATGTACATTACCTTTTCATGTGATTTTTTTTTTCTGATCATGTGAACTCTAATTTGAGGAGCATCATGTTAATCTCTAGCTTGTTATAACTAATCAGGTAGTTCTCTCAACCCTTAAAATCTATCCATTCTTTCTTTTCTGCTTGCTTTACTAATGACTTCCCTATCCTCTCCCAAAACATCTTACTTCTTCCGTCTTTTGGTTTGGTTGATGTACGTGAAATGTGAATACAGACGGAGGCCTTTATGTTATAGAGCATCATTCAGTGAAAAACTCTTCCAGAGGACCAGAGCAGCAGGACGTGCATCAAGGTATCTAGAGTTTGTGGACGCCTTAAGTATTAAGGGGCCAGGTTGATGCAGCTGAATTATATAGAATTATATAGTCTTTTACTTAAAACTCAGTACTGGTACCTGGATTGGGGAAGTGTCTTAATAATCTAGAATAGGTATTTAGATAAAACAGACATTTATTTTAACTTTGAGTATCACAGAGTAAAATATTAAATATCAACTGTACACAAAATTTTTCATAGGAGAATTTTCAAGTACATAAAATATATTTTATAGGTAAGTAGATCTCAACTTTTTTTCTTTCTGCTCCAATATGACTTATACACATAAATAATCACAACACTAGTGAGTATGGTATGGGGAGAATTTAGAATTTACTGCAGTGAAGGGCACTGTAGTTTGACCTCCCCTTCCCAGGGAATAATTCTGACATTGCCCCCCAGGATACTTCACACTGCTATATCTCCTTTTCAAATTAAGATTTTTTTCTCTTTCAGTTTTATTGAGATACAGTTGACATACAGCATTGTATAAGTTTAAGGTGTTCAGTATAATGATTTGACTTACATACATCATGAATTGATTATCACAAGCAGTTTAGTGAACATCCATCATCTCATATAGATACAGAACTAAAGAAATAGAAAAAAATTTTTCCTTGTGAAGAGAACTCTTAGGATTTACTTCCTTTTTTAAAAATCACTCTTTAATGATGTAATTTTTCCTCATAGTCTTAGATAATTTATTATCTAAATTCTTCTGCATTTGGGGATTCAGTACAATTTTAGTGCCTGCCCACACAAAGGTGTCAGTAATCTCGAAATTGTTTGGTACAGAGCTTCACTGCTTTGCTTGTGATAGTTGACCTTTGCCCCTCACTGAGACTTCTTCCTGGTGAGGCTGTACTAGATCTAAGCTAGTGAGGAAACTGGGGTAATGGAAATTGGTTTCTTTATGTTAACCATCTTTCTGGAATTACCCACTTATATTTATTTAATTATGTGTTTTAATAGTTAATATGTAGCTTTAATTTGGAATTTCTTTTCTCCTGTGTATTCTTTTGATAGTTGGCATCTGATGATATTACTTTGAATAAAAGGCAGATATTCTACTCCTTATAAAACTAAACTTAAAATTGAAAATTAAGATAACATTTATATCTATAGTAAATGGATAAATATTAAGAACTCTTAAATATGTTACTTATATTAAAGAAAGATAGTTAATAATTCATTACTTTTGACTTTGAGATGAACACTTAGAATTACATAAAATTATGGACAAATAGTTCTCTCATACAGTGGTTTATCATTCTTTATTTTTCTTTTTTTTTTTGGTTTTCTTCGAATACTGTTTCATTTGGTTATTAAAAGCTTAATAAACTTGTGGAGTTTTTTTTAAAGAATTGAACTTTAGCACTGGCTTTGCATTTTGAATTAAGTTTTATTATTTGGCATTTGGCAAAATGATTATTTATTACATCAACATGATCCTGTCATTTGCTATCCTGGGAAAACTAAATCAGTTATGATGGTACCTAAACAATCTGCATCTCTTTATCTTCTGTCTCAGCCAAAAGTTAGATATGCACAGGGAAATAGCATGGCTAGAAGATATCCAAGCCTTGAGAAAGCGTTTATAAGAGAAGATGCATGGAAGAGTTGGTGAACTTCATTCCTTCATAATAGCCAGTGTGCTTATGAGCATCTGATCTAAATAACATTTAAATATTGTTTTCTAGCAAAGATCTTCATGGACCAGATGCAGTTATTTATGGACATCTTTTATATCATGTATATACACTATTCTCTTTAATATACTATGGAATTAATGTGTTGATTTACTTCTAGGATTCTTAATCATTCAACTTCTGTCACAAGAAACAAGCCAAAACAAACTGTGGAATGCGAAAAGAGGTATAAAAATATCTTAGTTCTTATAGTTAATATTTTATAATGAAAGTTGATCCTTTAACAGTAATGTTCCTATATGTGGGCTTTAATTGAATAATTGATATCAATTTAATATAACTAGATAATTTAGAGAAGAAATGTGCTTTTTTTTTTTTTAAAGAAATGTGTTATACAGCACAGGTTTAATTGACTTTTGATGTAAACAAATCCAAAAATGCTGATTTGATCTTTTTGTACTCATACCTGCATTTTGTCTTGATGACAGATTCATTTATCCATTTAGCAAACGTATATCGTATTACTGTTACTGTCAAGAATAATGTGTTTCTTCATCGATTGCGTTTATTCTCTATGTATTGTTCACTTTTTAATTTCTTTTTTTAAATTAATTTTTATTGGAGTATGGCTGCTTTACACTGTTGTTTAACCTCCACTGCACAACAAAATGAATCAGCCATACACATACAGATATTCCCTACCTTTTGGACTTCCCATCCATTTAGGTTACCTCAGTGCACTAGGTAGAGTTCCCTGTGCTATACAGTATGTTCCCATCAGTTGTCTATTTTATACATAGTATCAATAATGTATATTTGTCAATCCCAGTCTCCCAATTCCTCCCACCCCACCCCTTTCCCCCTGGGTATCCATACATTTGTTCTCTACGTCTGTGTCTCTATTTCTGCTTTGCAAATAAGATCATCTATACCATATTTCTAGATTCCACATATATGCGTTGCTATACTATATTTGCTTTTCTCTTTCTAGCTTACTTCACTCTGTATGACACTCTCTAGGTCCATCTATGTGTCTACAAATGACCCAATTTTATTCCTTTTTATGGCTGAGTAATATTCCATTGTATATATGTACGACATCTTTATTCATTCATCTGTCGATGGGCATTTAAGTTGCATCCATGACCTGGCTATTGTAAATACTGTTTCAGTGAACATTGGGGTGCATGTGTCTTTTTGAATTATGGTTTTCTCTGGGTATGCCCAGGAGTGGGATTGCTGGATCATATGGTAGTTCTATTTTTAGTCTTTTAAGGAACATCCATACTGTTCTCCATAGTGGCTGTAACAATTTACATTCCCACCAACAGTGCAAGAGGGTTCCCTTTTCTCCACACCCTCTCCAGCATTTACTGTTTGTAGATTTTTTGATCATGGCCATTCTGACTGGTGTGAAGTGATACCTCATTGTAGTTTTGATTTGCATTTCTCTAATGATTAGTGATGTTGAGCATCCTTTCATGTGTTTGTTGGCAATCTGTATATCTTCTTTGGAGAAATATCTATTTAGGTCTTCTGCCCATTTTTGGATTGGGTTGTTTGTTTTTTTGATATTGAGCTGCATGAGCTGCTTGTATATTTTGGAGATTAACCCTTTGTCAGTTGCTTCATTTGCAAATATTTTCTCCCATTCTGAGGGTTGTCTTTTCATCTTGTTTATGGTTTCCTTTGCTGTGCAAAAGGTTTTAAGTTTCATTAGGTCCCATTTGTTTATTTTTGTTTTTATTTCCATTTCTCTAGGAGATGGGTCAAAAAGGATCTTGCTGTGCTGTGATTTATGTCATAGAGTGTTCTGCCTAGGTTTTCCTCTAAGAGTTTTATAGTGTCTGGCCTTACATTTAGGACTTTAATCCATTTTGAATTTATTTTTGTGTATGGTGTTAGGGAGTGTTCTAATTTCATTCTTTTACATGTATCTGTCCAGTTTTTCCAGCACCACTTATTGAAGAGGCTGTCTTTTCTCCATTGTATATTCTTGCCTCCTTTATCAAAAATAAGGTGACCTATGTGCATGGGTTTATCTGTGGGCTTTCTATCCTGTTCCATTGATCTATATTTCCGTTTTTGTGCCAGTACCATACTGTCTTGATTACTGTAGCTTTGTAGTATAGTCTGAAGTCCGGGAGCCTAATTCCTGCAGCTCCGTTTTTCTTTCTCGATATTGCTTTGCCTGTTCAGGGTCTTTTGTGTTTCCATACAAATTGTGAAATTTTTTGTTCTAGTTTTGTGAAAAATGCCGTTGGTAGTTTGATAGGGATTGCATTGAATCTGTAGATTGATTTGGGTAGTATAGTCATTTTCACAATGTTGATTCTTCCAGTCCAAGAACATGGTATATCTCTCCACCTGTTTGTGTCATCTTTGATTTCTTTCTGTCTTATAGTTTTCTGCATACACGTCTTTTGTCTCCTTAGGTAGGTTTATTCCTAGGTATTTTATTCTTTTTGTTGCAGCGGTAAATGGGATTGTTTCCTTAATTTCTCTTTCTGTCCTTTGTTGTTAGTGTATAGGAATGCAAGAGATTTCTGTGTATTAATTTTGTATCCTGAAACTTTACCAAATTCATTGATTAACTCTAGTAGTTTTCTCGTGGCATCTTTAGGATTTTCTATGTATGGTATCATGTCATCTGCAGTGACAGTTTTACTTCTTCTTTTCCAATTTGGATTCCTTTTATTTCTTTTTCTCTGATTGCCGTCGCTAGGACTTCCAAAACTATGTTGAATAATAGTGGGAAGAGTGGACATCCTTGCCTTGTTCTTCATCTTAGAGGAAATGCTTTCAGTTTTTCACCATTAAGAATAATGTTTGCTGTGGGTTTGTCATATATGGCCTTTATTATGTTGAGGTAGGTTCCCTCTATGCCCACTTTCTGGAGAGTTTTTATCATAAATGGGTGTTGAATTTTGTCAAAAGCTTTTTCTGCATCTATTGAGATGATCATGTGGTTTTATTCTTTAATTTTTTAATATGGTGTATCACATTGATTGATTTTCATATATTAAAGAATCCTTGCGTCCCTGGAATAAATCCCACTTGATCACGGTGTATGATCCTTTTAATGTGTTGTTGGATTCTGTTTGCTAGTGTTTTGTGGAGGATTTTTGCGCCTGTGTTCATCAGTGATATTGGCCTGTAGTTTTCTTTTTTGTGTGATATATTTGTCTGGTTTTGGTATCAGGGTGATGGTAGCCTTGTAGAATGAGTTTGGGAGTGTTCCACTCTCTGCAATTTTTTGGAAGAGTTTGAGAAGGATAGGTGTTAACTCTTCTCCAGATGTTTGATAGAATTCACCTGTGAAACCATCTGGCCCTGGACTTTTGTTTGTTGGAAGATTTTTAACCACAGTTTCAATTTCATTAGTTGTGATTGGTCTGTTCATATTTTCTATTTATTCTTGGTTCAGTCTTGGAAGGTTTTACTTTTCTAAGAATTTGTCCATTTCCTCCAGGTTGTCCATTTTATTGGCATATAGTTGCTTGTAGTACTTTCTTATGATCATTTGTATTTCTGTGGTGTCAGTTGTAACTTCTCTGTTTTCATTTCCAATTTTACTGATTTGAGTCCTCTCCCTTTTTTTCTTGATGAATCTGGCTAAAGATTTATCAATTTTGTTTAAAGAAGAACCAGCTCAAAGAACCAGCTTTTAGTTTTATTGATCTTTCCTATTATTTTCTTCATTTCTGTTTCATTTTTTTCTCCTCTGATGTTTATGATTTCTCTCCTTCTACTAACTTTGGGTTTTGTTTGTTCTTTCTATAGTTGCTTTTGGTGTAAGGTTGTTTATTTGAGATTTTTCTCGTTTCTTGAGGTAGGATTGTATTGCTCTAAACTACCCTCTTAGAACTGCTTTTGTTGCATTCCATAGGTTTTGGGTCATTTTTATTTCCTTTCAATTGGGTTTTATTAAATTCTTCTATATGAATATGTAGTCTAAGTCCACATATATGAATTCCAGAGAACTAGAAGACCTTGAAAGTTTCTATTTATTCTTTTTGGTGGTTTGAAAATTTGCATCAGACTCAACTCCTGAATCATCCCTCTGGGAGTAAAAAAGTCCAAGGCTAGGGCATAGGTACAGAAGAACACACAGAGAGAATTAACATTTGTTGAATGCTTGTTATATGTATACTGTTCTTAGTGCTTTAGATGTATAATGTAATTTAATCCTCATAATAACTCTATGAGTTATTGTTACTATTGTCATCCCCATTTTATAGGTGAGAAACTGAGGCTCAGAAATTACCTTAGCTTGTTCAAGGTCACACAGCTAGTAAATGGTACAGTGAGGATTTAAAACCAGGTTGTCTGGCTCCAGAACCCCAAGTCTTAATATATGGCAACAAGAACACTTTGCTTGCTCCAGATGCGTACATTTCACTGATATGTTTTCCTAACTACCTCACAGTCTAAACTGAACTTACTTTTCCCATATCTGTTTCTTCTCCTGTATAGTTTGTCTGAGTGAATGTGCCACTATTTATATAGTCAACTTTGGAATAATTGGAAATTCCTTTCTCTTATGCACCCTTCCCAATCCATTCAGTCACAGAAAACTATAGCGTCTTAACATTATTTGCGTGTATCCCAATCTCTCCATTCCTATTACAGTTGTGTTGGTTCAGGCCCCGTCTTTTCCACCTGGACCACTGCAACAGGCCCCAGACATATCTCCTTTCTTGAGTTTGGCCTACCTTTAAATCTGTTTTCCGTACTGGTGGTGTAAGAGTGATGGTACTAAAACACAAGCCTGACTATGTGACTCCCATTTATTATCTTCTAATAGTTCTTTCTAACTTTTAGGATAAAGCTTAAAATGTTTGGCTTAACCCACAAAATTGAAGTGAATTTCTGCCTAACTTGAGAGCCTCATCCCATGTACTCTTCCACTGGCACCTTTTCTGGCTAGGAACAGTAGTACTCCTTTCTTTATTACAAAATGGTTTCACATCTGTGTGTTCTGTATCCTGGTGTCTCTGCTGAGATTACCCTTTCTTCTTCCATTTTTCACTTAGGCTTTTAGAATTCAGTTCAGGCATAAGATAACTTTTCATACCCAAGTCTAGAAACATTCATCTGTGTCAAATTTCATTTAACTGGATTTAACCCACTCTCTCCCTTTTTGAATACTGATTCTTTATCTTACATATTTTGTTGTCCTTGAACTTTCTGTTATTACCTTCTTTCTCAGTTCCTTTCATTTCTGTCTTAAGCTTTCTCACCAGGTTTATAACATTCTCTTGAGAAAGCCCCAGCTACCCAAACTTCAAAACTGTGATATTCAATCCTGGCCTTTTTTTTTTTTTTTTTTTTTTTTTTTACAGAATTATTACTTCCACTTTTCTCATTTTCAGAACAATCACCAATTTCTTCTTTAAAAAAAATGAAAAATCTTTTAGTTTTTTACTGATTATAAGAGTAATGTAGCTTTATTGTTTAAAAAAATAGGAAAATTTTATCACAAAGAAAAAATAAATATCGTCTATTATCCTACTCCCCAGAGATGAGAAGTCTTAGTATTTTGGTATTTTCCCCTTTAAACCAATTTTCTATATATGTGCATGAACATTTGCATGTACATGTGTGTATGTATGTACATACACATACACACTGCAGAGTTGTATTACCTGTTACCTACTCAGCACCTCCACTTGGATCTATAATAGGCATATGAAACTTAACTTTCCAAAATAACACTCTTAATCTTTCTCTTTGTACCTCTAAACTCGTTCTTCCTGCCTTTTTCCCCATTTCAGAAAATGTCAACTCCATCTTTCTAGTTGCTCAGCTCAAAAACCTCAGAGTCATCCTTAACTTGTAATTTTCTTTCACACCCCATAACTAATCCTTTAGCAAATCTTGTTGACCCTGCCTTCAAAATATGCCCAGAATCTGATCATATCTTACCACCTCCATGCCTACCACCCTAGCCCAAGCAATCTCTTACTTCAGTTATAACAGCCTGGTAACAGGTCTCTTTTCTGCCCTTGCTTTCCTTTAGTCTGTTTTCAAAAAAAAAATATCAGATTGGTATTTTAAAAATGTAAGTCAGATCATGTCATTCTTCAGAATTCTCTAATGACCTCCCATTTCATTCAGAATAAAAACTAGAGTCCTTTAAGGACTTGTGAACCTCTACATTATTTGGCTCCCTACTGTATTCCTCTTGCCTCGCTCTTCCTGCTGGTTAGTTCTTCTCTAGTTATGCTGGCCTCCTTGCTGACTCCCAATACTCCAGGCGTTTCCCACCCCTTCAAAGCTTTTGCCTCTGCCTGGAATGATTTCCTCTCAGATAACCATATGGCTAATTCCCCTGTCTTCACATTTCTGCTCAGATTTCATTTCATCAGCAAGGGATTACCTGAACAACTTATATAAAAGAGCATGTCTCCTCCACTCCTTTGTCCCTTTTCCCAGACCCTGCTTTATTTTTCTCCACAGAACTTAATTCCGTCTGACATTGTAAATATATACTTTTTTACCATCTGACATTCTCAATATATACTTCTTTATTTGTTCGTATCTTGTCTTTACCACCCCACCACCACCTGGGCGCACTACAGTGTTGGTTTTATCAGTTATTAAGAGAAGACTATTTGAAATCTCCAACACTAATTACGGATTTGTCTTTCTCTTTAAAGTTCTTTCATTTTTCCTTCATATATTCTGAAGCTGTTATTAGATGCGTAAATGTATAGGATTGTAATGTCCTTTTGGTGAATTTACACCTTTGTCATTATAAAATGACTTTTTAAATATTCTTGGTTATATTCTTTGCTCTGAAGTATACTTTTCTGATATTATATAGTCACCTCAGCTTTCTTTTGATTAGTGTTAACATGATATATCTTTCTTCTTCCTTTTATTTTTAACCTATTTGTGTCTTTATGGAGAACGTGGGTTTCTTGTTGTTAGCATATGGTAGTATCTTCCTTTTCTATCAAATCTGACAATCTGACTTTTAATTGTGGTGTTAAGATTGTTAATATTTAATTGTAACTATTGATATTCATGGATTTAAATCTACTGTATTATTGTGTGTTTAATTTTTATCTTACCCATTCTTTGTAGCCATCTTTCCTCTTTTTCTCCTGTCTTTAGAATTATATTTTAAAATTCCTATTTATCTCCCTTGCGGGCTTATTTAGCTACAACTTGTTGTTATGTTAGTGATTGTTTTAGGGTTTAAAGTATAATATTTAACTTATCACAGTCTACCTTCAAGTGCTATTATGTCATTTTATATATCCTATAAGAACCTTACAAGAGTATACTTCTGTTTCTTCCCTCCTGGCCTTTGTGGTATTGTTGCCATACATTTTACTTCTGTGTTACATATTACATTGTTATTATTCTGGCTCTAAATAGTCAATTGTTCTTTAAAGAGATTTAAATAATCCGAATAATGTCTTTTATCTTTACCCCTTTAGTTACCATCTCCAGTGCCCTTTGTTCCTTTGTATAGCTCTGTATTTCCATGTATATCTTTTTCCTTCTACCTGAAAGAGATATTTTAACATTACTTTTACTGCTGGTCTGATGTTGAATCCTTTCAGTTTCTGTAATGTTTAAAAAAGTCTTGGGGGTTCCCTGGCGATCCAGCGGTTAGGACTTGGTGCTTTCACTGCTGTGGCCCTGGGTTCAATCCCTGGTCAGAGAACTCAGATCCCACAAGGTGTGCAGCACAGCCAAAATAAAAAAAAGTCTTTATTTCACCTTAATTTTTGAAAGATATCTTTGCTAGTATAAAATTCTAGGTTGATATTTTTGTTTTCTTTTGGTACCTTAAAGAGGTTTTTCTACTGTCTTCTGGATTGCATTGTTTCCTGTGAGAACTCTGTTGTCAGTATTCGTTTCACTGGACCTATTGTGTCTTTTTTCTCTGGCTGCTTTTTACATTTTCTCTTTATCATTTGCTTTTAATTTGATTATGATGTATATTGTTGTAGTTTTCTTCATATTTCTTTTGCTTGGAGTTCATTGAGCTTCTCAAGTTTGTGGGTTTATTGTTTTCATGAAATTTGAAAATTTGTGGTCTTTATTTATCTTAATATCTTCTCTGTCACCTGAGTTATATTCTTCTGGAACCCCAATTATATGTATATTAGGCCACTTGAAGTTTCATACAGATCATCTAAAGAAATTATTATTTTTTTTTTTTAGTTTTTGGTAATGATTTTAATATAATAAATATCCTATCTGTTTTTTGACTGTATGTCTTAAGATATACATATTAAGGCATCTTTAATTTTTTAGTGTCTCAGCAGATGAAGTTAATTCACCATTATCACCCCTCACATGGCAGGTAAGAAGAAATTAAATTACTGTTATATCTAATATTTTGTTCTCATTTATTTAGTTAAAAGAAACTATTTTATTACAGCCCTTAGAAAATCAAAAGGATCAAATAGATGAACAACAGTGGCCAGAATCTCAGCCTATAATCTGGCAGAGTGAAGAAAGGAGGCGGAGCAAACAGATTAGAAAAGAATATTTCAAGGTACTTTATTAAGTTTTAAAATTTACTGTGTAATTATTAGTTTTGATTTTATCCATTTTGTTTTACATTAATATGACAGAATATAACTCTCTAGTTAGATATAGTAGATGTGTTATTTTATCTTGATTTCTTACATGTATGTGGTATACATATATGAGCCAGTTATTTCCATAAAATTTCAGTAATTCAAAATAATTAAGAGTAGATCAGTGTGAATTGTGATTTGCCAGATACTTTACAAGAAACATGAATGTTTGCTACACTGCTAGTTGTAGCAATATGTAACAGTATTTTAAAAGAATGCCCAAAAAAGGTCTTTCACTGGATCTGTTTCAGTAAAGAGTTGACACATTTTTACAATTAGCATTTAACTGTTTCTATGTAAATAAATGCTATTTACATGATTCTAAAAACGCCTGAAAGCATTTCCCCACATTTTCTTTTCTTATTACCTTAATATATTTCTTAGGATGGCATTTTATCTTAGCTAAATTAAAAGCTCAGACCATCTGAATTATCTCAAATTTCTAGTTAGAAGGGTTTCAATGAAATTTCATTGTGTACACCTTTGTAAATATTGTAATATTGTCTAATTTGTGATTAAGGTCTGCTGTATTTGTAGTGGCCAGTCATTAGAACTGGAGTAATCTTCAATACTAGTTAGAATTTGTTATTGGAATTTCTGACTCACATGAACAGTGCAACCAAGCTCCTGCTCTATGCATAGCAAATTTTATTGTTTTTGTGGACCTTTTCTATTTCCCAAAACCTAATTTTTATCTAATAATAAATACATAGTTCTAGGTTAAATTATAGGTAATTTGAAGTTTATATCGCTAATAAATAGGATTATATTTCATGCTTTTCTCAGTTTGGTAAAAGCAGGTCTCTATGCACATTGATCAGTTTCCTTATTATGGGATTGTAACATACATTTGGAAGTAGTATCATATGACCAAAACAAAAATGTTATATGTCTTAGTCTGTGATAAGTTTACTCTTTCAACAAATAATTACTGAATCCTTTTAATGAGCCTTATGTTACCTGGTCAGTATGAGAGATAATGAAAAAATAAAAGACATAGGGAAAAAAGGAAAGATTCTTAGCAGAACCCTGGTCAGTACCCTTTACAAATCTTCAGTTATATTTGCATTCTGGCATTTATTAATTTGTAAGTCCCCTCTTTTAGTTTATGGCACTTGAACAAACTCACTAAAGAAAATTTGTTAACAGATAAAACTTGATGAATAACTGATGATGTGGTAGAAATTTTAGTATTTCTAACTAATAAAAGAGATTTGATATTTGTTTGATCTATTAGTTTAGTAAAAGCATACAAATTCTGACGGTTTTTCAAAATACTTACATGGCACTACTAAGTAGAAGTAAGTGCATTTATTGTCATTCCTATTTTATAGATGGGGAAATTAAGGCACAGAGAGGCTAAGTAAAATGCTTCAAGCCACTTAGCTAATAAACAGCTGAGTCAAGACTTGAACCGAGAACCTATGCTATGCTGCCTGTTGATCTGCTGTGGATAGCCTAATATCAAATGAACACACTTTCAGATAAATACAGTTTTATTGTCTTTTAAATATTTTATTGTAACTCAACTTCTCAGTAAAGTCTTAATGGAAGCCTCAGTGAACCTTTAAAAAATAGTTATTTGATTTAATAGTATCATTTGTTGATAAATATTTTATTTTTTATGGCTTAAGTATACCTTCCATAATATTGCTATTTTATAAGTTGCTAAGAGATCAAAGGAGATAATATTTGAAGAGTCCATAATCATCATTCAACAAATATTAATTTCCACTATAGTTAGTAAAGTAGGTGCAAAGATAAGCTTCAGTAACTGGGAAATGTTTTAAGGAGACATGTAGTTCTCCTCAATAGTCAGAAGATGTCAGTGTTAGGACACTGTAAAAAAATAAAGTCAACAATTTTTTCCAAAGGTGTTAAAAAAAAATTATAAAACTGAGATACTTCTCTCTAAGTGAAGTCAAAACGGTTATTCAGATTTGCCAGTATTTTCATGATTAAAATATTATCTATGAAGTGTCTTTCTTTCAAAAAGAAAATTTCTCTTAATCACTTTTCTCAAGAATAAAAAGGCTTATTCATAAGATAATAGTATTGAACTTAATTTGGATTTATAGTTAAAGTATACTACTCTAGAGATATATATCAAATTATCACTAAGCTCACTCAGTGATGGCTCCTTTAGCTTTGCTTTGTTATGAAACATACAGACCTTTTTGTGTAACTTTATCCTAACATATATTAATGACTGAACCACAGGATTTCTTTGTTTGTGTCCCATGGTAAATTATTCATGATGCTGTTATTTAGAAGATTTATTGAAAGTGTGTGTGTGTGTGTGTGTGTGTGTGTGTGTGTGTGTGTGTGTGTGTGTGTGTGAAATCTAGCTCTTCAGTTTCATAGTTGCTAGGACTGATTTTGGGAGGTATGTTTTTCAGGTAAGCCCCTGAAACTAAATTTTAAAAAGTTTCAACATAATTGGCTAGAGTATGTGAGTAAGAAGATAATTTAGGTCAGATTATAAGTAAATCATTGTAGGAGAGTTATATTAACTCTTTTAGACTCCCGGCTGCTCTTGTGTAGATTACTATTCTAGTAAATAAAATTTAATGTCATTGTTGCTGAAGTAAAATCACTGCATTTCTCAAAGTAAAGGTATTCCAGAAAATACATTACTTTATTAAAAATCTTTTACAGAAATTTATTAATATCATTTGAATAAGATATACAACAAAGTATGAAAATCTAACCTTTTTTCGATAATGTTCAATGTAAATTAGTAGCTTTAATTTCTTGTAAGAATGACAACACAAATTTCTAAATGCATTTGATGATTCATTTCTAAATAAAAAAGTTAAAAAACATCAGAATAACTATACCAGATTAGTTTTAAGGATTATTTGATTTATTTAAATGCCATATATATTTGTCATCAAATGTATCTCACTACTTTTGTGATAAAACATTATAATGACTCTTAAAATACATATCTGATTTCATAAATATAGTACAATATTTTAATTTAATGGCTAACCCCAAGGAGAATATTTTTGTATACTTTCTCTGACCATGGTTAATTTTATACTGGAATAGGGAAGCCAACTGGGCTTGTGAAATAACCTGATTTGTTCTGAGTCAGAGTTTGTGCACAAATACTGTCCCTTCTGTGAAATTAATATAAGCTTCAGAGATGAACTGATCTTTGTGTTTCTGAACAGACCTTTAATGTAGTATTTGAATTTAGATATAATAAAACTTCAGTTATTCAGACTAACGTTAACTGAGGACAGCTGAGTTGAGTTAGTAAGAAGTTGGACTTATAGAATATTTAAAAATCTATGTATATATTCAGATTTGGATTTTAGGACCTTTAAATATGTGCAGTAATGCAAAACTAAGTATCTTCCTAAGTTTTCATGTATAATGGATATTTTAAATTAGAATAGCAGTTGAGTAACAATAATACAAGTCTCATTATCTAAGTTCTCGACTGCATCATCCTCTGTTTCTTTCCTTTATCAATTATCTGTTCACTCTTCTATGTCCTTTCTCTTTACCTTCCATCTTATAAATGTGCTCAGACCTCTACCATTATCCCTGATTCCCCTTTCAGCTGTTGCCTTATCTCTTTGTTTTCTTCTAGGGCCAAACTTGCCATTTCTAGATCTGCAGTTTCTGATCACTCCTTAACCCACTGCAGTCTGTCTTTTACCTCCATTTCTCCATTGAAATAGCCCCTCACTAGAGCCTAACATGTACCTACTAGCAGCAAAATCTAGTGTAGCATTTGACAGTGATGACCACATCTTTCTTCTCAAAACTCCTTGCTTGGTTTCTGCCTCATTTTCCTTCCCTGATTCTTCTTTTTTCTTTTTGATGCTCCTGGCTAACTTTTCTTCTGATTTTTCTTCTGCTTGTTTTTAGGGGTCTCATCTTTTGTTACTCTCTATGAAGCTTTTATGATTCCAGATGTCTCATATTCTCCTGGGTCTAAAGTTACATCTCATAACTTTTTTTTCCTGTTCTCTGTACCTGTGTTTCTAATTGTCTGGATGCCATGTATTTCAAATCAATATGTCTCCCCCTCCTGCCCCGCCACCATGGAACTTACTCCTCCTCTCTGTTCTTTATTTTAGTTAGTAGTGGTATTACCCACCCAGTTCTCTAAGCTCTATACCTCAGTCCTCCTTGATCTTGCTCTTTCTTTCTTCTTAACTTAACTTTCTTCTTCTTAACTCTTAATTGGTCACCAGGATGCTAATTATGCATCTTTCTCCAATTCATTACCTCTTCTCCATATCTACTGCCCTTGCTTTTGTTGGAACCCTCATTCTTTCTTGTCTAGGCAATTGTAATAACTTCTTAATGGTCCCCCTTTCTCTAGTTTCACAGTCCTTAGAGAAATCCCTGGCCTAAAATTCTTTATTGGCTCCCCATTATCAATTACATAAAATTTGGACTTTTAAAAAACTTCACGGCCATCCTTACCTACTTCTCTAAGTTTTATTACCAGCCACAGTTCACTCGTTACTAGCTACTCTTTTTTACATAGGCTGAGCTTTTTTATTCCTTTGTGCTTTCCTTCTTCTGAGCATGCCCATTCTTTTATTCCTGAAAAATCCCTACTAACCATTTAGGATTTAGGGATGAGAGTATAGCATAGTGGTTAAGAGCTTTGACCTCAGAAATCAAACCACTTTGGTTCCAGTCCTTTCTTAGATATCTACTAACTGAGTGACTTTGGCAAATTATCTAATCTTGCTGAGCTTATTATTATTATTTTTTTTAATCTTCAGATGACTCTAATAGTATCTTCCTTCATAGGATTATTGTAACTACTGAATTATTTAATAATACAAAGTGCTTAGAACAGCACTTGCCACAGAGTATACACTAATAAATATTAGCTTGTTATTCACTAAAATGTCACTTTTGTTTTGTTTTTTGTTTTTCTACCAGTCATCTTTTTTTTAAATAAATTTATTTTATTTATTTATTTTTGGCTGTGTTGGGTCTTCGTTGCTGTGCACGGGCTTTCTCTAGTTGCGGCGAGTGGGGGCTACTCACTGACGTGGATTCTCATTGCGGAGCATGGGCTATTGGTGCCTGGGCTTCAGTAGTTGTGGCACATGGGCTCAGTAGTTGTGGCTCGCGGACTCTAGAGTGCAGGCTCAGTAGATGTGGCGCACGGGCTTAGTTGCTCCATGGCATGTGGGATCTTCCCAGACCAGGGCTCGAACCTGTGTCCCCTGCACTGGCAGGCGAATTCTTAACCACTGCACCACCAGGGAAGTCCCTACCAGTCATCTTTTTTCAGATGTTAATTCTCAATTAGGATATGAAAGGATTCAGCAAAGATCAGGGCTGCTGGGCAAAGAAGGTCATGGTCAGGAATGCAGACTGCGTCCTCCTTTTCAGTGGTACTTGCATAACTGCTCATGTTTGAGTTCCTTGTAAGAAAGGCAGTAGTTGAAAAGCACATAAGCATGGAAACTCCAGTGACATACTTGTAATACTGGTAGTAACCTCTTTGAAACTCTCCAGCAGTGCCTTTAGGGGTGAAATCCTGCATCAGTATCAAGCTTGGGCAGCTCCCCTGTTTTGACATCCATGAGTTTCTTCTCCTTCACTAGTATGACTGATGCCATCTTGGGGTCCTGGTGTCCAACTGTCTAAATGTCACTCTTTTGTTGAAGTAGAACAAGAACAAGTGCCGTCAGTGACATCGTGCCTAAGGATGGCAAATAGGTTTATTCACACATGCCAACTCTATTCAGTGGCTATCTGGAGCACTGGATTGAAAGTATATTGAAGCTATGTCTGGAATCAGCTGGAAAGAGCACCTTGGTAGATTAGTGATAGTTGTCATAAGTCATAGGAGAGACAGTGGAGGAATTTAGGTCTTGTATTTGTCATCCCTAATGCTGCTCATCCTCCAGTTTGTGGTTGAGCTATCAGGTAGGTTATCTATTTTTCCAAGAGTTATGGAAGATAATGCTGCATAAGTAAAGGGGGCCATTAACTAGAACCTTGAATGCCAGGCAGAGAAATTTGGGCATAATCTGAAAATTAGGTTTTTTCAACAGAAGAGTCATGAGTTGCGCGTAGTATTTTGAAAAGGTCAGTCTGCCACTGATTTGCAGGATAATTACTGGCGAGGAGGAATCAGAAGAACTTTAGTGGTTGTCATAACTGTATTTCCTTGATTCCTGCTCCTAAAAACAAGCACTGTTTTAAATTCTAGCATTTGTGATATTAAGCATATTACCTCTGTGCCTTAGTATAAAATGGAGATAATATTGGGTTGGCCAAAAAGTGCCTTCGGTTTTTAATTAAAAATAAAAGACACATTTTTCATTTTCACCAAGAACTTTATTGAACAACATATTCACTCTTTTGTTCCACTACTTTTTGCCATTTTTCAGGCAACTTCATAATTCCATCTTCCCAAAACTTTTTATCTTTTTGAACAAAGAACTGTTCCAGGTGCCTTTTACAGTCTTCCAGGGAATTGAAATTTTTTCCATTAAGAGAATTTTGTAAAGACCTAAATAAATGGAAACCCCAAGGTGCAATGCCTGAATATGGCAGATCAATCAGAACTTCCCAGCCAAGCTGTAACAGTTTTCACCTGGTCATCAAAGAAACATGCGGTCTTGCCTTATCCTGATGGAAGATTATGTGTTTTCTGTTGACTAATTCTGGACGCTTTTCGTTGAGTGCTGCTTTCAGTTGGTCTAATTGGGAGCAGTACTTGTTGGAATTAATCGTTTGGTTTTCCGGAAGGAGCTCATAATAGAGGACTCCCTTCCAATCCCACCATATACACAACATCACCTTCTTTGGTTGAAGACCAGCCTTTGGCATGGTTGGTAGTGTTTCATTTCGCTTGCCCCACGATCTCTTCCATTCCACATTATTGTACAGTATCCACTTTTTATCTCCTATCACAATTTGTTTTAAAAACGGAACGTTTTCGTTACGTTTAAGTAGAGATTCGCGTGCAGACATACGGTCAAGAAGGTTTTTTTCACTTAACTTACGTGGAACCCAAACATCAAAGCGATTAACATAACCAAGTTGGTGCAAATGATTTTCAACACTTGATTTGGATATTTTGAGTATGTCAGCTATCTCCTGCATGGGATAACGTTGAGTGTTCTCAATTAATGTCTCAGTTTGATCACTGTCAACTCCAATTGGTCTACCCGACCGTGGAGCATCGTCCAGCGAGAAATCTCCAGCACAAAACTTCGCAAACCACTGTTGACACATTCGATCAGTCACAGCACCTTGTCCATACACTGCACAAACCTTTATTTGCATTTTGGTTGCGTTTTTACCTTTCTTGAAATAATAAAGCATAATAAGCTGAAAATGTTGCTTTTTTGTTCCATCTTTAATATTAAAATGGCTATACAAAAATTTACCAATTTTGATAAGTCTTTTTTAAAATGCAAGCTGATATGACAGCTGTCACATACAATCTAACAAAATTGTTTTGAATGAAGTTAAAGACAACTAAGTGCTGCTAGAGCCATCTTACGGAAAAAACTGAATGAACCTTTTGGCCAACCCAATACTGTTTACCTCAGGGTTGTTAAGAATATTAAATGGGTTCATACATGTAACACACTTCAATCAGTGCCTGGTGTACAGTAACCACTAGTATAAGTGTTATTATCACTGTTACTGTTATTGTATAGTCAATATATACATTTAATGTAGTATTTTTTTAACCTAAAATCAGTAGGTTTCTTAAAAATGGATGACATTTTTGAATGGTGAGATTACAGGCTAGGCGTGAGATAGTGGGGCCTAGAATAGAATAATATTTCAGAGAATTCAGAAGAAGTAAGTCTGAGAGAGATTACAGAAAGAATTGACTTCTTGATGTTTTGTAAATAGTGGATTAAGAAAAAGGAGGATTTAAGACAACACTCAGATAGCAAACCTGAATGAATGGGAAATGGATTGGTTTAGGAAGGAAATGTTACTTGATGTATGTACTTAGAACAATGCCTTGCACATAGAAAGTACTGTTTTGTGTTAGCTATTAGTAAGTAGTAGGACTGTTTAAACTGGTTATGTAATTAAACAGTTTATTTATCTTTACATATAATGTACATTTTATATATAATTTAGATAATTTAATAAAAGTACCAAAATGTGAATAAACCTCATATATAATTTACTAGTTAGAGAATTTATTTGTTCAAGGAAAAATAAAATAATGTGATTTAAATATTTTTCAGTATAAATCATCAAGGAAGAGTTCAAGTGGCAATGAAAACGATGAGGTGAGAAAAGAGGGTAATATTAGCAACTGTTTAAAATATTTACTTTTCAAATGTAGTTGGCTCAATCAGAGTAAAATATAATTCATCTTTCAGTTTGTTATTGATTTAACGCACAAGTTTTCTCCAATAATAAAAACTGAGCATCGTTAGACAATTATTAATTGAATCATGTGATTTCCATCTGTCCTTTGTAGTTTAGCTTTAGAATTTTATTAACATTCATCTTGAAACTAATTAATTTAAAATTTTTACATTTTCCTATATTTTATCTTTTGAAATCAACCTGGTGGTCAATTGAGATTTTTCCTTTGGAATTTATTAATCTCTTTTCACAGCTCTGTATACTATTTCAACACTTAAAATTAGATTTCTACAGTTTGTGCATTACTATAAATTTTTCTACCTCATCATTTTAAGCTGTACAGCAGCCTGGCATTTTTGAAATGATACAGTCTCATCACCATGAATACTTAAGCTTTGTGTATTTTTGTTTGGAAGGATTGATAATTCATTTGATATTGGATACTTGGCAGGGCTTCTGAAAACTCCTTTAAATTTAGGAAACGGAATCACCAAAAAAACGTTTGTTGTACTCTGAGCTAGAAGTTCAGCTTGGATATTCTCCCTGTCCCTTTATATATATTATATCCACTTTGGTCCTGCCTGCTTCAATATCTAATCAGTTACCAAAACCTTTTTTTTTTTTTTTGATACAGAAATATTTTGAATACATTCCCCACCTGCATTTCTGCTATTTCTGCTCTGGCACAGGCCCTCCTCATTTCTTGCCTATATTACTGCAATAGCATCCTTGATCTTCTCCCTTTCTCCAGTCCATTCACCTCTCTGCTGCCAGTGATTGTTTCAAAGAACACAAATATGATCAGGCCATTCCCTTGCTTAGAAACCTTCACTGTCTCCTCATCACTTAGAAGGTAAATTCAAGGTCCTTCTTCATAAGCTCCTGCTTACCACGTCAGCCTCAACTCACGATTTGCCTTCCTTTCACCATACTGTCCAAAAATGTGGAATTACAAGGTTTTCTCCACTCATCCTTACATTTATTGCTTCTTTTTTTTTAAGATCTTTATTGGAGTATAATTGCTTTACAATGTTGTGTTAATTTCTGCTGTACAACAAAGTGAATCAGCTATATGTATACATCTATCCCCATATCCCCTCCCTCTTGAGCCTCCCTCCCACCCTCCCTATCCCACCCCTCTAGGTCGTCACAAAGCACTGAGCTGATCTCCCTGTGCTATGCAGCAGCTTCTCACTAGCCATCCGTTTTACATTTGGTAGTGTATATATGTCCATGCTACTCTCTCACTTCGTCCCAGCCTCCCCTTCCTTCTCCCCGTGTCCTCAAGTCCATTCTTGACGTCTGTGTCTTTATTCCTGTCTTGCCTCTAGGTTCTTCAGAAACATTTTTTTTTTTAATTCCATATATATGTGTTAGCATACGGTATTTGTTTTTCTCTTTCTGACTCACTTCACTCTGTATGACAGACTCTAGGTCCATCCACCTCACTACAAATAACTCAATTTCATTTCTTTTTATGGCTGAGTAATATTCCATTGTATATATGTGCCACATCTTCTTTATCCATTCATCTGTCGATGGACATTTAGGTTGCTTCCATGTCCTGGCTGTTATTGCTTCTGTGCCTTTGTCCTTGTTCTCTCATCTTGGAATATTGTTAAACATCTACTCAGTTTTTTAGTTTCTCAGGAAACTTGATTTTATCCACCACCCCCACCGTTTCCCCAGGTGCCTCTTATCTGTGCCTCGTAATATATCATGCATAGCTCTATCCTTATACTGAGAAAGTTGTACTACCCATGTAAATGAATCTATTTTCCCCCTAGACTGAGAGATCCTTGAGTGGATGATATTTTACTAAATTCCAGTGTTCCCAGTGTCTAGCACCAGTGTCTGATATATAGTAGATAGTAATCATTTGTTAATGATGAATACATGTCCTCTGTGGTATGCATATTCAAGATTAAATGTTAAGAATTTTGTATTTGTTTAGTAGTGGTCATTGAAAAAACATGGACCATTTAGTAGTATTTTATGCAATTCAATTAATTCTTTGTCATTATTTCTAAGCCTGTGTTAGATACACATAATTTTCCAGGTAATTGTTATTATTTGGCGTGATGGAATTTTTGCATGCTTCCATGTACCTGTCTCAGATTGTAACATATTGTTGCCATTTCCCATCAGGAATTAATCTTAACACATGGCTATTTTCTAAGAAATATAGAAAGGTTTTTCATTTGTGATATTTAAAGGAAATACATTTAAGAAAATATTTGATGTAAGTAGATACTACTTCTAAAACTTTAAAGTGCTTATGAATCACCTGGGGATGTTACTGAAATACAGATTCTGATTCAGTAGGTCTTGGGTGGGGCCTGAGATTCTGCATTTCTAACAAGCTCCCAGAGGATGCTACTGGTCCACAGACCACACTTTGGCAAGGTGGTAGATGGCATTTTCCAGATTCTTCCTTTAGTAGTTAATCAAAAAATTTTCAGTTTTCCTTTTATATGTCTAAATCATCATTCATATTTTAATTTCATCTTTCATCTTCTTGTTTTTATATTTTAGCAAGACAGTGATAATGCTAATATGTCACCACAATCTCCAGTATCATCTGAGGTACAAGTTCTGTTTTTAAATGTGTTTACATAGGTTTCTTTGTCTCTTCTCTCTAACCTCATCTTTCTTTTTTTTAAATGTAATTTATTCACCCATATTTAAAAATCCATAGTAGGTTAATTTATACAAACCTAGCCTATAAAAAATTCTAAGAACACCATATTTTTGAACAAATATTCATAATCAATATCACTTAAATTAGTTATTGAAAAATGCCTATAGATCACAGAAAATAATTCACTTTATAAATTTTTTATGTTTTATAATTCATCCATATTTTGAAATCAATAAGAACAGCTTTCAGATTTTAAATCTGAAAAAAGTACTTCAGCATTGTGCAATGGCCTTTGGTTTTTCTCATAACCAATTAGGTCTGAAAGCAATGCAAGATAAACTTCCTTTTTCCACGAGAAACATCCCTGTAGTGGGTTGTTCCTATCGACAGGAGGGTACACCTTTCCTAGCATCTTAGACCTAAGGAGGAGCATGGGGAGAAGGGGTAGATGAAAGTTAGAGTTTCTGAGATCTTAACCAAATAACTCTGGTGGTTTGAATGATTAACTCTTCTAATTTAGTTAAACCTATTGCTTCACAATAAGAGATAAATTAAAAAACATTCTAAACAGTATCTCTTCTACTTCAGATTACTTTAGTATTCTAAAAGTGTATTGGCATTAGTAAATAGATGATTATGCGTTCATTTGGTGAATTCAGAACTTTGTCTAAATGTTTGGATGATCCAAATTCACCATATAACGTTGGTTAATTAGCCAGTATTTCATTTTATATAGGTGGTGTTAATTTTTTAAAAAGCCAGGATTCTTTGTCTATTGTTTTGGGTGAGTTGCATTATAAAACTTTTAAATGGACGTGGACATTAATTTTATAAACATGTTTCTAAATTATTTATATGGCAGGAAAATGGTTTGCATTCTTTTAGAAAATAATTTAAATTAGGATATCCTAAAATTAGTCTTTGTCACATGCTTTTTTGTAAATCCTTTTTTTACTTTCAGTTATAACAAATGTAAGTGCTGCCTTATTTAACTAGGTACTTTATGATTTTATGATCTATGCTCATGGGGAGAGTATCAGTGCCAGTTTTCTCAAATAATTATACTGCTTTTATAATACATTTTTCCTTACATTTGGATAAGTGAAAATTTTGTCTGGAAATTCATAACACTTTAACCGAAGTAATCAAGACAAACTGAGGCTTGTAGACGGATAAGGTGGTGAGCATGTATTTTAGTAGCTCAACTGACTTTCAACTTGAACTGCTTATCATATGTTAATCAGAAAATTAAGAGAGTCAACAGAATTCTGATTGTTTTAGTTTCATCTGTGAAAGGAAAATGATAAAAACAATTAGTATAGTGCTTTACTATTAACAAAGTGCTTGCCTATACATTTAAACCTAAGAGCAGTCCCATGAGCTGGGTAGTATCCTCATCATTTTACAGCTGCAGAGACTGATAACTTTTCCTAAAGACTCCAGTCAATAAATGGCAGAGAAGTGACTGAAGCCCAAACTCTAGCTACTTCAGTTGTTGTACAGATTCAATAAGATGCTGCTAAAATTTCATTATCTTTCCATCTTATAATTTCCAAAGTGCTTTCTTTTAGTTATCTCAGTTAATATTTACAACATCCTATTTTAAAGATGAAGGAACAGTTACAGAGAAATTAAATGTTTTGCTCAAGGCTTAGCCTAAACTTTCTGACTCTAAGTTCAGATTTTTAAAATATACCACAGTTCTTTCCAAAGCACACTACTGTGTGGAAGCACTTTGAAACAATGTGCATTCAGCTGGAAGAAATAATACTTTATTATCTATCACTCTGCAGCCCCTATTAGTATGAATGTGTATATTTGCCTCAGATTATCCACTAAGGGTCAAGTCCATAGTAGGTACTGAGTAAGTTTTACTAATTTCACTTATCTTTTCATTGAAGCTTTTTTTCATTTTGGGGGAGACTTTAATCTGGTTCTTCATTCAGAAAATATCTGTTTTATATGCTTCAATAATTTTCTTTTTCATTTTCCTTATACTATGAGGGAGAAGTCAATCAGCAAATATTTATAGACCTTTTAAAAGTGAAATATATCAATTTGAATTGAAATGCGTTTACCTTTCTCTGCTACACTAATCATGGAGAAAAATACTTCTCAAAATTGGAATGGATATGAATAACTACCTTGATTATTTCGAAAGAAAAGAGGTTTTATTTGTTTTTTGTTTTTAGGAGTATGATAGAACTGATGCTTTTTCACATGGTCCCTTTGGCTTGAAGCCTAGATCAGGTAAATACATATTCTGCAAATAAAATTTATTGGCTATATATGAAACTAGAGTTTCTCAGCTTAAATGGGATTGATTCCATAGTTTTAAGTACACATAGATTCTTTCCCCTCTCCTAAAAGTAATTTTCTCTTAACCTTATTTGTCTTTCCAATTCCCATTCCCCATTTCTTTCTTCCTCTTTACTTTCAAGCTCCTGAAACCTCAGCTTTTTGCCTTAGATATACTGCAGTCTTATTTCTACTCTACTGTGACTGCTATTAGAATGACCACTCTGCCAGCAGACCAAACACTGTTTGAAATTATAGCACTCCATTATATTGTGGTTTTAAAAAGGGATCTTTTCGCATTTGGCAAGCCCAAAAGAAAATGGATCCATGTTACTTGGCAAGGTATTGAATTATAGTTTTTATTCGTGAATAACTGTATTGACCTTCAAGAATAATTTCCTTTTTCTTTAAAGATAATAAAGGCTGATTTGTGTTCAGTAATAATTCTTAACCTGGATCATAAGTTTCTAATAATATATGTTTAAGTAAGAACATGTATAGGTGGTAGAAATTGTTACACTTGTCTTCCCTGTTGCTTTCAATTATGCAGATAAGCAGATTTCAGTTATATTCTGTAAAAAATATTTAGAATTTATTGATAATAATAGTGTTTTATGTCATTTTGTTCTGGTTCTTTTTATCATGTCTCTTTCCCCACCGATGGTTGATCCTTCCTGTTAGCTTTGTAATAAGATAGGAAATTTCTGTTTTATAGCTTTTAGCCGCTCATCTCGTCAGGAATATGGGGCAGCAGATCCAGGTTTTACAATGAGAAGAAAGATGGAACATCTACGGGAAGAACGAGAGCAAATACGACAACTTCGCAATGTAAGTCATGTTGACCTTTCAGGTCTGCTTTATAGAAATGGGTTTAATGTGGAAAATTAACAAGGTATATTTTATTTTCAGTACTCTTTAATATTTTAGATTACATAATGATTAGTTGTATAAATATATAACATATATGTTTAGATAGAATATCTGTGATTTATACCCGTTTCTTTTGTAGAATCTCGAATCCAGGTTAAAAGTAATTTTGCCTGATGACATTGGAGCTGCACTGATGGATGGGGTTGTTCTTTGCCATTTAGCCAATCACATAAGGCCACGCTCTGTAGCTAGTATTCATGTGCCATCACCAGCAGTGGTAAGTTTTGTCTGCAATTTGTTAGTTCTCTAAAGGAAGATAGAGCTTCTTGAAACAATCTTTAAATAATATACTTCAATAAATTTAATTTTCAGTTTTTATTAATTTTGTATAAATATACCTGAAAATATACCTTTTTTTCTTACTTTACAGCCTAAACTTAGCATGGCAAAATGTCGAAGAAATGTAGAAAATTTTCTTGATGCTTGTAAAAAGTTGGGTGTCTCACAGGTAATTATTTTTCTAACAAAATGATCATTTAAATATTAATTTATTGCATGCAAACTGGATTCATCTTCACAATAGGAATGAGTAATGCTTTCTGAACATGAAAATGAATACCTTCCCTTGGTACCTTCTACTGAGTCCCAGCTTTAACTGTAACAGCTATCTAATGAATGATTTTAAGCTGCTTTTAAAGTAATTGTAGAAATGGTTTCAGTTTTTCACCATTAAGGGCGATGTTGGCTGTGGGTTTGTCATATATGGCCTTTATTATGTTGAGGAAAGTTCCCTCTATGCCTACTTTCTGGAGGGTTTTTATCATAAATGGGTGTTGAATTTTGTCGAAAGCTTTCTCTGCATCTATTGAGATGATCATATAGTTTTTCTCCTTCAATTTGTTAATATGGTGTATCACATTGATTGATTTGCATATATTGAAGAATCCTTGCATTCCTGGAATAAACCCCACTTGATCATGGTGTATGATCCTTTTAATGTGCTGTTGGATTCTGTTTGCTAGTATTTTGTTGAGGATTTTTGCATCTATGTTCATCAGTGATATTGGCCTGTAGTTTTCTTTCTTTGTGACATCTTTGTCTGGTTTTGGTATCAGGGTGATGGTGGCCTCGTAGAATGAGTTTGGGAGTGTTCCTCCCTCTGCTATATCTTGGAAGAGTTTGAGAAGGATAGGTGTTAGCTCTTCTCTAAATGTTTGATAGAATTCACCTGTGAAGCCATCTGGTCCTGGGCTTTTGTTTGTTGGAAGATTTTTAATCACAGTTTCAATTTCAGTGCTTGTGATTGGTCTGTTCATATTTTCTATTTCTTCCTGGTTCAGTCTCGGAAGGTTGTGCATTTCTAAGAATTTGTCCATTTCTTCCAGGTTGTCCATTTTATTGGCATAGAGTTGCTTGTAGTAATCTCTCATGATCCTTTGTATTTCTGCAGTGTCAGTTGTTACTTCCCCTTTTTCATTTATAATTCTATGGATTTGAGTCTTCTCCCTTTTTTTCTTGATGAGTCTTGCTAATGGTTTATCAATTTTGTTTATCTTCTCAAAGAACCTGCTTTTAGTTTCATTGATCTTTGCTATCGTTTCCTTCATCTCTTTTTCATTTATTTCTGATCTGATCTTTATGATTTCTTTCCTTCTGCTCACTTTGGGGTTTTTTTGTACTTCTTTCTCTGATTGCTTTAGGTGTAAGGTTAGGTTGTTTATTTGAGATGTTTCTTGATTCTTAAGGTAGGATTGTATTGCTCTAAACTTCCCTCTTAGAACTGCTTTTGCTGCATCCCATAGGTGTTGGGTCATTGTGTTTCCATTGTCATTTGTTTCTAGGTATTTTTTGATTTCCTCTTTGATTTCTTTAGTGATCTCTTGGTTATTAAGTAGTGTATTGTTTAGCCTCCAAGTGTTTGTATGTTTTACAGATTTTTTCCTGTAATTGATATCTAGTCTCATAGCGTTGTGGTCAGAAAAGATACTTGATACGATTTCAATTTTCTTAAATTTACCAAGGCTTGATTTGTGACCCAAGATATGATCTGTCCTGGAGAATGTTCCATGAGCACTTGAGAAGAATGTGTATTTTGTTGTTTTTGGATAGAATGTCCTATAAATATCAATTAAGTCCATCTTGTTTAATGTACCATTTAAAGCTTGTGTTTCCTTATTTATTTTCATTTTGGATGATCTGTCCATTGGTGAAAGTGGGGTGTTAAAGTCCCCCACTATGACTGTGTTACTGTCAATTTCCCCTTTTATGGCTGTTAGTGTTTGCCTTATGTATTGAGGTGCTCCTATGTTGGGTGCATAAATATTTACAATTGTTATATCTCCTTCTTGGATTGATCCCTTGATCATTATGTAGTGTCCTTCTTTGTCTCTTGTCTCTTTGTCTTTATTTTAAAGTCTATTTTGTCTGATATGAGAATTGCTACTCCAGCTTTCTTTTGATTTCCATTTGCATGGAGTATCTTTTTCCATCCCCTCACTTTCAGTCTGTATGTGTCCCTAGGTCTGAAGTGGGTCTCTTGTAGACAGCATATATATGGGTCTTGTTTTTGTATCCATTCAGCCAGTCTGTGTCTTTTGGTGGGAGCATTGAATCCATTTACATTAAAGGTAATTATCAATATGTATGTTCCTATTACCATTTTGTTAATTGTTTTGGGTTTGTTATTGTAGGTCTTTTCCTTCTCCTGTGTTTCCTGCCTAGAGAAGTTCCTTTAGCATTTGTTGTAAAGCTGGTTTGGTGGTGCTGAATTCTCTTAGCCTTTGCTTGTCTGTAAAGGTTTTAATTTCTCCATCAAATCTGAATGAGATCCTTGCTGGGTAGAGTAATCTTGGTTGTAGGTTTTTCTCCTTCATCACTTTAAATATGTCCTGCTACTCTCTTCTGGCTTGCAGAGTTTCTGCTGAAAGATCAGCTGTTAACCTTATGGGGATTCCCTTGTGTGTTATTTGTTGTTTTTCCCTTGCTGCTTTTAATATGTTTTCTTTGTATTTAATTTTTGATAGTTTGATTAATATGTGTCTTGGCATGTTTCTCCTTGGATTTATCCTCTATGGGACTCTCTGTGCTTCCTCGACTTGATTAGCTATTTCCTTTCCCATATTAGGGAAGTTTTCAACTATAATCTCTTCAAAGATTTTCTCAGTCCCTTTCTTCCCTTCTTCTTCTGGGACCCCTATAATTCGAATGTTGGTGCCTTTAATGTTGTCACAGAGGTCTCTGAGGGTGTCCTCAATTCTTTTCATTATTTTTTCTTTTTTCTGCTCTGTGCTAGTTATTTCCACTGTTTTATCTTCCCGGTCACTTATCCGTTCTTCTGCCTCAGTTATTCTGCTATTGATTCCTTCTAGAGAATTTTTAATTTCATTTATTGTGTTGTTCATCACTGTTTGTTTGCTCTTTAGTTCTTCTAGGTCCTTGTTAAACATTTCTTGTATTTTCTCCATTCTATTTCCAAGATTTTGGATCATCTTTACTATCATTATTCTGAATTCTTTTTCAGGTAGACTGCCTATTTCCTCTTCATTTGTTAGGTCTGGTGGGTTTTTGCCTTGCTCCTTCATCTGCTGTGTGTTTCTCTGTCTTCTCATTTTGTTTAACTTACTTTGTTTGGGGTCTCCGTTTTGCAGGCTGCAGGTTATTAGTTCCTGTTGTTTTTGGTGTCTGTCCCCAGTGGCTAAGGTTGGTTCAGTGGGTTGTGTAGGCTTCCTGGTGGAGGGGACTAGTGCCTGTGTTCTGGTGGATGAGACTGGATCTTGTCTTTCTGGTGGGCAGGTCCACGTCTGGTGGTGTGTTTTGGGGTGTCTGTGGCCTTATTATAATTTTAGGAAGCCTCTCTGCTAATGGATGGGGTTGTGTTCCTGTCTTGCTAGTTGTTTGGCATAGGGTGTCCAGCACTGTAGCTTGCTGGTCGTTGGGTGGAGCTGGGTCTTGGTGTTGAGATGGAGATCTCTGGGAGATTTTCGCCATTTGATATTACGTGGAGCTGGGAGGTCTCTTGTGGCCAGTGTCCTGACCCTGGCTCTCCCACCTCAGAGGCACAGCCCTGATGCCTGGCTGGGGCACTAAGAGCCTGTCATCCACACGGCACGAAACTCCAGAACTCCACACTCTTGAGGCCCCTCTCTGGATGTGCCACCTCTCCCCTTCCATGCAGGTCCAGTTAATTTTTATACATGTTGAAAAGTATGGATTGAAGTTATCTTTTTTTAGGCCTGGGATTGGGAACACACATTGTTTTTTTTTTTTAACATTATTATTGAGATATAATTACCATACCATAAAATTCACCCATTTAAAGTGTATAATTCAATGGTTTTTAGTATAGTCACAGAGTTGGGCAGCAGTCTAAGTGTAGAATATTTTTATCACCCGAGAAAGAAACCTGTTACCTGTTAACAGTCCCTCTCCTGTTCTATCTCTATGAATTTTCCTATTCTGGACATCACATATTAATGACATCATATGTTATGGGGTCTTTTGTGTCTGGCTTCTTTCATTTAGCATAATACTCTCAAGGTTCATCCATGTTGTAGCATAAAGCAGTACAGACATACCCAGTTTTATTGCACTTCACTTTATTGTGCTTCACAGATACTGCATTTTTTACGAATTGAAGGTTTGTGGCAACCCTGCATTGTCAGATGATGATTAGCATTTTTTAGCAAGAAAGTATTTTTTAATTACGGTTTTTTTTAAGACATAATGTTATTGCACACTAATAGACTACAGTATAATGTAAACATAACTTTTATATTCACTAGGAAACAAAAGTTCATGTGAGTTACTTTATTGTAATATTTGCTTTATTTGGTGATCTAGAACTAGAGTCTCTATCTCTGAAATATGGCTCTACTTCATTTTTTAGGGCTCTATGTATATACCACAGTTTGTTTACCATTCATCAGTTGATGGATATTAGGGCTGTTTTCACTCATTGTTTATTATGAATAATGCTGCTATGAACATTCATGAACACATTTTTGTTTGAAAACATTTTAATTCTCTTAGTTAACTAGGTTATATGGTAGTTTATATGGTTGCTCTATGCTGGATTATATGGTAGCTCTGTTTATCTTTCTGAGGAACCGCTAAGTTATTTTCCGATTTACATTACCGCCAGCAATGTATGAGGGTTCTAATTTCTCTGCATACTCACCAACAATTATTATTGTCTACCTTTTTGATTCTAGTCATCCTAGTGGGTCTGAAGTGGTCTCATTGTGGGTTTGTTTTTTTTTTTTTAAATTAATTTATTTATTTGGCTGCGCCGGGTCTTAGTTGCAGCATGCAGGATCTAGTTCCCTGACCGGGGATCGAACCCGGGCCCCCTGCATTGGGAGCACGGAGTCTTAACCGCTGGACCACCAGGGAAGTCCCATTGTGGTTTTTTTTTTTTAATAAATTTATTTATTTATTTATTTTTGGGTGTGTTGGGTCTTTGTTTCTGTGCGAGGGCTTTCTCTAGTTGCGGCAAGTGGGGGCCACTCTTCATCATGGTACGCGGGCCTCTCACTGTCGTGGCCTCTCTTGTTGCGGAGCACAGGCTCCAGATGCACAGGCTCATTAGTTGTGGCTCATGGGCCCAGTTGCTCCGCGGCATGTGGGATCTTCCCAGACCAGGGCTTGAACCCGTGTCCCCTGCATTGGCAGGCAGATTCTCAAGCACTGCGCCACCAGGGGAGCCCCCCATTGTGGTTTTGATTAGCAGCTCCTTAATGATTAATGATGTTGGGCATCTTTTTGTGTGCCTATTGACTGTTTGTATATATCCTTTGGAGAAATGTCTTTTCAAATACTGTGCTCATTTGTTAATTGAATTAGTCACCTTTTTATTATTAAGTTCTTTATATATTCCAGATACAAATTCCTTATGAGATATGTGATTCTAGTTTGCTGAGAGTTCTTACCACAAATGGATGTTGAATTTTGTCAAGTGCTTTTTCTACATCTACTGAGTTAACATATTTTTTCTTTCACAGCATTGTGAATTACATTGGTTGATTTTCAGATATTAACTCAAACCTGGACTGCTGGGATAAACCCCACTTGCTCATGATGGATTTTGTTGTTTTTATTTTTATATTGTTGGATTCAATTTGCTAAAATTTTGTTTAGCCCTTTTGCATCTATGTTAGTGGGGTTATTAGTCTTCTGTTTTCTTTCTTTTAATGGTTTTGCCTGGTTTTGGTGTCAAGTAATGCTGACCTCATGGAACATGTTAGGAAGTATTCCCTGCTCTTTACTTTTCTTGAAGATTTTGGGTAGAATTGCTATTATTTCTTTATTAAATATTTAGTCAAATTCATTATTGAACCTTGAAGCCATCTCGGCAAGGGGTTTTCTTTGTGGGAAAGTTTTTAACTACAATTCAATTTCTTTAATAGATATAGGGCTATTCTAGTTTTCTATTTCTTCTTGTATGAGCTTTGGTATACTGTGTCTTTCAAAGAATTTGTCTGTTTCATCTGGTTTGTCAAACTTATTGTTATAATGTTGTTTATAATGTCCCCCTTATTATCATTTTAGTATTTGTAGACTCTCTTGTGGTGTCACTTCTTTTATTCCTGATATTGGTAATTATTGTATTTTCTCTCTTTTTTGTGATTAATCTAGCTAGGGATTTATGAATTTTAAAAAATTTTCTCAATGAACTAATGTTTGGTTTCTTTGATTTTTTTGCTATTATTTTCTGTTTTTTAATTTTATTGTTTTCCTCTCTCATCTTCATTATTTCCTTCTTTATGCTTACCATTGGTTTAGTTTGCTTTTCTTTTTCTAGTTTCTAAGATGAGAGCTGAGGTCATTGATTTGAAACCTGGTTTTCTTTTCTAATATATACTTTAGTGGTTTTTTGAATAAATAAGCAAAATATTAGGAGGGCAACAAATGTTGCAGTGAAAATGGAGTGAGAAGATAGTTTTTGAGAACTATTGATAAATGAGATATTATCAGTAGTATTTGGTGATTGACTTACGGGAGTAAGGAAGAAAGAGACTATTATGATTCCCAGGTTTATGTTGAGAGAGACTGAATAGTGTATTACTCACTGAGGTATAGAATACAGAGGAGAAGTTAATTTAGTAAGAAGTAGTTCTGTTGTGGACATACTGATTTTGATATGTCTTTTGTATATCCATTTGGCTGTATCAAGTTGACATGTGTATCTGGAGCTCAATAGAGAGATCTTGGCAGGAAATAAAGATTTGAAAGTCATCAGGATGGAAAATATAGTTGTTACTATTTGGGAATAAGGGCCCTGTCTTGCCAAGGCTTCCAATGTTTCTAGAAACACTGAATTAAAAAAAAAAAAGTAATGTTTCTAGATTTGTAAAACACTGTGCTAGCTAACTAAAACAAATTATGGACCAGATGGGACCTGTAGATGGTCTGTTTGCCACCCAATGTATCCATTACTAGCTTATTTTCCTGAGATGAGTGAGTGTCCCAACTGAAGCAGTAGACTTCATTGTTTCTTCAAAAATGCTACCAAATTTATTTGATGTTGTGCACATGCATGCAGACCTTCAGTTAAAACTCTTGTAGTTTTGATGAGGCTTTGAGAATACCAAGGAGAGGATATAGTTTGAAAAGAGAAGAGGGTGAAGACAGAAGAACCCTTGGAAACATTAAGATTGTTAGAAGAGGATCAGTGAAGGCTAATGAAACCTAATGCAAAGTTGTCTCTGAACCCTCTTTCTCATAGAGTTGTGAAGATCAAATGACACACGTGATGACATAGAAGAGCAGGCAGTTGTTATTTATTAAATTCTAGACTATTGGAACTAAGAAGCAACACATCACTAGAAGCTGGAGGGAAGTAACCTTAAGACAAAAAAAAGTACTGAAGTGCTGTATACATCACAGACCATGGAACCTCAGAACTGATAGAAAGAACCAGAGTGGCTAGTTTTGTATAGGACTGAACAGTTTACAAAGTGGTTCCGTATATAGACTGTTCTGTTTCTTTCTCACATAGTTCCATTTTCAGGATGAAAAAACAGAGTCTCAGGGAATTTTAGTACCTTTAGTACTTCATATGGCCCTTAGGTCCCTTGGCTGGAAATGTAGTGCTCTTTCTGCTGTAGCACGAAAGCTTAGGGAACATTTAGCACCACCGTCTCACTTTAAAATATTTGCTTATTGTGTGGATCAGATCAACTTCAGGTCAAAACACAACCTGTAAAATAGAATTCCATACCATAAAAATGTATTGAAACAGACATTTTAAAATTAGATTTTAATTTAATTAGAATTGTGTACTTTTTACTTGAAGTTTCATAAAAAGCATGTTTTAAAAACCCAGTTCTGACTTTTTCAGGTTTTGCTACACTATTAAAAAGCAAATGTTCAGATATCATTTGTTTTGTTTTTTCAGGAAAGACTCTGTTTGCCTCATCATATTTTGGAAGAAAGAGGTCTTGTGAAAGTTGGTGTCACAGTTCAGGCTCTTCTTGAATTACCTACAACCAAGGCATCTCAGCTTTCTACGGCTTGATATAACATTTAAAAAATCATAAGTGTCTAGTTTCATTTATTTGAAGTGATTTCAAATATCTCAAATTTATGAATAAGGATGTCTAATCAAAAATAATTTTATTAGGTCAAGCCTTAGGTTTAAGAAATATTATGTTAAAACATTAAAATTCAATTTTGCATTGCCCAAACTTCTTTTGGGGGAAAACTGGATCAACTTAATAAGAGTTTTTGATAAATTCAAATTCTCTTTTTACTAAGTCAGCTGATAACCTTGATTATTTTTCAATAATCAGATTAATACTAAATTTAAAATGTGGTTTCAATTCAATAATCACATTAGGTTTAATGTTTTTTTATCATAGCATACTGGTGAACATGTGGATAAGGTAATCATTTTTTACCAATTTAAAACAATTCTATATTTGAGTTATTTAATATGCTTGTAATTCTAGTTTATACATAATTTCTTCAATCTTTGGTCTTAGTTTTCTAGAAAAAAAGTGAGTAGAAATTATAGAACTCTGGCTTTATATTGAATTCTTTTAGGATTATAGGTTGGTGCCAAAATATTTTCAGTTGTACTGTAGATTGTTTACATGTGAAGTGCCTGTGTAATTGATGACTCATATAGTCTTAAGCATTTTTGCAATTTCTTTTTATGTATTAATGGAATCAGTGGAATTTTAAAATATTTTAGTAGATTTTGTAAGTTCAGTAATATGTGAGGATAAATGTGCCTCACATTGTGACATTTGTGTTTTTTTATTTAGTCCATTGCAGTTTTCGTAAATTGGTTATTTCATGTTGTCAGAAAAACAATGTTAATATGCTTAATTTATGCTATTTAATTTTGCAAAACTTAATCATCTTTTAAAATGTATTATTTGAAGAGTATTTTATTTCTGTATTGAAAATGTTACACAAAGCAGTAAGGTTTTTGCGAATTAGCAGAGTACTTAATTGTCAAGGACATTTTGATAAAACTGCCAAAGTTTGGATTTATATCTTGACTTTCAGGAACGTTATTACATCAGTGTGCTGCCTTTGGTTACATTCAGATTCAGAGAGCAGCAATTGAGGAATAGGTTTTTATTAGAAAATATGTCCATTTGTGGATCCTGTAAATCGTAACTGATCCTCAACATGATGTTGAAATAAACACAAACCATTCTATAAATCTTTTCATAAGTATACTGTTACATAAAGTCCTTGTTTAATTTAGAGATGGATAAATTTGCATTGGTAGTAGTGCAGGAATTTTTCAAAACCATTACTGTGATGAATAACTCAGTTTGCTATAGAAAAACCTTAGTATAATTACTTTTGTAGTAGTCAAGCAAGTATCATATCTTAAATATGTGATTATTTGCACTTGTTACCTCTTAATATGGATGCAACTTATTAAAAATGTTGGCCTGGGTATTTCAAAGGTATATATAAAAGGTAAAAACTATTGTGCCAAATGGTATAGTAAGGGTTGGTTTAGGAACAACTCTACTTTTTTTGATCAGTCGACATGAAGCCATATAATTAAGTTTTGGCTTTAGGATACAGATGTGTTCTTTACATTCCCCAAGGGTCAAATTGAAGCTTTTAAAGAATTAAAGCTTCTTATGACTAAAAGGTTTAAAAATTAAATTATTAGTAATTTATTACTTTAAATATTTGAGCTAATTAGTTATTATTTTTCAGTTGGATCTTAAAAAACGGCATTGACATAATCAATCTCTCTAGTGAAAACTTGGGTAATAAAGGTAAGAATTGACAAATACCTTAGTTGTTAGTTTTTAATGTAAAAATTTGACAGTGTTACAAATAAAGTGTTCATTAAAAGCTACAGCAATCATTCATACTGCTTTCATAGTTATCATGCTGTAGGATTCCTCTTGTTAATCAATCTAGATGTTAATTATTTTACAAGTATTTTCATGTTTCATATCATTGAAATATTAGTGAAATTATAGGCCATTTCCTTATTGCATTTCACTTACTTGTCAATTAATTATTACTTTAAAGAGAAAATACACCAGAACCTTTGTAGCATTCTTTACTGCAAAGCAAAATTCCATTTAAGATGGGTCTATCTGAGGTCCATACCATGGCAGTTTATTTACTGTAGTGGCAAAAGGCAACATCACCTCTATGGCAGTTTCACAGCATAGTCCCCAAGCACACATTATACCAAGGCTCTGATGTATTTCTTTTAGTATTTTTGAGTAAGTGTAAAATTTATTCTAAATGGTCTTTATGGTTATTATATATTTACTTCATCAGTTATTGAATTGAGAATAACTATCATTATTTGAATTGGATTTGTGATTTGAAGAAGGTTAAATAATCAAACTAAAATATTTTATTAGGACCTAAAACATGCAGTAGATAGCTGCTTCTGCTAAATTTTATTCCTGTATCGCACAAGAAAGAGGTGATGTCAGATATGTTAGAATTGAAATAAGGAGTAAAAATACATTACCGTTTGTTTAATAATTATCTTTACAGAATGCTAGTTTATTGACTTTTCTAACTGAATTTTTTGAAGAATTCAGAAATGTTTGTATTGGTCACAGATCTATCATGATTGATTTTCTGATGCATTTAAAAATAAATGGAACATTAAATGTATATTACTGATGCAAACTGTGGATAAAGTTGAACAAAAAAATTAAAGTCTGAGATTTCTTTTCTCCCTTTCTACCTCTTCTCTTAACATCACAGCATTCATTTTTTGTAGGTATTTGATAGCTTGTGTCTATGTTCTCTAGTATGGAAAAATAGACTTCGAGAGGATATTCAAAGTAAGTTGAGTCTAGATTTTCTTTACGTCATGATATTTTTAGTAGACAATGTTTTCTTTAAAAGAACAATGATTTCCTCAGATATCTTCACAAAATGATGTCACCTTAATTTAAGATAGACTGTATATAACATAAATGTCAGATAAACCTTTACATAAAATAAAAGGTAGGGCACTCCCTTCTGGCCTGCAGAGTTTCTGCTGAAAAATCAGCTGATAACCTTATGGGGATTCCTTTGTATGTTATTTGTTGCTTTTCCCTTGTTACTTTTCATGTTTTTTCTTTATCTTTAATTTTTGTCAATTTGATTACTTTGTGTCTCGGTGTGTTCCTCCTTGGGTTAATCCTGTATGGGAGTCTCTGCACTTCCTGTCATTTAAAGTTAGGAATAGATTGATTTTTACTGTGCCCCATTAATGTGCATCAAGTAGCTACCTAAGTAGATGAGAAATGCATTAGGTATGTACATAAAGAGAAATAGATTTTTCAGTTAGCAAATTGAATTTTCTAGAACTTTGTTGTTCAGATATCTCAATCACTTCTATTGC
Organism: Balaenoptera physalus; assembly: GCF_965194825.1. NCBI lineage: Eukaryota > Metazoa > Chordata > Mammalia > Artiodactyla > Balaenopteridae > Balaenoptera > Balaenoptera physalus. The sequence continues at coordinate 101,688,458 of NC_138903.1, read as the reverse complement.
AAAGAAATACGAAGTAATGCTGTATAATTTATAAAGTAGTAATTAAAATTATACCTTAGGGCACTGATTCTTTTCTTTTATTGTATAAGTTTCAGGTATACAGCATTATAATTCGACATCTATATATATACACTACAAAGTGATCACCACCACAAGCCTAGTTACCATCTATCACCATACAGTTTACCCTCTTCACCTGTTTTGCCCTTCCCCAACCCCCTTCCCCTCTGGTAACCACTAGTCTGATCTCTGTATCAGTTTGTTTTTGTTTTATTTTCTTTGTTTGTTTGTTTGTTTTTTAGATTTCACTTAGCATAATACCTTCAAGGTCCATCCATGTTCTTGCAAATGGCAGAATTTCATTCTCTTTTATGCCTGAGTAGTATTTCATTGTGTATATAAACCATATCTTCTTTATCCATTCATCCATCATGGGTGCTTAGTTTATTTCCTTATCTTGGCTATTGTAAATAATGTTGCAATGAACATAGGGGTGCATATATATTTTCAAGTTAGTGTTTTTGTGTTCTTTAGATAAATACCCAGAAGTGGAATAGCTGGGTCATATGGTAGTTCTTTTCTTAATTTTTTGAGGAATTTCCATACTGTTTCCACAGTGGCTGCATCAATGTACTATCCCACCAACTGTACAAGGGTTCCCTTTTCTCCACATCCTCACCAACACTTGTTATTTCTTGTCTTTTCAATAATAGCCATTCTAACAGGGAGGTGATATCTCATTGTGGTTTTGATATGCATTTCCCTAATTAATAATTAGTGATGTTGAACATTTTTTCATGTACTTGTTGGCCATTTGTATGTCTCCTTTGGAAAAATGTCTATTTAGATCCTCTGCACATTTTTAATTCAGTTTTGTTTTTGTTATTGTTGTTGAGTTATATGAGCTCTTTATATATTTTGGATATTAGCCCCTTATCAGATTTGTGATTTGCAAATATCTTCTCCCATTCAGCAGGTTGCCATTTTGTTTTGATTATGGTTTCCTTTGCTGTGTGGAAGCTTTTTAGTTTGATGTAGTCTCATTTGTTTATTTTTGCTTTTGTTTCCCTTACCTGGAGTCACATCCACAAAAACATCGCTAAGGCTGATGTCAATGAGGTTATCACCTATTAAAATTTATCGTTTTTCCTGCTCATATTTTGCAAGCTAATTTTTAAAATTTACCTCTCAGTACTACATTTGTCATTGAATATTCATTTCTGCTAGTTGGTCCCAACAATCATGTTTCTTTGAAAAGTAATTCTGTTTATTTTGAATGATTGTACATTACATTTGCATGGAGAAAGTTAATATATCCATTCCACAGAATTGCAAAATAGTCTATGTAGAAAATGGTATATTTCCTAAAATTTTATATTTTTCTGAAATAATTTATTTCGAAAGCAATTAACTTTGAAATCTTTCTCTGTGTTAAGTTGTAGAATAATTCATGTTAGTTTAAATGTAATGTTTTTATGTTTATGGTTCTCTTGTAGATATAACATTAATATAACTCAGAAGTTCTGGTAATTTTGGCCTATGGAAATGTTAATCAAAAGTATTTTTTAAAACAAATTATGAAGTACTAGGAAATTTTTCACTATTTTCTATACTCATTTCTAGGTGCTTTTGATATTATTTGAAAATCTTATTGGTAATATTTATATCAGTAAGGATCTAATTCTTTAACTGATCTTTTACTTATTTGACTTGTCAGTTATTTCCAAATTGTTTTTTCTTTCTTTCTATGGCAAAGTTGCAAGTGATAAATGCAAATGGAAATGTTTTTCTTTCCGCTAGATCTTTTCATAAACCAAGGTGTCTCTTTAAAATTGCTTCTGTACTTTCAGCCTGGTTAATCTACAGGAATGAAAGAAGAGACTACCACAAATGATCCTGTTTTGCCCTTAGGCCTAGACCCACGTGTTTTCTAGCCAGACTTGATAAAATAAGGTTTTGTTGATAAAGGGATAAGGTAGGACTCTAAATAGTAAGATCTAATATTTAGTGAGTTCTTACTATGTGCATAGCATTGTACTGAATGCTTTCAAGCATTATGTAATGTAATTCTCAGAATAACCCTATGAGATGGGTACTGTAATTATCCTAGTTTTACAGATGAGGAAAATTAGACCAGAGGTTAAGTGATTTACCCAAGTTTACCCATTTCATAGGTGGAAAATCTAGGATTCTAATTCTATCCAACATCAAAGAAACTTTATTTTACCACATCACCTGCAGGAAATAAAGTTCTTTAGTCCTCCTAAGGAATTAATTGTTATGAATCCTTCACTTGCTTATTTTTGTAGTTTAGACTATATTTTTTCTGTGGCATATGTATATATCTTTTCTGTATAGGCCTACACAAAATATTAGTCCATATACATGTTTGCATTTTAATTATTTTTCTTGTATTGGAGAAATTTGATGAGAAATTTGAAATAATAACAGGCACCGTGGCATGTCTCAACACTTGAGTTTTAAATCACTCAGGAAATACTGAGTATCTATTACTTGCTAAGCATTGTGTCCTAGGTGCCAGGTATGCACTGGTGAATAAGACAGATACCTATACCTTGAAGGGGCTCACAATCACAGTATTCTATATAGAGTGCCTTAAGAGTTCTGTTTTCTAAGCCTTCTGTGACTCTTAGAAATATAAAGACAGAGTTTATCACTTACTATTTGATTTATACCTCAGCCTACTCTTAAAAATAATATGACAATTTGCAATAAAAGTAATCAATAAAAAACTCTCATGTATCCAGTTAATAGAGAATAAGAGCCAAGTAATGAATGGGATGGTAGAACAATTATAGATAGAAAATCCAGACTCAAGTCAGTTACTACAGTTTTATTCAAAACTTAGCTCTGAGCCTCCTGCCAGATAAGAAAATACATGAATATATCAAGATTGTTGTTTCCTTAGGCTTTGGAGATCAGTCAACACTGCATTCACTGAACCTTAAGTGTAGTAATCTCTGTTATGTATTGAGCACAGGCTTTGCAGGACAGACCCTTTAATTCCCAGTTCCTTTAGTAGCTGTGGAACTTTGTATGTGCTAACTTCTCTTGTCTGTGTGGCTACTGCATAGAGTTGAGTAGATGAAATGGGAATTGTGTAGATTGCCTACCACAGCACCTCATGCAAAGTAGGTTTCCTCCATTTGGATATTAAACATGTAGATAAAGATTTTGTTGTGAAAATTATTATATCCTAATTCAGATGGAAACCTTATATTGGTTGGCGACAGGGTTACCTGTAGGTAGGTACCGAAATTCCTTTATGAATGAGTATCATCTATTTGAAAGTCTAACAATTGCTCAGTTGAAATTCCAGATACCCATCATAAAGCAGAAGAGATGGCTTTAAGCCAGGAGTTACTAATTATCTTCCTTAGCAACAAATTGGGTTTAATACAGTTCCTACAGATCACTTGAGTTTTGAGCTGGAATGCTATCTCAGTGAGCCAACCAGAAGTAATTTATATCCTTTCTTCAAATTTATTCCCACAGTCTCTCAGTTGATTAGTCTGTTTTATACTTCATTGAAAATAGAAACCATCAACTGGGGACTCTATAATCTTTCCACTTGTAATCTTAGCTGCTCTTACACCTATTAGATTATTCAATACTGTTACAGTGGAAGATGTGTCTTTCTACTTATCAAAGACCACATATTCTCTGGGATAAAAAACCCTCTTTTGTACTTCACTTTTTTGGTTGATAATTCTTCGTGCATTTTTTATTTCTGCCTCTCTACCTTGATTATTACCATCGACATAAAAGCATATGCTAGTTTCATTTGAAAACAACCATAATACTCCCAGCAACTGACCTTTTTTCTGCTTGGCTACAAACCCAGATCTCTTAGAAGAGTACTCTATGCTGTCTCCACTTCCTCACCTTTCACTCATTCTTCAATCCACCCTGTTCTAGCTTCTTACCTGATCTCTTCACTGTCGTTGATTGCTCTTATCAAAATTACCATGATTTCCATATTGCAACATAACGTCAGTTCTTTGTTCCCATCTGTTTTGATCTTTCACCTGCTTTCATCATAGTTGGCCCCTCCCTCCTTGAAACATTGTCCTCTCTCACCTCTTTATAACATTATATTCTTCCAGTTTGCCTTCTATCCTCCTGGCTACTCCAGCCCTACTTCCAAATGAATGGTTCTCAAACTTTAGTGTACTTTAAAATAGCTTTGAAAGCTTGTTAAAATGCAGATTCTTGGACTTCATTCTCCCAAGTTCTTTTTTAACACCTCTGAATTAAGCCTAAGAATCTATAGCTTTAACCAGTACCCCAAAAGGTTATGATGTAGATGGCTCATGAATCTCAATTTTGAAAACCTTTGCTCCTTACGTCTCATTCCTGTGCCTCCCTTCTGTCTACACTTTCTCCTTTGGAGAGCTAATCCATTCCTATCTATATGTCAATGCTTCTCAGCCCTAACTGCATAAAGAATCACCTAGAGAGCTTTTGAAAAATGTTTATGCCCATTCCAGACCAATTAAATCAGAAATTCTGGAGATGGAACCTGGGCTTTAGTATTTTTAAAAGCTTCCCACGTTATTCCCATTTGTAGCCAGGGTTGAGAACTACTGTTCTACAGATGTATAACTTTTATCTTTAGCTCAACCCTTTCCACAGAGTTTCATATGTATGTATTCAATTGCCTACTTAACTGTATCTCAGATGTCTCAATCCTAGAATGATCAATAAAGAACTATTTATTCTGCACCCTGGCCTCAAACACATTCATACCCATAGAAGTATAAATGTTAATATCATCGATTCAGTTGCTTATGACAGGAAAGAGGGAGTCATCTTCAATTTTTTTAACCTTATTTTTCATGTTCAAGTCATTAATAAGACTTGTCACTTTTACTTTTTAGAATACATATCAACTTTGTCTCATGCTTTCCATCTCCACTGCCAGGATTGTAGCCCAAGCCACCACACCATCATCCCTTGTCTGGACTGCTGCAGTAGACTCCTAACTGGCTTCCACACTTGCTTCTCCAGTTCACACTCCGTGTTGCAAACTCAAGTGACGCATTAAAGCCATAAATTATCATGTCATCCCCGTACTTAAAACATCTCACTTATAATAAACCCTGGGTTACCTCTCCAACATCAACTCCACTACCTCTCCTCTTACAACTCCCCATGCTCCAGCCACATGGGTCTCCTTTCTGTTTATTGATCTCACGAGTGTATCAGGGCCTTTGTATGCTGCCTGAAATGCAGTTTCCCCATGGCTGCTTCTTATTATTCAGCTTGAAAGTCTCCTCCTCAGAAAATTCTCCCTTATTATTTTATAACATAACACCCTGTTTATTTCTTTCATAGTACTTCTCAATGTGACATTTTATTTTATGTGTTAATAATACTTCCCTATTAGACTGTAAGATTCATTAAAGCAGGGATCTCTTTAATATGTCTTGTTCATTACTGTGTCTTTAGCTGGTAACACAGTGCCTGGCAGCTAGTAGGAACTCAATACAAACTTGAGTTATGAATAAATCAATTTAAATAATATCCCCAGATAACTAAATGAAATGACTCTGTGAACCTCTCCTCCCTACTCACTGAACTTGACAAATCCCAAGTCATCATTTAGGTGCCGGATTTCTTAGGGCTCCCTTTGTCAACTGCCCCCCCCATTAGTTTAAGCTCCTTTTTACACATTCTCATACATGATGTTAAAAATTATTTCCCTAGTATTTGTTCAGTCAATGAATTATATATCAAAATAAGCTAAGACTATATCAAGTTACTTAGAGATGGGGTCACTCTTACCTATTACAATTTCAAGATAGTTTTTACAATAAAGGCTGTGAAGAAATATTAAATCCTGGGAACTATATCTAGATCATATAGCATAGTTCATAGATGGCTCCAATCTATATATTCACAGGTCAAAAGTTTTTCGTTAAATTACGTAAAATTCTTACGTAGTTAAGTCCTCAATTGCGTGAAAATAGGGAGTTAAGTAATAGTTAAAAGGAGGCCATTTGTGTTTTTTAAAGAGCATTTTTGAGAGACGGGGAGAGAAAGGAGGGAGGAGGAGAGGACAATTTTGAGGAGATATTTAGAAAATTGATGAATTGTAATCTTGGAGAGAGAAGGCTTTAAGAAATGGGATAAACGGTACTTTGATCCCATCCTGCCTAACTTATGTCTGAGAATTTAGAGTAAAATGTTTTCCAAAGATTGGAATTTCCAATGATTCAAATAATTCTTATGACAGATCTTCCTAGCGTTTTTAAACTTTAGCACAAAGTTTTAAAGGATTTCAACTTTAAACTTAAAGTAGTTAATAAAATAAACTGTAACTGGTAGAATGATTAGTTCTCTCATAGGGAGAATTCTGGAATCTGTAAAACATAGGGCTTATAAACCTAGGAGAAATAGCTCCCAGTCTCCATTAGGCACTGGTGTCTGTCACTGAATGAGATCAAGGGAAATGTAATCACAGTAATGATAAGTAGAAAAGGAATAATTACTAATAATTTTTGTCATTTGATTAAAAATGTGAGTGAGCTCCTGTCTTGACCTATCCGACAGATTATCCATCATATGACAAGATTAAGTTGTGATTAGATATATATGATCGAGCATGCATCTACATGTTTGTTTGTTTTTTTTAATTTGGAAGCTTGGAAAGGCATCAAAGAAGTATTTTGTTCACTTCTCTTCATTAAAATAATACACTCTACAAGCAATTGACAATAGATACTCTATTCAAAAATATTAACCAATGGTAGTACATAGAGTTTGCAGGTGCTGTAATAAAAGTTGTGAGATTGTAAGGGGGCTGATTTGCTTATTGCAAATAGTAGTGCCAAAGCAGAAATATTACTTGGCCTTGTACTGTAGTTATGTTTTAAATGCCCTATATTTAACATGCTTTTTAAATGTGTTGTGATTGGGGACATATTATTATTATTATGTTTTTATAAAGACAATTTCTGTAGAAAAGGAAAGATTATTGGTCAGAGTAGATCTGTTTTGATTACAGGGACATACTTGAGAGGCAGAGACTTTAAGATTGCAACACAATGGCAATAGTCATTTATTTTTCTTCATATTGAGCATATGTTTTCTCAACACCACCTTCTAAATAATCCATAATTTTTCCTTTGATTTGTGGTGCCACTTTTATCATATTTCAAATTCTCATATGTATGTGTATCTATCTCTGAGCTCTCTATTTTGTTCTATAGGTCTATTTGTTGAAACAATATTAGTTTTTTAAAAAGTAAAAATGGGTACTTAAAACTCACTTATACTCCCTGGATTCAGCACTCAAGCAGGCCATGCTAACAGAGCAATGCAATTAACCTTTCCTATAAATTAAATGTGCAAATGTTCTGTGGAGGACTTGCTTAGAATAATTTTCTATCATTTGCAGAATGTGGTAGAAAAATTTTCTACCAATGACTAGGTGGTTTGAAGATTCATTACAGGAGGACCTTCAAGATGGTGGAGGAATAAGACGTGGAGATCACCTTCCTCCCCACACATACATCAAAATCACATCTACATGTGGAACAACTCCTACAGAACGCCTACTGAACGCTGGCAGAAGACCTCTGACTTCCCAAAAGGCAAGAAACTCCCCATGTACCTGGGTAGGGCAAAAGAAAAAAGAAAAAAACAGAGACAAAAGAATAGGGATGGGACCTGCACGTCTGGGAGGGAGCTGTGAAAGAGGAAAAGTTTCCACACACTAGGAAGCCCCTTCACTGGCAGAGACAGGGGGTGGGCGGGGGGAAGCTTCGGAGCCACGGAGGAGAGCACAGGAACAGGGGTGCAGAGGGCAAAGCGGAGAGATACCCGCACAGAGGATCGGTGCCGACCAGCACTCACCAGCCCGAGAGGCTTGTCTGCTCACCCGTTGGTCTGGGTGGGGGCTGGGAGCTGACAATCGGACGTCAGAGGTCAGATCCCAGGGAGAGGACTGGGGTTGACTGCATGAACACAGCCTGAATGGGGCTAGTGCGCCACAGCTAACCGGGAGGGAATCCGGGAAAAAGTCTGGAACCGCCTAACAGTCAAGAGACCACTGTTTCGGGGTGCGCGAGGAGAGGGGATTCAGAGTACCGCCTAAACGGGCTGCAGAGATGGGCGTGAGCCGTGGCTATCAGCGTGGACATCAGAGGCGGGCATGAAACGCTAACACTGCTGCTGCAGCCACCAAGAATCCTGTGTGCAAGCACTGGTTACTATCCACACCTCCCCTCCCGGGAGCCTGTGCAGCCCACCACTGCCAGGGTCCTGTGATCCAGGGACAACTTCCCTGGGAAAACACAGGGAATGCCTCAGGCTGTTGCAGTGTCATGCTGGCCTCTGCCACCGCAGGCTTGCCCTGCATTCCGTACCCCTTCCTCCTCACCGGCCTGAGTGAGCCAGAGTCCCCTAATCAGCTGCTCCTTTAACCCCCTCCTGTCTGGGTGAAGAAAAGATGCCAGAGGGTGACCTACATGCAGAGGCGGGGCCAAATCCAAAGCTGAACCCCAGGAGCTGTGCAAACAAAGAAGAGAACGGGAAATTTCTCCATGCAGCCTCAGAAGCAGTGGATTAAAACTCCACAATCAACTTGATGTACCCTGCATCTGTGGTATAACTGAATAGACAATGAATCATCCCAAAATTGAGGTGGTGGACTTTGGGAGCAACTGTAGACTTGGGGTTTGCTGTATGCGACTGACTAGTTTCTGATTTTTATGGTTATCTTAGTTTAGATTTTACCGCTTGTTATCATTGGTGGATTTGTTTATTGGTTTGGTTGCTCTCTTTTTTTTTATTACTTTTTTATTTTAATTATTTTATTTTACTATTTTTTCTTTCTGTCTTTTTTATCTCCCGTTTCTTCTGAGCTGTGTGGCTGATAGGGTCTTGGTGCTCTGGCCGGGTGTCAGGCCTGAGCCTCTGAGTGGGAGAGCCGAGTTCAGGACATTGGACCACCAGAGACCTCCTGGCCCCATGTAATATCAATTGGCGAGAGCTTTCCCAGAGGTCTCCGTCTCAACACTTAGACCCAGCTCCACTCAATGACCAAAAAGCTCCAGTGCTGGACAACTCATGACAAACAACTAGCAAGACAGGAACACAACGCCACCCATTAGCTGAGAGGCTGCCTAAAATCATACTAAGTACACAAACACCCCAAAACACACCACCAGACGTGGTCCTGCCCACCAGAAAGACAAGATCCAGCCTCATCCACCAGAACACAGGCACCAGTCCCCTCCACCAGGAAGCTTACACAACCCCCTGAACCAACCTTACCCACTGGGGGCAAACACCAAAAACAACGGGAACTACGAACCTGCAGCCTGTGAAAAGGAGACCCCAAACACAGTAAGTGAAGGAAAATGAGAAGACAGAGAAATACACAGCAGATGAAGGAGCAAGGTAAAAACCCACCAGACCAAACAAATGAAGAGGAAATAGGCAGTCTACCTGAAAAAGAATTCAGAGTAATGATAGTAAAGATGATCCAAAATCTTGGAAATAGAATGGAGAGAATACAAGAAACATTTAACAAGGACCTAGAAGAAATAAAGAGCAAAAAAAAAAAAAATGATGAACAACACAATAAATGAAATTAAAAATTGTCTAGAAGGAATCAATAGCAGAATAACTGAGGCAGAAGAACAGATAAGTGACCTGGAAGATAAAATAGTGGAAATAACTACTACAGAGCAGAATAAAGAAAAAACAATGAAAAGAATTGAGGACAGTCTCAGAGACCACTGGGACAATATTAAAGGCACCAACATTCGAATTATAGGGGTCCCAGAAGAAGAAGAGAAAAAGAAAGGGACTGAGAAAATCTTTGAAGAGATTATAGTTGAAAACTTCCCTAATATGGGAAAGGAAATAGTTAATCAAGTCCAGGAAGCGTAGAGAGTCCCATTCAGGATAAATCCAAGGAGAAACACGCCAAGACACATACTAATCAAAGTATCAAAAATTAAATACAAAGAAAACATATTAAAAGCAGCAAGGGAAAAGCAACAAATAACATACAAGGGAATCCCCATAAGGTGAACAGCTGATCTTTCAGCAGAAACTCTGCAAGCCAGAAGGGATTCGCAGGACATGGTTAAAGTGATGAAAGGGAAAAGCTGCCAACAAAGATTGCTCTACCCAGCAAGGATCTCATTCAGATTTGATGGAGAAATTAAAACCTTTACGGACAAGCAAAAGCTAAGAGAATTCAGCACCACCAAACCAGCTTTACAACAAATGCTAAAGGAACTTTTCTAGGCAGGAAACACAAGAGAAGGAAAAGCCCTACAATAACAAACCCAAAACAATTAACAAAATGGTAATAGGAACATACATATTGATAATTACCTTTAATGTAAATGGATTCAATGCTCCCACCAAAAGACACAGACTGGCTGAATGGATACAAAAACAAGACCCATATATATGCTGTCTACAAGAGACCCACTTCAGACCTAGGGACACATACAGACTGAAAGTGAGGGGATGGAAAAAGATATTCCATGCAAATGGAAATCAAAAGAAAGCTGGAGTAGCAATTCTCATATCAGACAAAATAGACTTTAAAATAAAGACAAAGAGACAAGAGACAAAGAAGGACACTACATAATGATCAAGGGATCAATCCAAGAAGAAGATATAACAATTGTAAATATTTATGCACCCAACATAGGAGCACCTCAATACATAAGGCAAATACTAACAGCCATAAAAGGGGAAATCGACAGTAACACAGTCATAGTGGGGGACTTTAACACCCCACTTTCACCAATGGACAGATCATCCAAAATGAAAATAAATAAGGAAACACAAGCTTTAAATGGTACATTAAACAAGATGGACTTAATTGATATTTATAGGACATTCCATCCAAAAACAACAAAATACACATTCTTCTCAAGTGCTCATGGAACATTCTCCAGGACAGATCATATCTTGGGTCACAAATCAAGCCTTGGTAAATTTAAGAAAATTGAAATCGTATCAAGTATCTTTTCTGACCACAATGCTATGAGACTAGATATCAATTACAGGAAAAAAATCTGTAAAAAATACAAACACTTGGAGGCTAAACAATACACTACTTAATAACCAAGAGATCACTGAAGAAATCAAAGATGAAATCAAAAAATACCTAGAAACAAATGACAATGGAAACACGACAGTCCAAAACCTATGGGATGCAGCAAGAGCAGTTCTAAGAAGGAATTTTATAGCAGTACAATCCTACCTCAGGAAACAAGAAACATCTCAAACAACCTAACCCTACACCTAAAGCAATTAGAGAAAGAAGAACAAAAAACCCCAAAGTTAGCAGAAGGAAAGAAATCATAAAGATCAGATCAGAAATAAATGAAAAAGAGATGAAGGAAACGATAGCAAAGATCAATAAAACTAAAAGCTGGTTCTTTGAGAAGATAAACAAAATTGATAAACCATCAGCCAGACTCCAAGAAAAAAAGGGAAAAGACTCAAATCAATAGAATTAGAAATGAAAAAGGAGAAGTAACAACTGACACTGCAGAAATACAAACGATCATGAGAGATTACTACACGCAACTATATGCCAATAAAATGGATGAACTGGAAGAAATGGGCAAATTCTTAGAAAAGCACAACCTTCCGAGACGGAACTGGGAAGAAATAGAAAATATAAACAGACCAATCACAAGCACTGAAATTGAAACTGTGATTTAAAATCTTCCAACAAACAAAAGCCCAGGACCAGATGGCTTCACAGGCGAATTCTATCAAACATTTAGAGGAGAGCTAACACCTATCCTTCTCAAACTCTTCCAAAATATAGCAGAGGGAGGAACACTCCCTAACTCATTCTATGAGGCCTCCATCACCCTGATACCAAAACCAGACAACGATGTCACAAAAAAAGAAAACCACAGGCCAATATCACTGATGAACATAGATGCAGCACATTCAAAGGATCATGCACCATGATCAAGGGCGGGTTATCCCAGGAATGCAAGGATTCTTCAATATAAGCAAATCAATCAGTGTGATACACACCATATTAACAAATTGGAGGATAAAAGCATATGATAATCTCAACAGATGCAGAAAGAGATTTTGACAAAATTCAACAGCCATTGATGGTAAAAACCCACCAGAAAGTAGGTATAGAGGGAACTTACCTCAACATAATAAAGGCCACATATGACAAACCCACAGCCAACATCATTCTCAATGGTGAAAAACTGAAACCATTTCCACTAAGATCAGGAATAAGACAAGGTTGCCCACTCTCAGCACTATTATTCAACATAATTTTGGAAGTTTTAGCCACAGCAATCAGAGAAGAAAAAGAAATAAAAGGAATCCAAATCGGAGAAGAAGAAGTAAAACTGTTACTGTTTGCAGATGACATGATACTATACATGGGGAATCCTAAAGATGCTACCAGAAAACTACTAGAGTTAATTAATGAATTTGGTAAAGTTGCAGGATACAAAATGAATGCACAGAAATCGCTTGCATCCCTATACACTAACAATGAAAGATCAGAAAGAGAAATTAAGGAAACAATCTCATTCACCATTGCAACAAAAAGAATAAAATACCTAGGAATAAACCTACATATGGAGGTAAAAGACCTGTACTCAGAAAACTGTAAGACAGTGATGAAAGAAATCAAAGATGACACAAACAGATGGAGAGATATACCATGTTCTTGGGTTGGAAGAATCAACATTGTGAAAATGACTATACTACCCAAAGCAATCTACGGATTCAGTGCAATCCCTGTCAAACTACCAATGGCATTTTTCACAAAACTAGAACAAAAAATTTCACAATTTGTATGGAAACACAAAAGACCCCTCATAGCCAAAGCAGTCTTGAGGAAGAAAAACGAAGATGAAGGAATCAGGCTCCCTGACTTCAGACTATATTACAAAGCTACAGTAGTCAAGACAGTATGGTACTGGCACAAAAAAGGAAATATAGATCAATGGAACAGGATAGAAAGCCCTGAGATATACCCACGCACATATGATCACCTTATTTTTGATAAAGGAGGCCAGAATATATGATGGAGAAAAGACAGCCTCTTCAATAAGTGGTGCTGGGAAAACTGGACAGCTACATGTAAAAGAATGAAATTAGAACACTCCTTAACACCATACACAGAAATAAATTCCAAATGGATTAAAGACCTAAATGTAAGGCCAGACACTATAAACTCTTAGAGGAAAACATAGGCAGAGCACTCTATGACATAAATCACAGCAAGATCCTTTTTGACCCACCTCCTGGAGAAATGGAAATAAAAACAAAAATAAACAAATGGCACCTAGTGAAACTTAAAAGCTTTTGCACAGCAAAGGAAACCATAAATAAGATGGAAAGACAACCCTCAGAATGGGAGAAAATATTTGCAAATGAAGCAACTGACAAAGGATTAATCTCCAAAATTTACAAGCAGCTCATGCAGCTCAATATCAAAAAAACAAACAACCCAATCCAAAAATGGGCAGAAGACCTAAATAGACATTTATCTAAAGAAGATACACAGATTGCCAACAAACACATGAAAGGATGCTCAACATCACTAACCATTAGAGAAATGCAAATCAAAACTACAATGAGTTATCACCTCACACCAGTCAGAATGGCCATCATCAAGAAAATCTACAAACAATAAATGCTGGAGAGGGTGTGGAGAAAAGGGAACCCTCTTGCACTGTTGGTGGGAATGTAAATTGATACAGCCACTATGGAGAACAGTATGGAGGTTCCTTAAAAAACTAAAAATAGAACTACCATAGGAACCAGCAATCCCACTACTGGGCATATACCCTGAGAAAACCATAATTCAAAAAGAGTCACGTAGCACGATGTTCATTGCAGCTCTATTTACAATAGGCAGGACATGGAAGCAACCTAAGCATCCATCAACAGATGAATGGATAAAGAAGATGTGGCACATATATACAATGGAATATTACTCAGCCATAAAAAGAAACAAAATTGAGTTATTTGTAGTGAGGTGGATGGACCTAGAGTCTGTCATATAGAGTGAAGTAAGTCAGAAAGAGGAAAACAAATACCATATGCTGACACATATATATGGAATCTAAAAGAAAAAAAACTGTTTCTGAAGAACATAGGGGCAGGATAGGAATAAAGAGGCAGACGTAGAGAATGGAGTTGAGTACACGGGGAGGGGGAAGTGTAAGCTGGGACGATGTGAGAGAGTGGCATGGACATATATACACTACCAAATGTAAAATCGATAGCTAGTGGGAAGCAGCTGCATATCACAGGGAGATCAGCTTGGTGCTTTGTGACCACCTAGAGAGGTGGGATAGGGAGGGTGGGAGGGAGACACAAGAGGGAGGAGATATGGGTATATATGTATATACATAGCTGATTCACTTTGCTATGAAGCAGAAACTAACACACCATTGTAAAGCAATTATACTACAATAAACATGTTTAAAAAAACAGATCAGAAATAAATGAAAAAGAAATGAAGGAAATGATAGCAAAGATCCATAAAACTAAAAACATAAGTCTCTTCTTTTCCTAATTGTTCCCCTCACTGCTGCCTCCAACTAACTTTTGCACCAGACTTCGGTCACTTTCACACATTCACAGGGCGTTTTCAAGGATTTTTAAAATTAGTTTTTGGGGGTCTATGTTTACCTGTATAACTTCTCTAAAATTAATTTTGGGAAGAAAGCTAGTAATTGTGCTTGTTTTCCATCATTGACAGGATCTTTGGAAGTCTTGCTTATGTATTTTATATATGAACTAGTATTAAACCAGAGTCCCCTCTTCTGTATTTGTCCAATTTAGTTTTTGAACCTTTACATTTCTTTTCAATATATTTTATTTGTTAGTTGTCAGACCTTTCCAAAATATTTTTGAGTCTTGATTCTGCCATCTACACATTAACAATTATCACCTCCAAATTTTATAAGCACACCATTTATGTCTTCATCTAAGTCTTTATACATTGTGGTGTTCAGCATTTTATCAATGTGGTGTTCTGGTTGAGACCTTATTAACCATTGATAGCAATCAACACTATGAGTATAGTTTGTCAACCAGCTATGAACCTACCAGAATCATCTAGGCCAGTGCTTCTCAAACTTTAATGTGCATAAAAATTACCTGGGAATCTTGTTAAAATGAAGATTCTGATTAAGTTGGTCTGTGGAAGAGCCAGAGATTTTGCATTTATAACAAGCTTTTATGTGAGGTTGTTGCTGATGGTCCATGGAACAGACTTTGAGTAACAAGAATCTAGGCACATTTCTTAATCACAAATAAAATGATCATAAGCAGTTTTATAAATAACTTTTTCAGGAATAAGATACATTAAGAATAAGGTTTTCCCTGACTTGCCTACCTGGTAAGACCAATAAAAAGACATTAAATTTGCTCTATAAACTGCCACAGGAAGCTGCCTGCTAGTCTCTCTGTACATTGCTCAGGATCCTGAAAACACTGAAGGTACAATTTTTGGTAACAATGATATTAGTAATGAGCCCTATTTTGGACCAGCTTGGTTTTTGCCAAGTCTTCAACATACTCAGACAGACTGACAAATTAGACCAAAATACTTTGTAATTCTCATTCACTTCTTTCCGTCTATTTACCTGCATGTTTCTAGGCTCC
Source organism: Balaenoptera physalus (assembly GCF_965194825.1). NCBI lineage: Eukaryota > Metazoa > Chordata > Mammalia > Artiodactyla > Balaenopteridae > Balaenoptera > Balaenoptera physalus. The sequence goes on along the minus strand of NC_138903.1, from coordinate 101,672,789 downwards.
TGGTTATGATGAAAATGTGGAGGAATGCTTGGTATACAGATATGATTGATTTAAAATCATCTAGATAATGGTAAGTAGGTGTTTTCTAAAGTGTTTTAGGGTTCTTGTAAGTACTTTCCACGTATTTTAGACATGCCATGAAAGGCTACTTTTGCTTAGCTTAATTCATTTCAATTATTTATGAAAAAAATTTTAAGCAAAAATAGAACAATCAAAATTTTGTCTGGAATATTGGTATCAGTGCAATTCAAAATTTTTAATGATATTTAGATGTTTAGAACAGTACTTTAAGATATCTGTTTCCTATGTTATTATAAGTGAAATAACATGAGAACCATCCACCTCCTTAAAAGTGCTGGATTAAATATATATATATATATATATATATATATATATATAACAAAAAGTGGTAAAGTAACCATCCTCCAAAATAAAGTTATAAAGGGATCATACTACAAAAAATAAAATAAAATATATATTGCTGAAGACATTGCTGAGTTGATAATAAGGCATCCATAAGTGCAGATCAGCCTGATGGTTTCTGACAAAACTTTTGTTTTGACAGTTGCATGGGACTTGAGGATAGGAGGTAAAATTTGACATTTTTCAAAGTTGGCATTCCAAAAGCCAACAAGAGGAGAATGTGGTATGAGGCTTAGTCTTCAAAGGGCTGTTTGATGTACAAAAAAGGAAAAGGAATCTTGCCTGGCTTGACTTTGACATTGAGTGGAAAAGAAAAAAAAAAAAAACTCCCATAAGTATTAATAACCTCAAATTAATCATCTCTAGCATGGGCTTGTGACTTATTGCACATTTTTTTGTGTATATTCCCAAAACCTCAAGCATGGAATTTAATTAAATTATACTCTGATTGGTGGTGTTTCCGGGTAACTGAACAAAGCAAAAGAGTATCTCTTCTAGAGGAGTGTGCCTTCATAAATTATACTCTGATTGGTGGTGTTTCCGGGTAACTGAACAAAGCAAAAGAGTATCTCTTCTAGAGGAGTGTGCCTTCAATCTCAAGTTCCCACAGATAGGGTTCTATAGAATATGAGCTCACAATCAGATTTCAAAAACAACCTGCAAGAAAACAAGGGTTCAGCAGAGATAATAGAAAACAGACTAAGACATGAAAAGACTTTAGATATTGGAATTTTTGGACATGGAATATAAAATAAGATTTTTGAAAATGTTTGAAGAAATTAAAAATGGAAATTGACAGTATGAGTAAAGTACCAAAGACTAGAAAAAGGGCCAAGCAGATTTTTCAAAAACTATCAAAATGATCTAGAAATAAAGTTATCACTGAATTTAAAAACTCAGTGAACAGATTTTGAGCATATTGGAAGTAGGTGAAGAGAGAATGAAAAAGAAATTACCTGGAATTCATCATAGTGAGAAAAAGAGAAATTTAGACATGGAAGATAAAAGGGGGAAGATCTAAGCTCTATGTAATGGGATTTCCAAAAGGAGTGGTGAAAGAAAATGGGTGAGAGGGAACATTTGAGTAGATGAAACCTGAAATTTTCCAAAATGGATAAAAGACAACAATTCTTAGATTAAAGAGCCCAATAAATCTCAAGCAAAGTAAATAGAGATCCACTCTTACAAATCTTGTGGTAAAATACAGAATACCAGAGGAAAAGCAAAAGATGAAGCACCTAGAGTGAAAAGAGCTACAAAGCATCAGTGACTATGCTGATTGCTTATTTCTCTAAAATAACAATGAAAGCTAGAAGACAGTAGAATAATATCCTGAGTATCTGATAGAAAATCATTATCAACCTAGATTTGTATAGTCAATGAGACCGTTTTCTAAAAACTAGAACAAAATAATATTTATAGACGTGTAACAACTAAGATTGTTTACCACCCATAGAATCACATTAATGACAATTTTAAAGGAAGCACTTTTGGCAGAAGGAAAATGACCCAAGATCATCTGAGATTCAAGAACAAATGATAAATAAGAGTAAAGGTAAATGTATGGGTAAATCAAAACTAACATTGACTCTATTAAATGATAACAACAATGGCTAATTTAAAGACTATATAGGATAAAATTAAAATACCAGACCACACTTAACATACCTTGAGAGGGAGGTGTGATTTGAGTTAATGTTCTATGATGCTTGTCTTTTCAGGGGAAGGTAAGTTTTTTTTTTAACTTTAGACTTTAAGCATGCATGAGAAAATGCCTAGAGTAAAAGCTAAAAGATTAAAGAAAAATATTCTAAAATAAGAGGAGGAAATTGTATGAGAAAGAAAGTCAATCACAATGGAAGGATGATGAGAGAAGCACTTCCACACTGGTGGAGTGAGGACCTCTGAAAATCCATTCCTTCACAGAAGAAATAAGAATACAGCAGAAACTGCCAAAATTAACTTTTCCACAACTCTGAAAATTTACCAAAGGCTTGTAAAAATCCAAGGAGCATTTATTTTTTTAAAAACAGCTGAATCTCAGTAAAACAGCATTATGAAGTTTTGACTTGCCCTATTCCCATCCTCCTTTCCTGAGTTCTGGGGTAGCCTTAAAAACCAACAGTCTCAGAACCATGTGTAGCTGTGAATAACTGTAGCCTAGCAGACACAGAAGGGGGAAGATTGGATTTCGAGCTCCCCAAAGAGCCTCATACCCAGAGAAATGTCAGCATTTGACCTTTTTGGCAGTTCCCTGGGAAATCCTCATTATCAGGACTGGCTTTTGTTTGACCCGACTCTTGGCTTGCTCGATGAGGGAAACCTTATCCTTAGGACATTTTTCATTAAAAAAAAATTAGAGGCAATTGTTTAATATCACAGTCTCCTGAGAGGACCATTAATAGTTGGGGCAAACAGACAGCAGGCCAAAAACCTTAAAAATCTGGGGAATGAAATGTCCATAGGGATCTTTGAAAAGTTCTGACATATCCCTGAGGATCTAGGTGGCCATGAACATGTGCACATGTGAGCAAATACCCAAGAAAGGACTGAGAAGACCCTAATCTCTTATCTGACTGACCTTGATGCTCTGTAAAAAACAGGAAATAAAGGCTAAGGCGGGGTTGTAAACTGCCAGTATTGAAGGCATTTTTCAACAAACAGCACCTCAGCAAAGGGTGGGAAGCTTACTAGTTTGAGGTGATGGAGGTAATCTATGTTCAATCATTAGCTAACCATTCAGCTATCTGAACAGAGACTTCAATGGCCACAAAAGCCAAAGAATATAGACTCTAAAGAATTAGTTAGAGTTAGTTAGGGAAGTCACCAAACAATAATCAACCACAACAAACCCTGGGGAAGGAAGATCTGATTTCCAGAGTTGTCACATTATATTATTTAAAACATCCAATTTTCAATAACAAAAAATTAGAAGACGCACAAACAGGAAAGTATGGTGCATATACATAAAGAATGTAGTCAATAGAAATTATCCCTGAGGAAACCCTGAATTTTGATGTACTACTCAATGAATATAAATAAGCAATTATAAATATGTTCAAAGAATTAAAGGAAACCATGTCTCAAGAGTTGAAGTATGAGAATGATGTTCACCAAATAGAGAATATCAATAAAGAGATAGAATTTATAAGGCAGAACCAAATAGAAATTTCACAGTTGGAAAGTGCATTTCATTAGGGTCAGGCTCAAAAGCAGATTTGAGCTAGCAGAAGAAATAATCAGCATTCTTGAAGATTGGACAATTGAGATTGTCCAGTGTGAGGAAAAGAAAAAAAAAATGAATAGAAACCTGTGGGACACCATCAAACACACTTACTTACACATAAAACTTCCCAAATTTGACAAAACATTGATCTACACATCCAAGAAGCTTAACAAACTCTAAGTAGGATAAACTCAAAGAGATCTACTCCAAGACAAATCATGGTCAAACTGTCAAAAGACAATGAGGGAAACCTGAAAACAGCAAAAGGGGCACTAGGAGGCTGATCTCTGCTTGTGAGAACAAGGACTGCTTCTTGCTCCCTCCATACCTGTTTGCATTCTTGAGGAGCCCCTAACAAGATGGAGCAGATCTCAGAGGTGACTTCAGGAGGACAGGAGGGTGAAAAGGTCAAGCTGAAGGCTAAGGGAAGGGATAGAAACAGAGATTACCTGTCCACCATCTTCTTAAGTCCCAGGGCCCTTTGAAAACCTGCAAGAAAAGGGAGTTCTGTTGATCTGCCTTGATCTCCAGTACCTCAGTCAGTACCCTAACACAGTGGGAGACACATAGATCTTTCTCTTTAGAGACAGGGAGTAGCCAATTTCCTAGGCGAGGTGGGGAGAAAGTCCTACTCCTTTCAGAATGGATCAAAGGAAACATGCAGGGGTTAGTATGCAACAAAATTTGAATACCTACTATGTGCCAGATGTAATCTCCCACTCCTGCTACTACCCTTCTGTTACTTCAAGGACCTCTCTCAGGAAACTGTCCATTTCTGGTAAATTGATCTGGAAACCTCATCCCGGGAAACACATCCAACCCAGCCCCTTTCCAACTCTGCATACCTCTTCTACTTTTACCATCTTTTCCACAGACATGTCTACAGACTTGCTTGATGTAGTCTTAGGAGACTGAGCAGGCTCTACTTTTTGTTTAGTTCAGTCACCAAGGTTTCAGTAGTCATAGCAACATTTACACCTCCAACAATGAGCCTAGGCCTAGGAGTTGCTTGGTCACCTGGCCTGTTGCCCTGGAGACCTGAAGGGAATCCTGGTTCTCCAGCCTTCTATTAGTGACACAGGCAATTCTATGAGCAAGGACCACAGTCGCATTTTAGGATTTCTTCTTTTGTGGTCCCAAGGAGTATCTGTATGGTTCTAGGTCCAGAGAGCATATCACATGCCTGTTTTACTAAAAGACAACTATAAAGGAATGAATCATATGCTTCATTTTTTAATTGTTCATTTTATTAAATAGTTTATATAAAGTCAGACCATAAAAAAGAAAACAGCAAGAAAAAAATGACTGATTATGTACAAGGGATGCTTAATAAGATTCACAGCTGATTTCTCATCAGAAAGAGTGGAAGCCAGAAGGCAGTGAGATGATGAAGTGCTAAAAGAAAGATTCAGGGACTTCCCTGGTGGCGCAGTGGTTAAGAATCCGCCTGCCAATGCAGGCGACATGGGTTCAAGCCCTGGTCTGGGAAGATCCCACATGCCACGGAGCAACTAAGCCCGTGTGCCACAACTACTGAGCCTGCGCTCTAGAGCCCGCAAGCCACAACTACTGAGCCCGCGTGCCACAACTACTGAAGCCCGCGCACCCTGAGCCCATGCTCTGCAACAAGAGAAGCCACCGCAATGAGAAGCCCGCGCACCACAACGAAGAGTAGCCCCCGCTTACCACAACTAAAGAAATCCCGCGCGCAGCAACAAAGACCCAATGCAGCCAAAAATAAAAAATATAAATAAATAAATATATAAAAGAAAGATTCAATTAAAAATTCTATAACTAGCAAAATTATTCTTCCAAAGTGAAGGAGAAATTAAGATACTCTGAGATTAAAAACATAGAATTTGTCACTAGCTGACCTGCCCTACAAGAAATACTAAAACCTGAAATGAAAGGACACTAGATAAGAGCTTGAATCCACATGAGATAAAGAGCACCCTAAAGGTAACTACATAGATAAATATAGAAGTCAGTGTAAATGCAATTTTGTTTGTAACTCTTTTCTTCTATCTGACGTAAAAGACTTCTGTGTAAAACAGTAATTAGAAAACTGCACTCATGCGCTTATAATGTATAAAGATGTAATTTGTATGACAATGATAGAACAAAGGATGGGGGAGGGGCAGAGAAATATTGGAGCAAAGTTTTTGAATACCACTGAAATTACGTTGGTACTAACCTGAACTATATTGGTTTAATGTTAGATATTAATTGTAACTCTCATGACAACCACTAAGAAAATAACTAAAAAGAGATTAAAAGAAACAAGGGAATGAAATGGTATACTACAAAATATCTATTTAAGAGAAAAGAAGACAGTAATTGAGGAATAGAGGAACCAAAAAGACATAAGATATATAGAAAACATTGCATTTACATTTATAAATACAAAACCATAATAAGATACCACTTCACACCCACTAGGTTAGCTATAATCAAAAGGACAGATAATGACATGTGTTGGTGCAGGTGTGGAGAAATTGGAACCATCGTATATTGCTGACGGGAACGTAAAATAGTGCAGATGTTTTGGAAAATAGTCTGACAGTTCCTCAAATGGCTAAACATAGAATTACTATATTACCCAGCAATTCTATTCCTAAGTATATGCCCAAGAGAAATGAAAACATGTCCACAACAAAACCTTGTACATGGATGTTTATAGTAGCATTAATTATAATAACCAAAAAGCAGAAACAACCCAGATGCCTATTAAATGATGAATGAATAAGCAAAAAGTTGTATATTCATACAATGTAATGTTATTAGGCAGTGAAAAGGAATGATGAACTGATACAGGCCGCAGCATGGATAAACCTTGAAAAAATGCCAGGAAGGCAGTCACTAAAGACCATATGTTATATGATTCCAATTACATGAAATGTCCAGGATAGACAAACCTATGGAACATAGGTTAGTGGTTTCATAGGACTGACAGGGTGAAAAGGGGGTTGGGTGTACATACTAATACATGTGGGGGTTTCCTTTTGTGGTGATGAAAATATTCTAAAATTCATAGTATTGATGGCTGCACAACTTTGTATCTATACTAAAATCTATTAAACTGTACACTTTAAAAGGGTGGATTTTATCATGTGTGATTATATCTCAATAATACTGTTATTTTAAAAGATAAAATATGGAGAAAAGCAAGACAAAAAGTAGAAAATAATTTTAGACAATAAATGTAAATGAAGCTAAATTTCCAGTTAAAGACACAGATTGTCAGATTGAATCAATATATAAAAGACAAAAGATAGACAATTATATGCTGTCTGTAAGATACACTGAGAGGGAATTCCCCAGTGGTCCAATGGTTAGGACTCTGAGCTTTCAGTGCTGAGGGCCCGGGTTCAATCTCTGGTCGGTGAACTAAGATCCCACAGTCTGCACGGCATGCCACCCCCCCCCCAAAAAAAAGATACACTGAGGTTGAACACTGAGGTCATAAAATCATGGTAAAGTTAGCAGGTAACTTTTAACAATAAAGAGCTTATGTATTATACTGAGGCAAAATAGACAGTAAGTATGACACAGTCCTAGCAACAGCTAACACATTATAAAAGTCTCAACTCATCATGAAGGTATAATAAGTCCAAATTTGTGTGTACCCAGTATCTTAGCCTTAATATATATAAAGCAAAATTGCTAGCTAGAAACTTTAAAAATTAACAAATCTACCATCGTAGATATTTTAATATATCTTTCTTAGTGTTTAATTCATTAAGAAGACCCCTCAAAAATGAGTTAAGAATAGAGAAAATTTTGACAGCACAATTAACATATCTGATTAAAATCACTTTTATATACACCAAGCAAGTGTAAGGCCACAAAACATGGGAGTTGAGGATACTGACAACAGAAGGTTGAAGTGATAGAACATGAAATCTAAATTTGATAGGGAAGTAAAGCAAAGACAAAAGAAGGTTTATATGGATTAAGCAGATGGGTCTGTGAGATGGTAGTTGAAGAATTGATGTCTTGATATTGGTAGGGTGAGAATCCTGAAAATATTCTCAAATGGTATAGTGACCAAATTTATTTCAGAAGTAATTAGCTCTGGGTGACTACAAGGTCCAGAGTGTTGCCATGGAAGTATATGGCTGAAATGGGGTAGAAGTCATGGGAGGTAGAGATTAAGGTACTGAAAGTTCAGAATGATGGATATGTCATTAACATAGATTTGAAATACCCTAAAATGTCAGGACTTGAAGTGGAAAAGTGTTCTGAACTAACCATAAGTCAAATCTTCATTGAATGGAGGAATATTAGCAGGAATTGGTAGTTCCACAACCAAAGAAGGTGTGGTTAGAGCTAGATGCATTTTCACAGGCAACTAGATGTGTGAGGCTCTAAAAGTAATATGAAATGAAGAGAACACTGGTCCCATCACTTACCCAGAGCTAAATTGAATGTGGGAGAAATAACAGCCTCTACCTGGCTGTATAGCAAGAGGAGTATTATCCAGAGATAAACCTGTTTAAATTAAGGTTAGAGAAGGAAATTGCAGTCAGTGAAGGAGCTTAAATTGTAGCACAGTTTGTTAAAATATTTTGGAGGTTTAAAAGGAGAGGTAAGAGATTAAAGAGACCAGTGGTAGATTCAGTCAGGGGAAAAGAATTGTTAGAAGGAGAATAGACAGCTGAATGAACTTATATTCATACAAAGATGACAGATGTGTGGATTAAGCTGGTTGATAGTTATAAGAAATCCTGGCTTTCCCTTAGTGGATGGTGACAAGCAGGTGTAGGTCCATTGCACTTCTGAGAGGATTTGAGTCTTTGATGGATTCAAGGGAGGGAGTTATTATCTGGCTTGAATTCTAAGGGGTCTGGCTCATAGCTCTAAAGATTCAGAGTAGATGTGAGGCTCCCATTACCTCTTTTTCATTTCATTAAGTCTTTTGAAGAGTCCAAGCTAGATGTTGCAGAATGTCACACATTCTGGATTTATTTGAAGTTTTCCTTATGATGAATTTCAGGTGAAACACATCTAGCAAGAAGATAACATGAGAGTGTGTATAATTCCCACAGCATCACATTAGGATACATATCATGTCAAGCCATTCCGTTACTGTTGAGGTCAAGCTTGACCACTAGGTTAATGTGGTGACCACCAGATCTGTCCATTGTAAAGCACTATTTCCTCTTTGGTCTAATCAGCCATAGCTTGAGGGTGAACAGGGTCATTTGGTATAGACCATGGTGACATATACCTAGCAGGGTTGTGAGAAACAGGAAATAAGCCATGACTGGTATACACAGATAATCCACATATGATATAAATTGGTAAGAACTGTAAGAAAATTGCTTATAGAAACATACACGAGGGAGCAATCTTTTCTGTGTGCCTAGAGTGAGGATGGTGGTTGTGGAGGAAATAAAGGAAAGCTGTGGAGCAAAGGTGATATTTGAGGGTTGGATCTTTCAAGATGAGTTAGGGCTTATTAGTGGTTGAAAGTGGTGAGGACATCCCAGGCTGAGAGAAAAAGCATGAGGGGAAAAAACAAAAAACAAAAACGAAAATAGAGGCCTGAAATTATATGGTTCAACTGGGAGAAAAAAATCCTGAGTGCTGGCATATACGATGCATAGAAACAAGTGACTGGGAGATAAGGTTGGAAAGGTAGACTAGGTTAGGTTATGAAAAACCCTGAACTCCATGCTAAGGAATTTAGCCATGATTCTGTAAGTAATGATGCTAAGGAAGGTTTCTAAGAAAAGGAATATTCATATTGGGCTTTTAGAGAGACATGTGGATGGCAGTGTGGCAGAATAAGAGGGAAGATTGGCAAGAAGTCTGACAGACAGGTTTTTGTGAGAAATGATGAGGGCACAGACTAGGTCAGTGGCAGTGCGTAAGAGAGGAAGGGACTGATATGAGAGATATTTTAGGGGCAAAATCAACAGAAGTTGATGAGTGGCTACATGTTGGCATTGGAGGGGGAAGTCAGGAATATTCTAGGCTTTCTGACTTGAATCATATTAATGGTGATGCCAATACCAATATAAGGAAGGTAGTAGGAGAAGCAGATTTGGAATAGGGCAGTTAAGTTCTACATATATTGAATTTGAGTTACCTAAAGTGTACAATTTTCTGTTGTAATTTCAGTTGATTTTTTCTTCTTTTTTATAAAGCTTTTTTCCTCTATTTTATTCCGTATTCCTATTTGGATCACAGGGAGTAAACTGGAGTGATGTATACAAGTTCCAAGTAGGCATGCAGAAAGCAAAATATGTCCTTTGACCTAAAGATAACTAGGAAGGAATCAATCAATTGTTTCCTGGGCTATACATGGGCAGTTGTTATATCTGAACAAACTTGGATTAAAACTCTAGGGAAGACCTGTTCTCAAAGGATTTGTGTACCTACTCATTGATATGCTTTATGAAGTGACTTGAGCCATTTAATTTCTCAGTCAAATGAGAAAATCAACCCACAGATTGACCCTTAACTTTGAAAGATTTGCAAGGGTTAATTAGATAAAATGTTCCTTTTTCCTTAGAAGCCAAGGGTTTGTTATATTAGTCCCAAGATAAATCAAGTGTTTTCTTTTTCTCGAATTTCTTTGTTTTTTTGTAAATCCCCTAGAGGAGAAAAAAATAATGAACAAAGAGAGCAAATAAGCCAACATTATGACATGGAGCTGCATGCACAGCTGGCTACACACTAATAAACAATGTCCAAGAGGACTGGGTTCTGAAGAACATTTCCTTAATTATGGTCATGATCTGTGCCTTCCAAGAATAATATAGTATGTGCAGTATTTTAACAAGGGTAGAAAAGACATTAGTAACAAGATCTCTATTTTTATTGGAATTTTTCAGGTCATGACATGTATATAAAAATGTCTATCATATATTCTAGGACGGTAGGATAAGAAATCTTTAAGCTGTAAAAGGTTGATAATTTTGGAAACATTTTAAAATGGAAATGGTAAATTTATGAAACTTTAAATAAAACCTCAAGATTTCTAGGATGCTCAGTTCCTTCTTTTGGAAGTTCCGCTGCCAATTTCCTTTCTGTTTAATTTAGTTTATGTTGTGTAATGTGCAGGGTTTATAACTCAGTCTTCCCAGATGTATTTTAATTTAATGTTCTTTCTCTGGACTGTCTCCCAGTTTTTTCTACTCTAAAGATTGTCTAATATAATTTTGATTGTGAATGTTACTTGGGGTGAGAAAACAAACTGAGATTGAAGCACTCTAATGGGGAAAAAAGCCGTAATACATGTTTGCCTATACTTCACACTTTCCTGTTTATAACTTGGCTTTCTTCCTGTATACTTCCTCTATTTGTGCCCAGAAGTTTCACACTGATTCTTTATCTTCCAATCTGCTAGATCGACCCTGTCTGGATTAGGAATTAAAGAACAGTGATTAGGAAATGAAGTATAGAATGAGGAATCTGCAGAAAAAGAAAAATAAAGGGGGAACCAGAAGATCTGGAGATGGACCTAATCAAATTTAGGAAGCAGACAAGCACATATCTTTGGTACCTTCTGTTCTCCTTGTTCAGCCTCTCTCCCACCTCCACCATCCTACTTTTT